>NW_027041896.1:0-600000 GCF_035048745.1 Mucor velutinosus | reverse complement strand
TGGTGGAGGACGGATGGGAGAGGCTGTCAGGGGGGATAATGGACCGCCATTTCCTCTCTGAATCTTGGCTTTGAGCGCTTCCATGACTTTGTTATGAGACAGCTTGTCTTGTTCTACCTCGCTGGGCGATGAGATGGAAGCCCTGCTCCGTTTCTTGGTTTCGTCAGACAAAGCGGCACTGGCAGAAGGAGACGTTTGGCGGAATTGAGGTAGACGAGAGGCAAAGCTCTTTTCATCGGCAGGTGGAGGACAAAGAGGATGTGCAGAGTGAGGATAGGGCATGGATGGAGATGCGGGTGGTTGTTGCTGGCCTGGCGCATGCTGTGGAGGTTGTTGGAAGCGAGCAAGCACCTGCTGCTGAACAGGCGCAAGACTGTAATATGGGTATGGATGATGGGGATGCGGTGCATGAGCTACGATTTGAGCTTGGTGGTGAATTGCTGGCACAGCATGAGGGTAAGGCTGTGGATAACCTGGAGGATAAACGGGTCTCTCAAATCTGGAGGATGCCTTTGATTGCTCACGAGCCAGCTCCAAGTCCATATGTCTCAGCTGGATACGAGCTTCCTCTGCTCTCAATGTATCCTTTGCAGCCTTTTTCTGTATGCCACATGCGAAATGTAAGGTGACGCTATGTATCTACATTACGTATGAATAGATACCTTGTCTTCCTCTGTTTTAGCTGTAAGAATGTACTTGAGCAGCTCTGGGTCCTCATTGTAGCGTTCCAGTATTTCCTTTACAGTAATGTCGTTCATGGCTTGTTGAGTGTTTGGTTTCAAGTGAGATGGAGAAGAAGGTGGAATAGGCCACTGAAAAGCAGAAGTTGGTTGTTTTGAATGTGGTGATAAAGAGTTTGGATGAGGTGAATGATTTGCCATAACTCTTTTTTCTTTTCTTTTCTTTTTCTTTTTCTTTTTTTTTTAAAGGAGAACAAAGAAAACACTCTCAATGTAGCAGAGCTCATTTATACAACACATCTGAAAATTCAACATTGGATTCACGTCACCCAATCAACCAACAAAACTTTTTCTCTGTTTGTTGAAAAACCGTGTTTTTTTCCTTTCAGTTCTCAACAACATGTCAATGCAAATCACCAATACCCGTGTCTACACAGTACCATCAGACAGTGAATCAGAATCTGATTACGAGGACTACAAGGTTTACACACCAAAAACCAGGGTTTTAACCCAACAGCAGGAAACGCAACTGATCAAATTGGGATGTGTCTATAACCCAGTGGAGGACTACAAGCGTTCTCATTTGTACAAGAATCCCGTAAGTTACTGAGGGAGGGGGGGCTGTTGCTTTAGTCTGTCTCCTAACCTCCCAGAACAATCAATTACAGAAAGTCTATGATCAGCAATTTGCATCAAGCATGCAACAGCATCAATCCGAGCTGAAGAAGGACATTGAGCGATTGCTGGCACAACAGCGGCAACAGCAGCAGGAAGAGCTGAACAAATTGAAAAGCATGCTATCCACATTGACTGTGTCCAGGTGAGTGGATCCACGCTATTGCAGCACTGTGAGTGTATTGACATATCAACAGCTCAAAAGACGATCAGGATGACGATAAAGCATTTGAAGAAGAACTGACAAAGCAACGCAAATTAATCGACGACGCCATCGCACTCGACAAGAAGAAATCGGAAAATGCAACTGCTGAAGCAGAAGCAAAGGCTAAAGCCAAGGTAGAAAAAGAAAAGCGGGAGCAGGAGGAGAAGGAGAAGAAGGAGCAAGAAGCCAAAGCACTGAAGGAAAAGAAAGCAAAGCAACTAGAGATGCAAAAGATGGTGAGCAGCCAACTACTCTGCATGACAACTGACACTCACATTCGATGGTAGGCTCAATCATCCGCTGTTTCGCCTCAAGGATTGGAGGAATACAAGAAATACTTTGAAAAGATTGAATACTACAAGACCAACATTAGACCCAAACTACAAAACGACGTCTTTCGCAAGCAGTGTTTCCAAGCTAAATTGGTCATTAAGCGCACAGTGTCTCAACTGCAGGCAGAGCATAGAGTGATTGTAGAGAAGGTAGGGCAATGTTAGAGAAAAGCAATGAAACACAGTGGGTCTCATACGTCTGCTAGTTCAATACACTAAACAACCATCTTTTGGGCATCAAACAACAATCGCCAGAGGCATTTGAATACATGTTGAATCAGCTTGCCAAGTTCTTACTGGCACAGGCAAAGCAGGAGATTCATGCTACAGCATTTGCAGCTTATTTCCTGGCAAGATTCGCTTACCTCATGTGCAGTTCCATTTCAGAATTCTTACCGTACCTTATGGGCCGTTTAATGAAGCGTTGTCCTTATCTGATTCCTCAGTACCATGATGATGATCCAGTAAGTTCTGCTTTTTTTTTTCTTTTCTGCTGCAGTGAACAAACCAACTGAAATCACACTATTAGTCACTCTCACACGATGAGATCAAATCAAGGTTACGTTACGCTATCAAAAACAAGGAGAAAAAGACGCTGGAGACGTTTTTAGAGCATGCTGAAGGACAGAAATGTTATGTGATGTTTTACGGTGCCTTATGTCAAACATTACCAGATCCAGGACAGCCTGAAAACCCTTTCCCCATCAAGCATGCTTGGATCTGGTTGGCCCGTATATGTAATATGCCTCCTCGTGAAATCACGCCCATCCTCGTCAATGGCCTTTTAGAAGTATCAGCTATTCGATTACTACAGGCTTATCCCAACCAAACCGCCAAATTATTCCGATTAATTAGAGAGACCATCTGCCCATTGTATCCCATCAGTTCTGCGCAAGAGAATGTCGCTGGTATCAAACGTTTGGAAATGTTCCTGGACGATTACTTTCGAACTGGTCAACCCGAATGTGTGCCTGAAAAGCTGCCGCCCACTGTATAATAGCACATCGGCCTTCTTACACATCATGTATAATAAACCAGACCCTTCTTTTATTTACAAATTCACATTTTGCGAAGTTTCATTGAATTTTGTGTAAAAGTCATTGTAATCCAAACGAGTTAATAGAGATCTCAAATCTTCATCATGGTAGGATTTCAGCACGTCAAGGAAGCCAAGCACTTGCATCGTAAATTGATCTTCCATGTCTTCGTGTCGCTTTCGTATCTTGCTCATCTTTTCTACATCGCTCAAGCCTCGACTGGATCGTTTAAGAGACTCTTGTGTTGCGTACTTGTACAGATACTCTAGCACGACATTGTACTGCAAAATGCAATCAAATATACTGCCGAGTTTACCAGCCAGCGCTTCTTGCTTGGGTCCAGTCAGAAATCCCTTTTCTGTGATTTCTCTGAGGTAGTTGCTGTGAGCAGCAATAATGGAATCCAGATCGACGCTCTTGTGCTCTATAAACGTCTCCAATTTATCCCAGGAGCATTCAAGCACCTACAATGGGTGGTCAGTGCGCAACTCTTGTTGGCAAATACGTTATCACTCACCTCAAATAATACATAGTGCTGTAATTGATAGATAAAGTGGATCATGCGCTGAATGGTCAACTGAGCAAACTGTATGTCCTGCTGAAGTTCAGGGAGATGAGTGAATTCCCGGCTCGCCTTCACCCATTGTCGCCATGCCGCAGCCAGTGTGTATTCCACTCGCTTCAGCCGCCACAAGAAATTGAATGCCTCCAGGTATTGGTGCATGGCTGTAGGACTGAATACAGTGTTGATTGGTGCATCCACATGGTAATCCAGCGAAAATACATCCCATCCCAAATCATCTTTCTGTATCTCCATGAGACGCACATCCAATCGATTCAATATCTGAGGATCATCATACTGAGCGTTGCAAGAGCGAATAGCTGTCTCCAGAATGCCGGTAAGATTGTGTCGAAACAGCGTGTTGGCAGGCTTGCTTAGATTCAACCATAAAATGTCCATCAAATATTGAATAAAATCGCCCTGGCCCAGCAGCAAATATCGCTTCAACGCCTTTAAATGATCCATGAGCTTGTATTTGGTTTTCAGTAGATTCAAAAGTGCTCTGCTTGTCGCTGTATAGGCTACTTCAATCGATTTCTCTACTTGCTCTGTTTCGCCGTACTTGAAGGGTTGCTTTTCCAGTGTGTCGTTGGCTATTGCTGCTGCTGTTGCTGTAGATGCGTCATGTTGCTGCTCTGCCAGTGTATCCTCATGGCAGCTATAACGAATGAAATTCAACGATTTGCCAATTGAGAAAATCTTGTGAGCGAGCTCTTTGGATAGAAATGCTGGCAACATATCTTCACGCATAGTGTATTTGCTCTGCCACAGCTCTTCCTCTGGCACTGTACGATCACACGCCACGAAAAACTCCTCGTAAGGATCGTCCAATTCACCTTCATACACCCAGCGCTCCAACATTTCATAGAACGGCTTGGACACAATCTGCAGCATTTTGGTGAGATAGTCCTTGATAAATGGATCGCCGTGCTTTGTGTAGTTGTGAATAGAGGCTATCAATGCGCCTCCCTTTTGTCCCTGACACACATCCACCAAAACACTCATAAGTCGCAGCTTTTGATTGCAGTCCAAGGTCCATATCATCAACTTTTTTAATGTCAAACTCTGACTGGTGACCTGGTTGTTGATCATTTGTTTCTCGACTTGCGCTTCCAGGATGGCGATCAGTTTGTAATATTCTGTCAGTTCCTGCTGGAGTGCTGCACACAATGATTGCCCCACCAAGCCAATGGTAGGCGAGTCCATGTTGTCATTGACAAAGTTACGTACTTTGGTATACAGCCATCCAATATCTGCTAGTTTGAACACCATGTTGGTAATGGAAGGTGACACTTCAATGCCTGGTATAAACACATGATCATTGAGTTGTATATCGTATCGAATGTATTGTCCATCAATGCCCTGAAACAAAAAGATCAAGTCTCGCAACAAGTCTGCTTCCGAGACATAGACGGCTTCGGTCATGCGACTGTGGGATTCCCTGGCTCTTGCTAGCTGAACAGCAGGCGGTGCAGTGTCTAACCCCATACTCTCTCTTTGCGGCGATGCGCTTTCTCTGGCAAGTCGACGGCGTATATTCCTTGGTGAATCGCTCGAGTGCGTATCGTACGGTCTGGAAGCGGGTGGTTGCAAGTAATCTGCAGCTGATGTGGCTTCATGATGGAGGTTCTGTAATCCACTAATGGTCGCACGAGGGCTGTCCAATGTCTAGTGTAGAAAAGCGTGCTGTAAATACGCAGGAATGTAGGTGCTATTTCACAGTTGACTTACAGATAAATCGGATGTGCTACTGGATGGTAGTTTACCAGTGAGTGATAATAAATAGAGAATGGACCATTTCCTTTCTAGTATTTGCTAGAACCATCAAAGTGTCAATCCAGTTGTATTGCGTAGAAGTGCGCTATTTTACCCTTGATGCCAACTTGTTGTATAAATGTCCAAAGCGATGGGCTTTTTCAGGGTCTCGAGATTCCTGTACTATTGTGAAAGTGATGTCAATGATGAATCGATTTACTGTTTACTTTGCTACATACATTGTGTATGGATAGCATTAGCTATGTCGTTTTCATTTTCGACAATGGAGGGCTCTATCTGCCTAGATATCAAAACATCAATCAGCAATGATGTAGAGGGACATTGCACATTTCTGCGACGACCACGAGTACATTACGTTGATAAAATATGACTAAACTTGTCTACGAGTCCATCTTTCTGTCGTTGTATATCACTAAGCGAAGCGTTCCTTGGACTGATATCAAAGCGATCAATGAGCTTGGATAGTGTCTTGTTCAGATGGCTATGCGTTGTTGTAGTTGTAGTTGTAGTGGCATTGCGCACAAAGGAAGGTTCTTCTGTAGGTGTGGACAGCAGTGAAATGCGGCTATGCGATAATCTTGCTTGGTCGTTGTATCTTGACCTTTGAGCCCAGTTTATATCTGAGTAACTCATAATGAGATGAAAGAATGGAAATGAGAAATAAAGAGTGCCAGTTATTTTTTTGCGCGTAATGAAAGTTTTTAAATCACTTTTGTGTATATCGCGATCAGGCAGAAAGTCAATGCGCGGAGCTTTTGACCTAAATTGATTGTCTCTCCTAGGCTACATCAGATCAAGACGTTCGTTTGTGTATAGGATTGGCCCACATATGATATAGTATATATATATATATATATATATATATATAAACTGCTTGAGCCTCGTGCTCTTGACCTGCTCGCATTGCAATACTATACATGTGATGTGCACCATCTCATAGCAGATGCCAATCAAAAATCAAAGATGCAGTAGGTTCTTATTATGTTCCCAAGAAGTATCAACACAGCCAAGACGTCTTTCAATATGTACAGTAGTAGCTTTGTGCTTTGCTACAACCGATTCCAAGTCATTTACCTTCTGTTTGATATACCATGACTCCATAGATACTAGATCCAGGTACTGCAAGTAAAACTTGGTGTTGATTTGATGCCAGAACCTAAATTCTTGAGAAATATCACTTCTTGATTCTCAAACATTGTATAAAAGCTTTTGTACATAGCTTCCAGCTGTTAATCTGACTATTCTACAATGTTCCATGCTTGTATTCTTGGAAGCAACTAATGTAGGGGCAGACAGGATACTTACAATGCCTCTTACTACTCAAATAAACACAAAACGCAGCGAAATATGAGTGTTTTTGCGCCGTAATTTTATGCGCTAGAAGTTGTTTTAGACTACTGGAATAGCACCAAACAATTGCTCTCACCCAGCATCCACTTACTGACACCTTTGCTCGACTTTTTTGGGATCAAAAAAAAAAATATCATCAAAAATCGGCCCCAAACCATGAGGGGTACCTCATGGAAAAACATCAAAAATCGAACGATCGCATTTTTGACCTTGAAAACGAAGACTTTTACTATGGTACATATTAAGCCAAAATATCTCTATGGATTCAAAGCAACCCCTGAAACTTCTTTTGTGCGACCTTTATATGTGACATTTTGACATTTTTGCCATAAACCCCATTTCATATTTTTAGAGATTGCTCAATGTGCTTGTTCAAAACATTGTTTAAAATCAGTACCACTGGATGCGCATCAAAATGTACTCCAAAATAGTATAAGGGAGTATAGGATGATCATTACATTTTATATAGTCGGATCTTGCAAAATATACAAATCAAGTCGAAAAAGATCAAAATCTGTCCAATCTAGAGAGAAGCATTATCTGAGATTTACTTAATTTTGGCCTGCTGGCAGATATGGCTTATCAAGATAACTGAAGCTCGTAAGAACGGGATTGCGAATTGACAGATATCATAGCTTAAACTCACTACGGCTTACTACTAAGGTTATGCGTTTTTATATCTGATTGATGCTATCGTTGGAAATTACGAATACTGCAGTGAATCTTAATGCGAATTGCAAGGTTGTCATTTAATTAACAATGTCAGATAACACTTCGAATGTAAATCAAGGCCATGCTCATCGATAGCCCTTCAATCACTATCCAGCTCATTGACCTTCATCTTACTTCATGCTCTATTCATTGGGCTGCAATCACCAAGTATGTTGATTGCGATTTACGGGGATGTGCGGAAATATTCACTTTTGATTAGAATCATGCATTTGTCTACTTGAGAGATACCGTACTTGAGTTAGAAAAGATCAATAAACTTGGTTGAAATAGTTTGTTATTTCTAATACTTTATACTGAATCGATACGAATACATGTTGGAGACTAGCATATCAAATGTATCTCGATGTTTTTGAGATACTGTGGTGACTCTCAAGGTGTCCTCACAATGATACCTTCTAAAGATGCAATTCTAGAGCAGTTGGTTCTGCGGCGAAGAATTCTACTGACTTGTTGTAGTCATATCGACAAAAATGATTTGGTTTAGACAACATCAGATGATGACAATGATTTCAGATCGCATCAAGCTCAGGCAGGCAGGCTAAAAAGCTGCATTAATGCTTTTACAAAAATTAATTCATCTATATAAATCATTGTATAAATACACTAATAGACCTTTAAGACCCTCCCCCAATAAAGGACATCATTAAATATGAACATTTGAGGCCATTTACATCTATTATAATTTGCTTCTTATATAAAACTGATCAGCGGAGATGTATCCCTGTATTGTTGGTAGATAGATTTCAAAAGATGACTCGTATAATGCCTTTGATCTACAGTTTGTCCCATCCATCTTCTGTGGTTTCAAGCCATGCTTTCAAGTGCTCAATTCATGAATGTGCCTTTCCATTGAAAACCCGGGAGCTTGCAGGCAAAACTATTGTGATTGCATATGAAATTTCAGCACCGAAATGTGTCATACGCCATTTGTTACACTGAATTTGGGGTAACCTCAAACTAGCAAGTTGCACAGACATTTACAAATCTCGAAATAACATTGAGCCTTGAGCTCATAGCAAATAAGCGAGAGGCATAACATGTATTTAACTTGCACGGGAATTAGATGTATGTAATATGCATTGATTTCAAATTCCTTTTTCATTTCCAACATTGCAATACTTTGATCCATCTCATTGTCAAATGTAGCAGATATTACTCATCTCCAGATTGCATGTGCGCTCCTATTATTGGCCATTTCGTGGGAAGATTGAAACATAAAATGTGGATTTAATAGACTTTTCTCTATTTTCAAGCAAAAAAGAAACAGAACACAGTTCTTTTTTAAGGAAATAGGTTTCTTCTAAAGGGCAAAGGTATATTTTTCTGCATTTTAAATAGGTGGTATAACCAGACATTGATTGGAGGTTTATGGTTTGTGACTCCTCGAGTGAAATAGATTAAATACCCCACCTTATAAAACACAATTCAAGATAATTCTTCATCAATTCGTCCCTTTTCTTCCCTACTCTTACGAACAAATTACAACAAAGATGACAAACGCACCTGCTTTCACCAGAATTACTCAAGAAGAGTTCCAAAAATCAAAATTGTCCAAGTCTATCGGTAAAATGGTCTCGAGCAACATGTTGAATGAGCATCAAATGTTCTAATCTACCAGTTTCTATAGATTTGGCTAGTGCTGCTCTCGGAAGTGCTGTTATCAAGGTCACTGATGAATTCTTTGCTCCTGCTTCCATGATGCTTAACCCTGAGCCTGCTCTCTCTTGTCCTGACAAGTTTGTTGGTTCGTATAGCTTTACATTCATTGATTTGGCATGAGGCATCTAAATCATGCTTTAATTTCAATTTTAGAAACCGGTTCCTGGATGGACGGATGGGAATCAAAGCGCCATAACGATACCTACGATTGGTGTATCATCAAGCTTGGATTCGCTGGTGCCATCAGTGGTTTCGACATTGACACTAGCTACTTTACTGGTAACCAAGCACCCGCTGCCTCTGTTGAGGGTGCTTACTGCCCCGAAGGTACCGGTTTGGAAGCGGATCTTGTTTGGACCGAAATCCTTCCCAAGGTTGAGCTTCCTCCCAGTTGCCACAACTTTTTCCAATTGGAACAACAATCTGCTGTCTACACCCATCTTCGCTTGAACAACTATCCTGATGGCGGTATTGCTCGTTTCCGTGTTTACGGTGATATTCAACCTACTTTGCCCAAGGACAAGGAGTAAGTTAATTGAGGGATATGACCATAAAACAAATGTGCTGATTGTATGCTGCTATCTTAGCACTGTCATTGATTTGGTTTATGTTGGACATGGCGGTAGATCTGTTCAAGTCAGTGATGAACATTATGGTCCTGGCGACTTTTTAGTCTTGCCTGGTCGTGGTAGACATCAAGGTGATGGATGGCAAACAGCTCGCTCTCGTGTTGAGGGTTACTCTGATTTCGTTGTGCTTCGTTTGGGTGCTGCTGGTCACATCTTGCAAGCCGAAGTTGATACTACTCACTTCAAGGGTAACTTCCCTCGTCAAATCAAGTTAGAAGCTACCAACTCCTCCGAGGTTGTTCCTCCTGCTAATGCTGAATGGTTCACTCTTGTTGAGCCCTCTGCTACTGGCCCCAACAGCGTCTTTTACTTTGATACTGCTCATACCGACAAGGTCTTTACTCATGCCAAAATCTCCATCATCCCTGGTAAGCTTGTGCATCGCTTAAAAAGTGTGCTAATGTATTAATTCCTCATTTTCAACAGATGGTGGTTTCAAGCGTCTTCGCCTCTATGGTGTTGTTGAAGGTGGCAAGATCCCTCAACTGCCTATTGTCTCTCCCACCGCTCTTAAGGGTGGCCTTGTTGCCCAGCCTTTGACCTCTGAAGCCTATGCTCCCTATGGTGATGTTATCCACTCTGATGCCTCCAACGTAGTTACCAGTGCCAACCAAGGTACTGCTGAAAAGTACCACGGTGTTGCTACCGTCAGCAACTTGTTCCCCAGCGGTAACGGCAAGATCAACATGTGTATCTTCCACTGCCGCCCTACCAACGAACTTCCTTTGACTGTCAAGCTGTTGGAAAGACACCCTTACTCCTCTCAAGCTTTCATTCCCTTGACTGATGGTAAGACTCGTGCTTACCTGGTCATTGTTGCTCTTAACGGTAAGGACGACAAGCCCGACATGTCTACCTTGAAGGCCTTCATTGCTACTTCCAAGCAAGGTATCAACTACCGCCAAGGTGTCTGGCATCATCCCATGGTTGTCTTGGAAAACACCACTGATTTCGCTTGTATCGTCCATGAAAGCGGTGTCCCTGATGACGACTGTAATGTAGTCGACGTTGAACATACTCTTGTTCATGTCCCTGGTTTCCAAGAGGAATAAGTATAGAATATTGGTCATGTAATATTTCTTTTTCTGGATAACAAGAAGTATTTCCTTGAAATGTATACCTAAAAAGAAGCACAATTGTAAATTTACAAATACTAACTACAAAATCGCATATTATTCTCATAAAAAATATTTGTAAAATAAAATATAAACTATATTATCATTCCTTGAAACAACTCTTTCTTTATAATGTACGAGTCTATCTACGCTACGAATAGCTCTCTACCTTCCGTTCGCTTCGGTGGTGAGGACCAACCTGCGCAGCGGCAGCTCGCACTACTTTCTTTTTAATCCTCGACTTACACATGAGAGCCCTTCGTATTGTCTGTGAATCTGACGCTTATGCGATGCTCCATATCCGTATACACGTAGGTAATTCACATACGGACAAGCAGTATAATGGCATTATCCCCTATTAGTCAAGGGTGTGCCTAATACAGCAAAATTTGGGTCCATTTGAGCTATGTTTTCTCGCGTTAGAAGTCGTTTTAGGCTACCAGAATAGCACCCAGCAATTGCTCTCATCCAGCACTAACTTCCTGACATGTTTGCTCAACTTTTTTAAGATCACCAAAAATCGACTCAAAAGCATGAGGGATACCTCGTGGTTTTCATCAAAAATTGAACGATTGCATTTTTGACCTCCCAAATGAAGACTTTTAATATGGTATATATTAAATCAAAATGCTTCTCTAAATCTAAAGCAACCGCTGAAATCACTTTTGTGGGGCCTTCAGATGTAAAATCTCGACATTTCGACCGAAAACCTCATTTCATTTTTTAAGGAATTGCTCAATAGGTTCATTCAAAACATCTATTACAATTAGCACCATTGGAAGCACCTTGAAAAGTACTCCAAGAATGTATTAGAAAGTAGGGGCTGATCACCACACTTTATATAGTCAAACCTCGCGAAATAAATCAACCAAGTCGAAAAAAGACAAAATCTGTCCAATCTAGAGCAGACAGAATATTCTGAGTTTGAATCAATTTTGGCTGGTGTAGCAGACGGACAAACTCAATGCCTTTCTAATCATGAAGACATTCATAGATTTTTTTGAAGCTAATAGAAAGTAGGTAACAAATTACATATTACTGTTGTTATTTATGCTACTTTCCTTTAAAGCCATATCATAACATAATAAATGTTCAGTCCCTAGACACTTTTAACGCCTCAAAAAGGAAAAAAGTTGATTTGACAAGTATTTTGGTAGACTGGCGTTGTTAAATGTAGAATACAAAAAGAATAGCATGGCTAACGATAATGCTCTATGATTTGCCACCTATTTTCTATACACTTCAGAAGCATCTATACTGCATTGCCTTCATAATTATTAGAAGGGCATTGAGTTTGCCAGCCTACCCCATAAGCCAAAATTAATTCAAGCCCAGAATCATTGTCTGTTCCAGATTGGACAAATTTTGATGATCCTGGACTCGATCAAGCTATTTTTGCAGATTCGACTAAGTGAAGTATGATAATCACCCCATGCTTCCTTAAACTTTCCTGGAGTACTTTTCAAGGCGCATCCAATGGTACTAAATAAAATAGATGATTTGAATAAACTTATCAAATGATTTATGAAAATATGAAAAGAGGTTTCTGGCCAAAATGTCGAAATTTTACATATCAAAGTCCCACAAAGATGATTTCAGAGGTTGCTTTGGATCGATAGAAACATTTTGATTCAAGATATACCATAGTAAAAGTCTCCATTTTCAAGGTAAAAAACGCGATCGTTTGATTTTCGATGAAAACCATGAGGGATACCTCATGCTTTTTGGTCGATTTTTGTCCATATTTTTTTGATCCCCAAAAAGCTGAGCAAAGGTGTCAGAAAGTAACTGCCAAATGAGAGCAAGTGTTTGGTCCTATTATGACCATCTAAAACGGCCTTGGACGCGAGAAAACGCAGCTCAAATGCACTCAAATTTTGCTGTATCAGGAACACTAAGGAATAAAAAAGGAAATACCAGTATGATACTTGCCCGTATATAAAATAGCTATGTGTCTATGGATGTAGAGCATCGCATAAAAATCATATCCACAGATAATATAAAGGGCTATTATGTGTAAGTGGAGGGTCAAAATGAAAGTAGCAGTATTTTGATAAGATACGCAAGAGCAATCAGTAGCACGAGCTGCCGCTGCGCAGATTGGTTCTCTACCTTCGCTTCGCTTCGGTGAGAGCCATCCGAAGCATAAACACTCATATGATTAGTGATTTTACATCAAGTAACAATCAGGATTCTTCTAACATTTTAGCTATATTAATTTTGCGATATTAGCCAAAGGCCTACGGTTGCGCCAGTCGTTTGAACGTATGGTGGTTTCCTGACCTACGCTTCGCTTCGGTGGAAACCACCCAAAGTGTCGGAAGGCTTGTATTTAATAATGCCAGCCTGCCGAAACACTTGCAAGATCAACTTGTTTCCTTTTTGAGGTTTGAAAGTGTCTAGGGACCATAAATTTATTTGTGATTTTACATGTTATAGGATGCGAATAAGAATTATTTTGACAGTGTCTAATTAAATTAGGTTTCTATCTGTTTATCAAGTACTACATAAATTATACTATCAACATCGTAACTCCAATCTAAGTCTTGCGACTTGTAGTCGTAGTGTCCATGAATGAGAACATCGGATGTCCAATTGTGAGATTCTCAACAAAGCTTTAGTTGTCCAGATAGGAATTACTTTCACATTTTTATTCTAGTAATTACCAAATCATGTCAATAGCAGCGTCAACATCCACATCATTTGAGGATAACAACGATGACTTGTTGAGGCTTCTCACTGGTTCCTGGGACACGCCACTCAAAGACACCATAGAAACAAGCAAATGGACACGCGACTATCTCACCAAGCTTACATCATTACCACTGGACAGTCTTTTGCACGAACCAACTGAACTTCGAGAGGAACAGGCAAAGGCAAAACGAGATGCACAGCAGCTTGCGTTTCGAGATTACCCATGCTTTCTGCATGCCCAGACGTGCCGACATCAAGTAGAGGAGACCCTGGACGGCCTCGACGTTCATCTTGGCGAGTTCTTGTCTTCAGTGCCTGAGCTACAAGAAGCTTGCGAAATATTCAGCCAACAAGCAAAAGAGATCAAAGAGGAAAGAGGAAAAATAACCCGTGTTTTGGAGCACCAAAACGTCCTGACAGACTTATTAGAGATACCTCAGTTGATGGAAACGTGTGTTTGGAATGGATACTACTCGGAAGCAATGGATTTAGCCTCCCACGTTCGACTGCTGCAAGTGAGATATCCTCTACCCACAGTAAAAAGCATTCATCAGCAAGTACAGTCTTCTTCTGATCTCATGTTGGTTCAACTCATCTCACATTTGCGAAAACCAATTCGTCTGGCAGCAGCAATGAACGTAGTGGGGTTCTTGCGTCGTATGGATGTGTTTGATTCTGAAACAGAGCTACGGATGGTATTCTTGAGATGCAGACATGATTTCTTGCAGCAGCGATTGGCAAGAATCAAGAGAGACGTGTCTGAGGAATCAAGGCAGCGAAGTTCAGATGCATTTGAATATCTGAAAAAGTTCATTGATGTTATGCGTGAACAGATGTTCGAAATTGGAACACAGTATATCTCTATCTTTTCAAATGAGCAAGGCACACTACTATCTGACTATATGGTGCATGTGATAGGGCTCATCAAGGCGGCGCTGGATACATATCTACCGATGATTGAGGACACATCTGCACTGACGTCCTTGTTGACACAACTCCAGTACTGTGGCATGTCACTCGGTCGTATTGGTTTAGATTTCAGACACATATTTGTACACTCGTTTGAGGAGGCAGTTCAGCCAATGATTTTACGATGGATTGACAGTGCAACAGAAGACCTCGTTCAGAAAATCACAAAGGCATCACACGAAAGCACAGCCCCAAGCGCATGGATGTCTTCCAAAGCCACTTCACAAAGCAGCAGCAGTAACGAAAACAGAGACGAAGCAAAGCGCCACGCATTTCAGCCTCCCATGCTGTTGGTCAGCTATCCATCACTTGCTATATTCACCAACGGCGTTTTATCCGCTTTTAATGCACTTCGTCTTTTGCCAGCTATCAGTCTGTATATACCAGTACAAAATCATTTGGAGGCATGCTTTTTGGAGATTGGTACCTCGCTAAGACAGTATTGCGATCAAGCTGCATCTTACACACCTGATGAAGTCACCTACCTGCAATCGTATGCGGCCGCGTATGTGCGCTGTTGCTTGCCGTATCTTAAATCATGTTTAGTGGATGGAATTTATGGAAATCTTCTAATGCCTAGCGCAGCTGACGAAGATATGGAAACTCTGCTGGTTACTTATTTACCTGTCATGAAGAAGAAGGAGAATGAGGAGGAGGAGCAGGAAATCGTGAATGATACTGCTGCCGAAAAAAGCGTCGAAGGATCAACAGAGGTAGAAGGCGACAGTGTTGAAAATAATGTTGACACAACCGAGGAACCAAGGAACGAGACAAATTTGACTATACCAGCAGCAGAGACTGTCGATGCGGAAGATATTGATGTGAGCAACAATGAATCTAGCAATACAAGCAATCAAATAGAGCAACCTTCAGCTGCAAATGACCGGGAGTCACCAGTAGTAAACGACAAATTTAAAACTGAAGATATCTCGATTGAAAAGGCCCAAATTTCACCAGAAAATAGCAATAAGATTGAATCGTTGAAACAGAAAACTGACAACCCGGACGGTGGAGCCGCCATTAGCCATGGGCCTGAAGCTGATGTGGATAACGAATCCACTGCAATCAAACACAGCGTTACTATTGACAACAATAATGATCCGTCACATGACACACCAGACGAGAAAGAGGATTCATTGATAGAAACCAAAGATACACCAGTGGAAACAGACTCCAATGCTGCAGAAACAAAAATTATGCCTGAGGATGACAAGGCCACCACTCAAAAGAACGACGAAGCACAGGAAGAGCAACCAATTTTGACTCAGAAGGAAGAAAAGACCGAGGAAATTGCAACAAACAACGACGCTGTAACTCACGAGAATGGCCAGATCGGGGCCGAAGCATTACCCAAGGATGATAAAGCAATTATTGAAACTTCAAAAGAAGAGGACGAGCCACCAAAAGAAGAAGCATCCAACACAAGCGAGAAAAATAAAAAGCCCAATACCCAAAAAGCCAAACATAACAATAACAACTCTAAAAAGAAGAAGAAATCAAGGAGATAGACAAGCGTCAATCAATAAATGTGCAAACGAGTACGATTGCTCTTTTTCAATACGGGGTTTTCTTTCCAACTTGATATTTGTTCAAGTAGAGCAATCGAGACCATTGCAAATGTCATCAATACATAATACTGCTGTTGCAAGTCAAGCTGTTTACTCTAGCCTTTATAAATTCCCCGTATGTTTCAGCATTCATGTAGAACTTGTTTTTTTTTTTTTTACAAAGCCTATTTGAATATACCGTCGCAATTAACCCGCTAGCTTACTAACGCTTTTTCAAGTGAAACAGCCTAATTGGAAAAAAAGTGAATCAGAAAAAGTTTTGAAATTCTAAAGTCCAGGGCAAAAAGAAAGCGGATTGCAGTCTTTTGTAATGATTATGATGAAGCTTTTATTGAAACACTGGTATATAGTTGGAATAAATGATAGAATGCTTATGTATGTGAGTCAAAATACGGGACGTGTAGGCAGTAGAGATGTGTGTTTGTCTTCATAGTATACAAGAAGTCTTCCTTCATTGATAATGTCGTTCATTTCGTTTGAATGATGCTGTAATTCTTCATCTCGAAAACTACAGCGCGAGCATTCGTATCGCACTCGCATGATGCTAGAGATAAGTTTGTTGAATACAGTCCATTTCTTTTCTGAACGTATCAGCTGGACTGAGGCATAGTGTTTGCATTTTGGGCATGGATGGCACATTCGTTCCAGGGGTATTTTCCTTTTATCTGTGCGTTGGTATGAATTAGCATCCCTATATCTAATGCAGCATTCTGTCCAGCATACCAAATGTAAATGATCCAGGCATTTTGCGTGATATAAGCTTTAGTAAGGTGGTTAGAGAAAGTGGAGAAATAGGATTGATAACATATATATACTTGACATTTATATAGGTATTTTACTGTTGTTTTGTTGAGATCGGATAATGTGTTTATTGGTTTTCACATGTATCATGTATATTTACCTACAACGAGCTCCGTTTAATTTGTTTCAGAGCAATGGAAAGGGTTTACCGCGCTCTCATTGTGTCAAACATATTAAGCTTCTTTTAGATCAAAGTACGCATCCACGTGGAGAAGCTTGCTTCTCACTAACCATAGCTAAAAATACCATGTCCTAGAAAAAAAGATGAATGCGTGGGGGAGGGCTCGTTCATATTGTTTTGAACTACACAATCGTTTATACGGCAATTTGCTTGATATGTCCTGCAAAAATCATCAAGGTTGAGCCACATTTGGCGTGGTCCACAATGTAAGCTTGCAACTATATATCTCGGCATTGAAGCAAGCTATAAAAAGAAAACTAACAACATTTGAATCTGCTCGAAAGTAATCAACTAAATAATGATTACTTGAATACTTTTTGAGATGTCGCTTTTAAGAGAGCTTTTAAGTGTTTCTGTCGAGTAAACTATTTGTGGAGTGTAACTCTTTCGCACCATTGCACAATCACAACCAATTCCACACAAGGGTGTCTACAGGAGAAACCCTCATGTTCATTTAAGGCAACCATCATAAAGGGCAAAAAGTTCATTAAACACATATTCTCCCCTTTTTCTTTCTCTTTTTCTTGATAAAACAAACACTAAATCATGGAATCTTTAACATGGCTACTTTTACTAAGTATAGCAATGCTAGCGGGTAGCTATGTTGCTGGCTCTTTACCGCTTACTACCAAGCTATCTGATAGAAAAATCCGTATATTGAATGCGCTTGGTGCTGGTTTACTCATTGGTACAAGTTTGATGGTGGTGATTCCAGAGGGTGTCGAAACCATCTACTCTAGTAGAGCCACCAGCAGTTTGATCGTTGGTAATTCGCTACCAAAATCTCACTATGCAAAAATACCGAATTTATCGACATTGGATACCACAAACAAAAACTGGGCCGCTGCTCATGGTCAAGAAGAAGCAGAAGAGGATGACACGATGTACAAGGTTGTGACGAAGCGTGCTCCTACAGCAGAAGAAGGAAAAGAGGAAAAGGAGGAAGGAAGAGAACATGTCGCAGTGGGGTTATCTTTGATCATTGGATTTGCACTCATGTTCATTATTGACCAAGTCAGTTCATTACACATGACAGCACCCAACAACAATGGCATAGAGTACTCAGAGCTGGGTGCAGTAGGTGGAGGGAGCCTCGAGCATGCAGAGGAAGCAGCCACCAATCGCTCTACAGCAAATGACGAATCCATTTATCCAGACACACATACAACGCCTGTGAACCAGCCATCCATGACGCCCACCGTTGGACTCGTTGTGCACGCAGCAGCGGATGGTATTGCTTTGGGAGCCAGTGCATCTCATCCTCAACTGTCGATGGTTGTGTTTATTGCTATTATGCTTCACAAGGCACCTGCATCGTTTGCGCTTACATCCTTACTTTTGGCAGGTGGATTATCACACGCGACTATCCGTAAACACTTGCTTTTCTTTGCATTAGCAGCACCTTTAGGGGCTTTATTTACTTATTTTGCACTCTATTTCTTTTCTTCATCATCGGCATCAGCATCTAATTTGGAGTACTGGACAGGCGTGTTGCTAGTTTTCTCTGGCGGCACCTTTTTATACGTGGCTATGCACGCATTGCAAGAAGCATCAGAATCCAAGCATCACCATGGTAGTGGCCAACAACAACAAAAGGCAGATCAGAGCCAATTGCTTATTATTCTTGCTGGCATGGTGATCCCAATCTTTCTTAGTATGACCCATTCTCATTAAATTATCTACTTTATGTATATATCATCATCATTTTATACTCATAGAAACCTCTTTTTAATTATAAACGCTGATAGACCATATCTTGAATCTTTTGTACTTGTTGTTCAATTGTTAAATGACTAGTGTCCAATACAATGGCATCTTTTGCTTTTGAAAGAGGCGCAATCTTGCGAGTGCGATCTGCCAAATCTCTTGCTTCTAAATCCTTTTCAACATCTTGCAATGTATCATCGCCCAAACTGCCCTTGTCCTTCAATTCATCAAATCTTCGTTTAGCTCGGATCTTGACATCGGCCTCGATAAACACCTTAAGCTCTGCATCAGGCAGGATAACTGTGCCAATATCACGCCCGTCCATGACGACACCCTTGATAAGCTTGCCATTGTGCTCAAATCCAGTGGATTTGGCGCCAGGTATATCTCCTCTGGCCATTGCTCGTTGCTGGTTTGCCAATATTTCACGCACACTTGTGTTAGAAGCGATATGGCTGATGTTTCGAGTAATATTGGAGTTGCGAATCAAGTTGCTGACATCTTTTCCATCCAATTCAACCTGACTCAGAGAAGGAAAGCTTATTTTTGCAGCCTGTGCCGCTTGCTTTACTTTCTCCTGATCCTGGAGATCTAGGTTTTGTTGTTGGCATTTGAGCGTAATCTAGTTTTGGCTATCTGTCAGCATATTCTTGTTTGGCTGTAAATGGAGTGCATATTTACTGCTCGAAACATAGCACCAGAGTCAATGTAGCCAAAGCCTAGCTTCGTTGCCACTAATTTAGCAGTTGTGCCTATGATCAAAGTCGTATTAGATGCACAAAACACATTTTCTGTTTATATGCGGCATACTCTTTCCAGAAGCACCAGGACCATCGATAGCGATTCTGAATAGTTTTGACATTTTAACGCAAAACAAAGCAAAGCAAGGCAGGCTTTCCTCAAGTTCAAGAAACAAGCATTTCTCTCCAGCTAATTAGACGTCCGCTAATGAACATCATGATGGCATAGCAAGGGTTTTAATCTTTCGAAATCTGATATTTCTCAATGATACATCAAGAATGGGGTGTGATTGATGTCGCAATATATCATATAGTATATGAACGAACCTTGGTACCCTCAACCACGCCTTAATGCAATGAATGCAATTGATGTGGTACCTGCATGATTGACCATCATCATTTTGATTAGCAAGAGATCAGCCGACTGCAAGCATACCCTGCAAAAGCAAACTTCATTACCTAACGCAGTGCCAGTGCAGAGATTAGAGCGATGCTTGTGATCCAGGATTTGCAATGACTTTAGGATTGATAAACACTGTACGACAAGATCCGTATCAAATGTAAAATCGGTGTGAAAACAGTACCTTTGACTTTAAGATTCAAGACAGGAGTGCACACCAGAGCATCAGACATCATTTGCCCCTCTTGGATCCTACAATGTCCTTTTCGTAGTGGATCATTTGATTTTGCATTGACATGAACTAATCAAACAGAATAAACCTCAATGGACCTCATTGGCTATCGCTTATGAAAAATGACTGGACCTTCGCCCAACAACCTTGTGATTGGAAAGGCACTTTTTCTTTTCTTTCCCTTTACTCTTCCTTTTCTTCTTCATACACTTGCAACAAATGGTCGTGAACGAGTTTGAGCCAGACGATATCTTTGGCGAACTCAATCAAAAGTTTGCCAATGTATCACTTGAGCAAGGCAATGCGACAGAAGACATCTACAAGGAAATCATGTTTGATGATGTAAGGTTTTGTCATGATGGGCGATTCTTGTCACTCATCCAATGATAGCTGTATGAATATAGAGACACTTTGGAATACTCATCAAACTATGCCAGCTGCCATTCCGCCATGAAAAACATTAGACGCTACCTAACTCAAAACATTTCATTGGACCGTATTCAGAATGTCGTTGATCTTGGTATTCATGATAGAATGAAGAAGATTTTGGAGACACCTGGCTACGACGAATTAAAGGTACAACCTGACATGGGCTGTATGATATGCTCTGGTACTCACTGTATGCTTGTTTTCAGTATGAAACAGCGTGGACAATCACCAATCTGGCTGTAGGTAGAATTTTTTTTTTTTTTTTTTTTTTTTTTTTTTTTTTTTTTTTTTTTTTTTTTTTTTTTTTACTGCATCAGTGACCAGCTTATTGATGACATGCAATTGCAATAGTATGGCACAAAGGAACAGACCTCCAATTTGATCCATTCAGGCGTCATTGATTCTTTGATCCACTGCTTTCGAACAACAAGCAATTACAGAGTCAAATCACAGGTACTGCATTCTTCTGTTTGCATAATGAGTTGTGTGTATTTATATCTCTCCATTCTTAGTCCGCTTGGGCCTTGGCGAACGTATCAATAGAATCGCCCAGATACAGAGAATCAATGGCTCAGGAAAACCTAATTGGAGGTGTTGCAGACGCTTTGGCTGAGAAATGCGAGATTGTATATAATAAATTAAATTCAGCAATCAATCAGGAACACATTACAAAGGACAATCAAGGACAAATCGTGTGCAATAGTAAATCAGACTCGGACGATGTCAAGGATTTGACCTGGTCGTTAGCCAACATTTGCAGAGGTGGATTCAAAACAGCTGAACACTGGGAACAGTACTTGAAGGCATTCAACGCATTCTCACAGTGCATCCACTTTGATAATCACGAAATATGGTCTGAGGCATGGTAGGTTTTTGGTGAGGGACGATCTTGGAGGACGTGCGTATATTGATCTTGCTTGCGTAGCTGGGGCTTGTCTAGAATTCTGAGCAACATGTACAACTATGATCAATTTTTTGAAGCCCTGGATTTGAACCCTCGATTATGTCCAAGACTGATCTATCTATTAAGGTACGTCTACATGTCATAGTGTCAGTGCCATGAGAGACTCATCATCTAATAGACATGAATCAGCGACACGAGTTTTACCAGTATTACAAACAATCAGCAACTTTTCCTCAGGCCCTAACGAGTATATCGAAATCCTGCTCAACGCAGATCTGTTGAACACAATCTGGTGGTACATGTCTGCTGAGATTCCGTCTCCATTGCGCCGAAATGCGATTTTGACAATTTCAAATCTAGCAGCAGGAAACGAAGGCATCGTCCGAAAAGTGGTTTACAATGAGAATATCATGCAAAGCGTCATTTCACATGTTGTTATACCAGGCCATATATACCAAGAGGAAGACTGCACTTGGATCAGCTCACAAGAGGCGCCGAACGAAGAAAGCAGAGAGGAATGGAGAATTGTCAAGGAAGCGTTATGGGTGTTATCCAACATTACAACATTGGCAAACGATGATTGTATCTGGTAAGGGTTTTCTGCATCGAATAGCGATTATATATCACTCACTTATACTGTATGTACAGCGCTCTTTTACGAAGTTATTCCAAGCTGATTAGACTTTTATCCGCATTATTGTATTACCCTGTATTACCACTCCCCATCTGTTTGAAAGTAGTGGATGTTTTGATTCGCATTGTCAATCGCACCAGCAAGATTGCCGAATTGACGCCACCTGTGCAGCCTATTCCTCGAAACCCTTACGCAGAAGAAATGATGCGCGAGGGTGTGATTCCTGCTCTGACATTTCTCTGTCGAGATGTTCAATCTGCTGAACTCAATGAACAAGTTGAAATCCTTCATACCTCCATCATGGAAAGCTCGCCTCAGCCACAACAAAGAAACAATGCCGGCTTGGCCAGTGCCTTTGGCTTGACAAGACATGAAATTCATTTACCAGGGCCTAATGTCAGACGCATTGTACATGGTTATGAAGATGGTGATGTTCGATTGATTGAAGATGCCATCAATAGTATCACACTTTAAACTGCTTAAATAATACAAACGCTTTTTATTTTACTATATATATATATATATATATTGCCATCTACTCTTTACATTGTTTGCTCCTTTTTTCTCATAGTACACACACACACACACATACACACACACACACACGGAGGAATAAAATTGAATTCGTACTAAGCAAATAAATTTATGCTGCTGCAAAAGATCGACGGTTTGTATTTGCCTTTTTATTGGCTAATGGCGTTATTCGTTTCATGCTGATCAAGATGCTACTGGTATTTTCGAGTTTGAGGGATGTGGATAAACGCTTCTTGGCGACATGGATATCACAGAGAGATGCATCAAGCCATAGCAAGCTGTCTAAAGACAGTCCACCATAAGGCTGTGCTTCTGCCAAGACATCCACCGGGTTCGATTTGGTGGTGTAATTGTACAATATTTGATTGTTGTAGGACGGAGGCACTACGTTTGAATTGCGCAAGATGGATTTGTACTTTTTAGTTCTTCGTTCTACTTCTTGGGGCAACAGGGTGTAATTGCCATTACTGCTGGTTGTATTGATCATCATGCTATAGCGTATATTAGTGTGTTTAGCGAGATATATTTGCGCAAGAGTATCCTTACTTGGAGGCATTCTCAATGATGGATTTCCATGTCTGCTCTTCTTGCCTTTTCAACTCGTCTGCTTCTAGTAATGGTGTTGTGGCACGACTAGGTTGCTGTAATAGAAAGAGAGCTTGTCAGTCTACATACATTTGATATTGTGTCGGCATACGTTATAATCTGAATGTGTATCTCTGCTAAGACAACAACCCATAAGTATGTAACTATGAATAAACAAAGAAAAAGGGCAAAAAGACTAGCGATGCTTGTTACAGAGGTTTTATTTACATTCAAGCATTACAGTACACATTTCATCGATACGTCACGATCTCCTGATATGCTTCTTTTTAGTTGACAATAATGTGGTTTCTATAACTTGGCTACTTGGTATGTCATCTAATAGTTTCGTTACGCCTTGTGGAGTCCAATGTGATTTTGTAATAATGTAGTTTCGTTGCTCCCATAGCTGATCTGAGTGAATGACACTGATCAGTGGTACTTGTTGTAGTAATTTCTTATACAGCCGGCGTATCTGTCGGTTTGTGTACCTGAATACGTTTGTGTTATCTTGCTCTGAAACACCAACAGGCTCCAGATACTCCAACAGACTGCCAGGGCGCTGGCTTTCGTAAGGTGATTTAGGCAGCAACTGCTTGCGTACAAATGGACTCGACGGCTTCATTTTGCTCGTTATTGTAGGTTGCAAATGGTGTATCATGTTCACTACATTTGTTAACCCAGAGTAGAAATCATCCCATCTTGGGCCACCTGTCACAAGCGTAGAGCAAGTGAGTGGATGGATCATGGGTGCACCTGCTTTGTACTCGAGTTCACAGATAATCTCAAAAGGTAAAGGCACAGATACTCTCTCTAGAAGCATGGATCGATGTCTCCACAGTAAGTTGGCCTTTCTGCCAGGATGCAATGGCTTGTAGGGTGGTATAGGCAACTCGGGATCCAGTTTTTTGCCGAGATGTTGAGTAATTAAGCTGCATAACGGTGGACATAGGGCTGGCGGTGGTGCTGTACGGGGCACATGTGCCACAAATGGCTCAGGGTCAAGAATTACTTTGTTTGCTGGTTGGTGAGCATGCAGATAAGGCTATCCAAGATATCAGTATCCATTGCACTCAAACCCATCCTAAGGCAACATACATATAATAAGCCATGACGAGTCTTTCCCTTTCTACCATACACCTCTTCCAACACTTTCAAGGCACTCTTTTGATTTCCTCTGTTTGCCTTTTCCAACCGATGAAGATACTGCGTTCATCAGGTTTAGGCATGGCGGGAATCTATTCGTCGTACTAGGTCAAACATACCTTTCTCGTCTCTTTGATCTTTGATTTCACTCGCTCAACATCTTGGCAGCTTCTGTAATCTTTGAAGGCTCGTCTTGCTGTGTTTCTTATATAGATTCTTTTTGGATTATATAATGAATAAACTTTCAAATCCATCATTTCAATGTGATTGCTCTTACCTTGCTCTATCATCGAAAAACAATGCACCTTCCGCGAGTACCTGCTTATACAATGCCTTGATGTACACTGCGTGATTCGGTTGAAACATAAGCCACTGTCAGTAGGAGAGAGAAAAAAAGAATTGCCATCATCAGAACTGACCGACGCCCTAAATAAGGGAAGATGACTGAGAGATGAGCGCATTGTTCTGGCACCGCATAAATTCACTGCAACTCACAGGTAAACGAGACTTGTCACGTGTAAGCCCACAAATGTTGGTATTCTAGCAAGAACTTGGCTGTTACATATGTGTGTGATCATTCTTTTTCTTTTCTTCTTTGTTTTACTTTCTAGAGAAAAATATACACATGTCTCAACAAATACCTACCCTCAAGCTATTACTCATTGGTAACTCCAATGTCGGTAAAAGTTCTTTGCTTTTGCGTTTTACAGACGATACTTTCTTGCCTCAAGAAGAGGTATCAGCGACTATTGGTATGTTTGTGTCTGTAGTTTTCGCAGCTTGCCAAATTTAGCCTCACATCTCTATCTTATTGTTCTCAAACAGGCGTCGATTTCAAAGTGAACATGATGGAAGTGAATGGAAAGATGTACAAGTTGACCATTTGGGTAAAATATTGGTGTTAGACAATGGTAGATATCACAGGGATTCTGACCCATTTGTTTGGAATGAAAAGGATACTGCGGGCCAAGAGAGATTCAGAACATTGACTTCATCTTACTATCGAGGAGCGCAAGGTGTCATTTTGGGTAAGCTGATCCAGGGATGCTAGGTTTGCACGTGGACTAAACATGTTGCATCTGCTATAGTATATGATGTTAGTAATAGAGATACGTTTGACGCTCTGAATACTTGGTGGAACGAGGTCAATACGTACTGCTCAAGCCCTGATGTTGTAAAGATGATTGTGGGTAACAAAGTCGACAAGGTAAGGTGGATAGGGATGTGGATCAAGACAGCGCCTCTGCTTGATCGTACATTGCATGAATTTTAATGCTTGGTACACTAGGAATCATCTCGAGTTGTTACTTATGAAGAAGGCGCCAATTTTGCAAGAAAGTTATCTACTCTGTTTGTAGAATGTAGTGCTAAGACAAAAGTTGGTGTCAAGCAAGCTTTTGAAGAATTGGTTGAAAAGGTTTGTCTCGTTTTTTTGTTTGCTGATGTGATGGATGGCTGGGCTAATAATTCGGCTGTAGATCATTGAGACACCTAGTTTATGGCAGAAAGATGCTGCACCAAATTCCACTGTTAGAATGTCTGCAGAGGATAGTAAGGATCAATCTGGTGGGGACTCTTGTGCTTGCTAATTGTACTATAACCTTGTTCTATCTACTTTTAATATCGTAATAAAGATTCACCTCTACTGTTAGATTCTGGCCTGGAGATACTTCTTTTTTATTAAATTACGATCAACAAAGTTTCAATTTATCTATTACTTGATACAAACGATTTTACAGTGGTACTTTTCTTGGTTCTCGAGACAAAGCTTGATTAACGAAATTAGCTACAAGGTGAAAGTACAACTGATTTCAAAAGCACATATCAAGTCCAAGGGCCACCTATCAGATCCGTTATGGTGGAGCGGCAAAACCTACACCGGTGCCACACAATGGATTCTGCATACACGTTGCCAAATCCCAAGAGTACTTGACAAAGCAGCGACTACGATACCCCCAAATCCTAGGCACTCTATTTAGTTTCAAGGTATTTTTTCTTGAGGAACAGGATCAACCACAAGAAGGTAAGAGTACATATGATCCCAAGATTGGCGTAGAAACCAAATGAGTTTAGTTGCTGTCAATGAATAAACAAGGTTCTTCAAACATTTTAGTTATTGCTATTAATTGTGCGATATTAGCCAAATGTCCGCAGCAGCAAGAGCCATCTAAACGTAGGTTGGTTTCCTGATCTACGCTTTGTTTTGGTGGAAACCAACCGAAGAGTCAAAAGGCTCATCATAACAATAAATTGATGGTCCCTAGACACTTTCAAAGCCTAAAAAAGGAAAGAAGTTGATCTAACAACTATTTTAATAGACTGGTGTTATTAAATATAGAATGCAAGGAGAATAGCATGGCTAACGACAGCGCTATGTAGTTTTCTATCTACTTTTCATACGCTTCAAAGGCATCTATTACTGTATTGCCTTCATGGTGGAAAGGGCATTAAGTTTGTCAGTCTGCTATACCAGTCAAAATCAATTCAAGCACCGACTTCTAGTCTGTTCCAGATTGGCCAGATTTTACCTTTCTTCGACTTGATTAATCTATTTTATCAGATTCTACTATGTAAAATCTGTTCTTCATCCAATGCTGCCTTAAGCTGCACGACATTTAAAGGACTTTAAATAAAACCTGGAGCTCGTCTCCCCTACAAAAAAAAAAAAATGCTGCCTTAAGCTGTCTACAAGTACTTTTCAAAGCACATCCAATAGTGTCAAGTAAGATAGATGCTTTGAGTAGACTTACTGAGCAATTTGCCAAAATATGAAATAAGGTTTTTGGAGAAAATGTCAAGATATTGCATATGAAGGTCGTACAAAAGAAGTTCCAGAGGCTGCTCTGAGTCCATAGGAACATTTTGATTCAATAGATGCTATAGTAAAAGTCTTCATTTTGGAGGTCAAAAATGCAATTGTTTGATTTTCGATGAAAACTTTTTTTTTTTTTTTTTTGGATGATATTATTTTATTAGAATAGTAATTAGAAATAAAACAAATGCATCAAAGAGATGGACAAGTGTATGGAGACAAAGTGACTTGCCATATATAAATCTTGAAAAAATAAACTAATGGGAGAGTTGCCTAAGATTTGACAATCTTAACAGTTCTGTGCGGATGTGGCGACAGACTTGGATGGCATTAAAGGGGATGAGGTTGTAAAACTGTTGATAATGGTGTCTCCAGATAGTACGCATAATGGTGGCAAAGAGGTCATATATGGTAATGTGTAAGTCATAATTGTAGATATAATAATGCTTCAGTTTGAAGTGCATAATTGAGTTGTAGATAAGTTGTGGATCGGCGGTTTTGGGATAGCTAAGGAACTCGTTGAAGGAGGAGTCCCAGACATCAAGTTTATGGACGCAACTGATGAGCAGGTGTTGAGCGTCTTCCACTTCATTGCAAAGGGTACAGCGGTCTGATGCGGCATGTTTAAGATTGCGTTGGGCCATTGCCAGTTGATTTGAGCTTTGTTTGTGGATCATTCTGTACCAAAGGTTGCGAGCTGAGTAGTGCATCGTGTTCTTGTAGAATGCCTTCCATTGCTGTTTGCTGAGTTGGTTACTGTAATGTCTACCGACATCGAGGTTAGCCATGTCTAGCATGACGAAACGGAGCTCTCTATTCGGCAGTTTGAAGATTGGGTGTTGTTGGTAGATCATGGATTCAACGAAAGGCAGGAAATCCATCTCGCCGGCATTGTTGTGGTTGACAAAGCGTTGGAAGGAGATCTGATGGTTGGCTAGGGCACGACGAACTTTGTTCAAGGTGGTTGGTGTGGGGCATTCTGACCGAGGTCGAAACTGGAGGCTATGCTGAGCAAGGTCATATACAAAGAAGTCGCGGATACAACTTCTCCTAACCGAATCTTTGGTCATGAATTCCAGGTCTGTTGTAACAGCAAAGGGGTTGAAGGCAGCAAGGAGGGGGAGACTCATGATGGTAGTGATTGTTGGGCGTCTATCCCAGTCTCTGTGAAGGCTGCAGATGTCCATGGCATTGAACATCGATAGGAATGGATGGAGACCATTCAGCGTATTCTTGTAGCGAGCAGATGGAAACAAGAGAGGCAGGGCATGATGAGCGACGTCGTTTGTGAGACGAAGTGCGTGAGTGAGCAGTTGATATGTGAAGCCAGGTAGGCGGCCATGGTTACCGAGTAGTAAGACTCGTAGGTATCGAAACTGTAACGACTTTTGTTGTGCGCCAATGTCGATCA
This sequence comes from Mucor velutinosus, assembly GCF_035048745.1. Taxonomy (NCBI): domain Eukaryota; kingdom Fungi; phylum Mucoromycota; class Mucoromycetes; order Mucorales; family Mucoraceae; genus Mucor; species Mucor velutinosus. The sequence continues at coordinate 571,504 of NW_027041896.1, read as the reverse complement.
GGCCTAGTCCGCCTTGATCACGAGGTAGAAAGAATGAGTTTGCCTTGAGCGGTGGGAACAAACCGGACATCACAAATTGGTAAATGGTGGACTTGATCTTTTTCAAAACCTCTTGAGGGAGCGACACAACTCGGATAACATGCCACAGCTTGGAGAGGATGAGCGTGTTGGCGATGTTGGCCTTGCCGTAGAGTGAGACCTTTCTAGACCCGTAGATGTCAGTCATGACCCTGATATTGCCCAGTAGCTCTGAGACGAAGACATCGCGTTGGTGATTAGCAAACCAGAGTGGGTATCCAAGATACTTGATATAACCCGTGGAGTGGCTGTCGTACCACTTCATACGCAGTTGAGTAGTGACATAACGTTTGACCTGTTGGCCATCAGTATCTTTCATCTTACCGCCGTGCAGCGGGAAGGCGACGGATTTACTGTAATTGATCTTGGCATTGGAGGCTTGATTGTACACTCTGAGACGATCCTGGAGCTCAACTAATTCATCTTGCGACTTCACAAAGGACAGGACATCATCGGCGTACGCGAGGACCTTGATGGGAGCAGGAGATATCCATGGGTTCTGTATTTGGTGCGGGAGCTTGACGTGTTGCAGGTTGTATCCTGAGAGGTTCACATTGTTGACTATGGAGAGTAGGAACGGCTCAATGGCCAGGTTGAACAAGACTGGCGAGATACTATCACCTTGACGAATCCCTCGTCGCTGAGAGATTGCACCGGTTAAGAAGCCATTCACATTGACATAGATGGAGTTATCGAAGAACAGGTTGGTAATGCATGTGACAAACGCTTCAGGGAAGCCAAACTTTAACAGTACTTGGGAGAGATACTTTGGGTGAACCCGGTCATAGGCCTTGGCATTATCAAGCATGATGCCAGCATAGGCAGTAAAGTTGGAGGGGTTCCGCCAGCTAGCAGACTGTGCATTATCCATAATCACCTGGAGAGACATTCCATGATCCCCAATATAACGGCCGGGCAAGAAACCGCATTGATAAGGGGTGATAATCCTGTTAGCCACTTGGACAACTCTAGAGTTCATGATGCGAGTAAAGACCTTGCAATCCGCTGCAATCAATGTGATGGGACGGTAGTTAGCTAGATCACTCTTGTCACCTTTCTTGTGTAAGATAATGATACATGAGGCCTGCCAAGATTTGGGGAACTTTGCCGAACGAACAGCGTCATTAAATACCTGATGGATAATATCACGACAGCTTGGGTGAGAGACAAGGAGGTAAAGTATCTCATAGCCAATGCCGTCCAGTCCTGGGCTACTCTGTTTGGGGGTTCGACGGGCACCGTCCAAGATGTAATCATAGTCTATTGGCTCCATAATCATTGTAGCATCCTCCGGTGATACCGTACGGTCAATATGACCGAGCATGATATTCAAGCAATCCATGTCAATTGGCTCCTCCGTGTACAGATCCTGGTAGAAGGATTCAGCAGCATTGAGTTTGGTTTCCGTGTCTAGGCAAGCATCTCCAGTGCTAGGATGTTTCAACATTGCAATTGTCCGTTGGTCAACACGCTGGTCAATGGTGTGTTTGATATATCCTGGGGACTTCTCACTCTGCTCCAACCATCGGCGGCCTGCTTTCAACATCTGAATCTCCACAATTTCCTGCTGTAGCTTGGATAGCTCTCCCTCCACATCCGGCAGCAGCAGTTTCAAGCTCTCAATGTCATTCCGGTAGCATCGCAGCAAGTTATTCCTCTCGCTTTGCAGCGCCTTGATTCTGGCCTTTCTCCAAGTATCATGGTGTCTAGCAAAGTTGATAGTAACCTGTTTGGTCTTCCGCTTGATCAAATCCCACTTGTCTTGAGCTGAAAGATTGTAGTCCAATTTGGTCGCCACGAATCTCTCGATTTCATCAGCCAACTTCTGTCTGTACCTAGGATTTTTGGCAAGGTGAGGGTTTGCACGCCAAATGCCTTTACCACAGTTTGTCAATCCGGTTGTGTAAGTTTTGGTCACAAGAGCATGATCAGTCCATTCAGGACGGAGGAACGAGTTGGTGGCATCGCTCATCTTTGAAGCTATATCCTGTCCAGCAAACATGTAATCCAAAGTAGACATGGTTGATCCGCGCTTGAAGGTGTATGCATGAGGTTCATTTCTCGGGTTGAGGCAATCAGAGAAATGGGTGTTCAAGAATTCCATAAACTGTTTCGGTTTACCTGCTCGGTGAGAGTGGTGATAACTGGCATTGTCAAAACAATAGTTCATATCCCCTGCGATCAGTAACGATGGCAGAATGTCAGGCATAGTGTTGAGGTGAGTGATAACTTGACCAAAAAGCTGATTCCTGGCCCTATAGTCATCAGCATGTGCATAAATATTGAGTATATACATAGGTGGCATATTATTGTCGACAAGAGAGAGCTTAGCCAATATAGCTCTTCCATCGTCAAAGGTCTTTAGTTGTTGCAGGTGTAAGGCTTGATTGAAGTTGATAATTCCACAGTGTCCGGTCCAGATGGCTTGGTGGTATTGGAACTGGTATTTGAAGGAAGTTGTAACAGTGTCAAACGAGTGTGATGGAGTATTGGTTTCCTGGCATAGTAATATGTTGCATAGTTCTCCTTTGAGATATCTTATGAATTGTGTTGTTGTGTTTTGATTGTATTGTTTGTTAAGGTTCCTACAGTTGATTGAACCAATCTTAATTTTGATATTCTTAGTTTGGTTTGATTCACTCATTAAGATTATAATGATTTGGTTGTGGTGGAGTTGCCTTGCTCGGCCTCATCCATATGGCTGTCCTCTTGTTGCTTGAAAACCTTTTTGGCAGATCCCTCTTGGTCAGATCCCGGTGGAGAAGAAGCCAGTTCCCTGATAGAACGCTTCTGGATTTTCGATGAAAACCATGAGGGGTGCCTCATGCTTTTTGATCGATTTTGGTCAATGTTTTTTTTTGGTCCCAAAAAAGTTGAGCGATGGTGTTAGAAAGTAAACGCTGGGCGAGAGCAATTATTTGGCGCTATTTTGGCAGTCTAAAATGGCCTCTAGCCCGAGAAAACACAGCACAAATGCACTTAAATTTTGCTGTGTTAGGCACTCTCTTGACTGAAAAGGGACGATATCTGTCTAATACTTGCCCGTATATGAAGTATCTACCAGTACACAAATGTGCACCATCACATAAGAATTAGTTCCACAGATAATATGAAGGGTTTTCATGTGTAAGTAGAGGGTCAAAATGAAAGTAGCAATATTTTGATAAGATACGCAAGGGTAGTCGGTAGCATGATCTGCCGCCGCGCAGGCTGGTTCTCGCCGAAGTGAAGCGAAGTTAGGGAGCCATCCAAAACATAAACACTCGTATGTATAAAAACAAATAATATGCTTCTTGGGTTCAATAACCTCGTTGTTTATAATGATTGAAGTTACCAGTGGTGCTCATTACATTGTCTAAACGCAATCTTGTTATGAAAATGAGCAAAATGTCAAGCTTCAACCAAAACTGCACATCAAGGGCACGGCGATCACTTGTGAGCAAATAATAGATTAAGCAGCATATTGCAGCGAACTGTACTATAGGCTGTCGTTTGCCATGATGGCAGGAGCACCTATACGGCCTGTAGCCGGATATTAGACTTTTCTGTGATGCTCCTCGTCTGTATTTAAGTAAACAACCAATATACGATCAGGCAGCATACTTCTGATACCTATTACAGCTAAGAAGTGTGCAAAACACAGCGAAAACTAGGCGTATTTTAGCCGCGTTTTCTCGCGTTCAAGGTCGTTTTAGACTGCCAAAATAGCGCCAAATAATTGCTCTCGCCCAGCGTTTACTTTCTAACACCATCGCTCAACTTTTTTGGGACCAAAAAAAAACATTGACCAAAATCGATCAAAAAGCATGAGGTACCCCTCATGGTTTTCATCGAAAATCAAACAATTGCATTTTTGACCTCCAAAATGAAGACTTTTACTATAGCATCTATTGAATCAAAATGTTCCTATGGACTCAGAGCAGCCTCTGGAACTTCTTTTGTACGACCTTCATATGCAATATCTTGACATTTTCTCCAAAAACCTTATTTCATATTTTGGCAAATTGCTCAGTAAGTCTACTCAAAGCATCTATCTTACTTGACACTATTGGATGTGCTTTGAAAAGTACTTGTAGACAGCTTAAGGCAGCATTGGATGAAGAACAGATTTTACATAGTAGAATCTGATAAAATAGATTAATCAAGTCGAAGAAAGGTAAAATCTGGCCAATCTGGAACAGACTAGAAGTCGGTGCTTGAATTGATTATGGCTGGCAAAATGCTTTCTGATGAAAGCAACAATCGACGTTTTTGAGGCTAATATTATGGGTGTTTTTAGGAATTTGATAGTGGACACGTTAACCAAAATTGAAGTAGCATGCAATGGTCTGTACAAATAATATTGAGTGACAACGGTCAAAAACAAGAAGCTGCTGCTCTCGTTTACTAATTAAGCTTTCCCCCCCCCCCCAACGAATTAAGAAAATGAGCGAATCATTAAGGCAAGGTTAGGCTGCCTCTGGAGTAACTGATCTCACTGCACTGATTTCGTTGAACTGAGGTAAAATGTCAAGATTGCTCAGTGAGGGTGTATTCTAGCTAACGGTCAAATCATAGCTTAATAGCCGGGTCATTACAATGCAAATTATTGCATCAGTTAACATTTCTCTTACTGATATCAAGAAATCAACACTTAAATCAACCATATTTTTTTTTAATCAAGAGCTTTTTATTTGTTTTTCAAATTTTTTTGTGATTCTTATTTGTTATTTTCTACCAGAAGTTAAGTCGTTGAAAGCCGATACAATGCAGTTTTTGATTTCCTTGAAACTAACAATAAGGCAAGATTGCTCGTCTCGGGACATCAACATAATCTTTTCCTCCACACCTGCATCCAACTAAGAAGACATCAACAAAAAGTCAGTGCCTACTGATACTCGAAACGATGGCATTACTGTACCTTGTTTAAACAAGTCAACACATGGACCATGTCAACAACAGGTCGACCATTTTCATCCACTTGATGAAAGACATAATCTCGAAAGAGCTTGATCAAGTAACGATCGCCCGTCTCTGACCATCCTGGATCCATATCAAATCTGTATTACAGATTTAGCACCCGAATCTATTCGCAGTGATCATTCAACTTACTCAGGTCGTTCATTGATGAATCCCATCTTGGCCATAAGTCGAACAAGCCGAGCATTTTCTAATTCTCTAGATAATTCACTTTCTAATTCATCATTATAGCTATCAAATGCATGGTTATTCAGCGTGTGGACCTGATTGTATGCCATTCGTATACTTACAGTTGACTGCAATTGATCTCATGCAAAATGCGAGGGCCAATCATGACAATGACTTCATCAATGTTCTTTGCGGGCAAAGGTTTACTGAGTAGATACAAAATTAAGTTTTTCAGATCTGGTGAATAGAATCTGGCAATGTGTTCAAAAGACTGTGCAATGTCAGTGAATGACTGAAGCGAGTTGCAAGCCAGCGCAATAACAAGCTTGCCAAACGACAAAAGATCCTCTTGTTGCTGTCTAGCGACGTTCAAAACACCATCGTACTGCAGTACATCCAAGATGCTGGCACCACTTAATCGAATCCTATAGGGCGACAGCTTGTCGTTCAGCCATGATTCATTCTATGCATGAATCCAGTATTACCTGTTTTTGCCTGTAATCAAAATTTTCTTTGGATCAATTACTCTGGCTGCTAGACCTGATCCGTGCACTGCTTTTAAAGCAGATGCAATTTGAGTAATGTAACTCCAAATGGTTGTTTCTGGAATCAAACGAGGATTTCCATTCGATTGCTGAAGCTGAGAACTATACAAGGCTGCCTGTCCTTGTGCTGTGAAGTAGGTGGAATAGATAGTTGTCGAGCATGGATGATAGTCGTAAGCAAAGATCAACGCTACAAAGAACGAATATCAGTGGTATGCTTACAGGCATTAGACCACAACTCACAAGAATCGCCAAAAGCGCGAGTGGTAAACGCTTCCCGGATGGAAACAATGTTGCAATGGCGAATGCGACGCCATGCTTCAACTACTTGCATTGCCAGTTCATTTACCAACCTAAATCCTTCAATGCGAACCAGTGCGTAGGTACGTCCATCAACACTGCATGTTGCTTTGTAGACGGATGATGGATGTCCATAGAAGGAGCTTGACTTTTCGCCATGTGTGTCTAGTGGATAAAGAGAGTGATACACATGTACTTCCATTGGCAGACCCAAATCTCGAGCTACCCAAATAACACAACATTAGGAAACTCATCGCAATAGGATGCATTGTATATAAATACCAGGCGTGGTCATGAGTTGAGCTTCGTTCCGTTCTGTCAGTTGCTCTCGAAGGTTATCCGGGATGAAAAATGACTGGATTGTTCTTTGATGGGGTGCCAAGTTACTCACATGAGGCAGAGGAGCTGAATACAAGTGATGCTGTAACTACGGCAACGTTTAATCACTACGTTTCTACGATGGCCAATGTCCAAATACTCACTGGCTGTCTGGGATACACTGCTTGCTGATTCATGTAATAGTATGGATCCATTTGAGTTGATGGGACCATGCCAAGTCCTGCCAGCATTTGCGAAGGTGATTGAGGCTGTTGTTGTAGCGATGGTTGCTGTTGCTGTTGCTGATGTTGTTGATGTGATGTTGTATTTCCATTCGCCTGATTGCGCATACATCAATATCTCGTTTCATGAAAACACAAGTCCTTCTTACATCATTTGATAATCCAAATTGAGAAAATCCGTTCGTAATGGATGATACGTTGGATTGCTCAGACTGATAAGAGTGTTGTTGGTTTCTAAACGAGCAATGGATGAGCATCAACATGTAGCAAATTCAATCGAGAAGCATTACGTTATCGAAGGATCCAAAGCGGTGAAATCGATCACATTTGTGTCTATAAATAAGTCTCAATAAACAGCCAAGTAGAGAAATGGTGTGAAGTACCTTTACTTGCTGGTGTAGAGGCAGCGCTGGAATCTGAATAAGAGACATATTAACCATCTTTTTCGACGACAATATCAAGTTACAAACAAGTACCAACTGCAAATCTAGGAACGAATTCAGGTGCGTTGACACTATCTGCTGATACAGACGAAACAGCTTGAAAGGGAAGCGTTGCTAGATTGCGATTTTTGCTTTTGCTAAAGTTGATGTTTAGCCAAAATGTGTGTGTATCATGTCAACTGTAGAATGCTCAAATAGAGAATAAAGACTCACTTTTCAGGGCTTGTTTGAGGAGACGTAGGCTTATTCTGGAAAAGAGATGAAAGCGTTAGTCGGCCATGGATACAAAATAGATGACTCATGACATCAAAAATACACACCGTATCATGATTGAACTCGCAACCTTTTCCTTCATATTTACAATAGCCATGAATAATAACGTTTCTACAAAGCCTCTTTCCATTGATGCTTCCTACAATTTACATAAATCAGCATGTCTTGCATCACAACAAACAACAACGCAATCTCTTTCATTCACCTTTTAGAGGTGGTTTTAGTACAACTTTTGTCGTCTTTTCAGAAGCTTCCCCTTCTGCAGTTGGATCAACGATGGGAATCACGGAAGGCGCTTTTGAGGGAATGACTATCTGTCCGCTATGTGATTTTTGCATTTATTATTATAAATTAAGTGAATAAATATAGCATATAAAAAAGTCTGTTAAATTATTCAAGTGAAGAAAACGAGCTTTCAATTGCTTTAGCTACCAACCACACATAAAATTTTTCTTTTCCTTTAGTTCCCGACACACTTCCTCATGATTTGAGGCATGAAAAAGTTTCAGTTGGACATATCGGTTGATAGCACGCATTACATGAGACGTTTAATCAAGCTATACTACAATGGCGTTTGCAGCGAATGCAGCAGGGTTCTCGGTAGGATGGGGCAGAATTCAATGAGTGATTGATGATAGTCATTTTCATACAATGACTCGCAAGTTTGTGATGTAAATCAAGGCAATCGTCTATGGCCATAATAAAGTTACTCTTTTTAGATTGCACTGCTGATCGCATGCTCAAATGGTTTCTAGGTGATTATATCTAATTGCACTTCAGTAGAATATCTTGCCTTCTGAACTATACTTTCATATTGTCTATCTGCTTATCCTACTGTTATTATCTTCAAAACCCTTGATTGTATCGATGAATGCAAAGATAACATTTGGTCGATAGTTCATAGCCAGTTATCCCCCCCCCCGCCTAAAGCATTGAGCGAAGCTTCTTGTACCATCTTCACTACACCTTGGTGGTTGTTGATAGGAATTTACATGAATTTGAATGTCATATTATAATAAATGTTCAGTCCCTAGACACTTTTACAATATGAGTTTCTAGGCATCTGTCAGGCCTGGCTCATATATGATCAACCAGCCCCACCAGCCATAATTAATTCAAACCCAGACTAATAGTCTGTCTCCAGATTGGACAAATTTTAATGATTCTGAACTCGATCAAGCTATTTTTGCAGATTCGACTAAGTGAAGTATGATAATCACCCCATGCTTCCTTAAACTTTCCTGGAGTACTTTTCAAGGCGCTTCCAATGGTACCAAGTTATATAGATGTTTTGAATACACTTATTGAATGATTTGTAAAAATATAAAAAGAGGTTTCTGGCCAAAATGTCGAAATTTTACATATCAAAGTCTCACAAAGATGATTTCAGAGGTTGCTTTAGATTGATAGAAACATTTTGATTCAAGATATACCATAGTAAAAGTCTCCATTTTTAAGGTGAAAAACGCGATCGTTTGATTTTCGATGAAAACTTTTTTTTTTTTTTTTTTGGATGATATTTGATTTATTAGAAATAAATTAAACGCATCAAGGGATGGACAAGTGTATGTAAACAAAGTGACGTGCCATATATAAGCTATTTAGAGTTTCCTAAGATTTGACAATCTTATCAATTCGGCGCGGATTTGGCGGCATACTACAGAGGGATCAAAAGGTATATAATTGTAGAGCTGTTGGAAGTGATTTCTCCAAATCATACGCATAATAGTGGCGAAGAAGTCATATATAGTGAACTGCATATAGTAGCTGTATATGAGATAGCGTTCTAGTTTGAGGAGCATAATGTTGTTGTAGACGAGGCGAGGGTCAGCATTTTTGGGATAGCTGAGGAACTCATTGAAGGTGGAGTTCCATACATCGATCTTGTGAGCACAGCTAATTAGAAGATGTTTGGCATCTTCTACTTCGTTGCATAGATCGCAGTGATCAGACTCTAAATTGGGCAAGTGTCTTTGGAAGAGGGCGAGCTTATTAGGGGATTGCTGATGGAGCATCCGGTACCACAGATTACGAGCCGAGTAGTGCATGTCGTTTTTATAGAAGGCTGTCCATTGCTTTTTGGAGATGTTGTTGTTGAAGTGGCGGCCAACGTCTAATGTGTCCAATGACTGCATGATGAAACGAACGTTTTTGTTTGAGAGCTGAAGGATCGATAGTTGTTGGAAGCGAAGTGATGCGGCAAATGGTCTCAGGTCGATACCATCTTCAGTGCTGTTGTTGTGTACGAATGGTTGATAATGCAACTCTTGTCGTAGGAGGGCTTTTTCAAGCTTGAGTCAGGTGTTTCTCTTGCTACATGTGGACTTGGGAACAAGTTGAAACATGGCTTGCTCCGAATTGTATTTGAAAAATTCCTGGACTTTGCTGGTTTTGGCGGTTTCACACTGTAGAAATTCAAGTTCTTCCAAATTTTCATCGAAGGTGAAGATTGCAGTGAGGGGGAGACTCAGGATGGTCAGCGCGCTTGGCCTCCGTTGCCAATCAATACACAGTGAGCTTCGTTGGCGGCAAATGTCCATGGCACCGAAAATTGAGTGGAATGGGTGGAACCCATTCAGCGTGTTCTTGTATCTCGCTGCTTTAAAGAAGAGGGGCACTACATGGTCGGGTGTGTCATGGGCTAGGCGGAGAGCGTTGGTCAGGAGCTGGTAGGTAAAGTCCGGGACCGAACCCTTGTTTCCTTGAAGGAGCACCTTGATATAACGAAACTGAAGAGCATGCTGTTGAGCTCCAATGTCAATCAATCCTAGGCCGCCTTGATCTCGCGGTAGGAAAAATGAGTTTCCTTTCAGTGGCGGGAAGAGGCCAGACATCACGAATTGGTATATAATGGACTTCAGTTGCTTCAAGACATCCAGAGGTAGCGATACAATGCGAATGACGTGCCATAATTTTGATAGGATCATATTGTTGGCGATGTTGGCTTTACCGTACAGAGACACATTCCGTTGACTATATATCGCCACCGCCGCTTTGACTTTACCAAGGAGTTCAGACACATATACATCGCGTTGATGGTTGGAGAACCAGATGGGGTACCCCAAATATTTGATATACCCGGGAGAGTGGCTGTCATACCATTTCATCTTGAGCCGGTTGATGATGTGATCTTGGACTCTGAGGCCTTCAGACCCTTTCATGCTACCGCCGTGCAAGGGAAATGCCACTGACTTGTCATAGTTAATCTTGGCATTGGAGGCCCGGTTGTACGTCTTAAGTCTTCTTTGGAGTTCAGTTAGTTCTGAATGAGATTTTACATACGTGAGAACATCATCCGCATAAGCTAAGACCTTAACGGGAGCAGGAGACACCCACGGGATCTGCACATTTTTGGGTAGTTTGGTGTGCTGAAGACTATAGCCTGAGATTGCAGTGTTGTTGATGATGGATAAGAGGAACGGTTCAATAGCTAGATTGAATAGGACAGGTGAGATGCTATCACCTTGCCGAATGCCTCGTCGTTGTGCGATAGGTTTCGTCAGAAAACCGTTGATGTTGACATGGATGAAGTTATCGAAAAACAGGTTGAGGATGCAGGCGACGAATTGTGGTGGAAATCCAAACTTCAACAGTACTTGTGAGAGATACTGGGGGTGGACTCTGTCATATGCTTTGGCGTTGTCCAGCATGATTCCAGTGTATTCGACAAAGTTGGTTGCATTTCGCCAGCTGGCGGATGAAGCGTTATCCATAATTACCCTGAGAGACATGCCGTGATCACCGATATATCGACCTGACAAGAAGCCGCATTGATATGGGTTGATGAGTTTGTTGGCTACTGGTATGACACGAGAGTTCATAATACGAGTAAAGACTTTGCAGTCGGCCGCAATCAATGTGATGGGGCGATAATTGGCGAGATCGCTCCGGTCCCCTTTCTTAAACAGAAGGATAATACAAGATTCCTGCCATGATTTGGGAAATTTGGCGTGCTGGATAGCGTCATTAAATACTTGGTGCACGATGTCTCGGCAGCTAGGGTGAGATATAATGAGATATAAGATTTCATACCCGATACCATCTAATCCTGGGCTGCTTTCTTTGGGAGTTCGAGCAGACCCTAGCAGAATGTCGTCGTAGTCTATTAATGCGGTGATCTGGTTGGCGTCGTCGGCTGACAGAGTGGTGTCGATGTAGTCCAGCATTTTGTTCAGGCAGGTAGAGTCTATCCGTTCTTCGGTGTACAGTTTCTGGTAGAATCGTTCTGCGGCGTTCAGCTTGGAGGCAGTGTCGAGACAGTCGACCCCAGTACGAGGGTGCTTCAAGTTGGGGATGGTTCGCTGATCAAGGCGTTGTTTACTGGTCTGCTTTATGTATCCAGGCGACTTTTCACTATTTTCAAGCCATCGTTTCCCGGCCTTAAGAAGCTGAATATCCACGATTTCCTGTTGCAACTTGGCTAGCTCGTTCTCCACATCCTGCAACAGTAGCCTCAAGCAAGTAGTGTCATGTCTGTAGCGTCGTATCATATTGTTCCTTTCACTTTGCAGTGTCTTGATTCTAGCCTTCCTCCAATGATCGTGTGTTCTGGTGAACTGAATAGTAACCTGTTTGGCCTTCTTTTTAATAAGATCCCACTTTTCTTGAGCAGACAGAGAGCTGTCGAGTTTCACCGCAACAAATGTTCTAAGCTCGTCGTCTAGTTTCTGTCGATACTTATGGTTCTTGGCGAGGTGAGGGTTCGCTCGCCAAAGTCCTTTACCGCAGTTAGTCAATCCAGTAGTATATGTTTTGGTCAAGAGAGCATGGTCTGTCCAATCTGGCCTGATAAACGAGTTAGTGGCATCACTCATTTTGGAGGCTATGTCGTGGCCTGCAAACATATAGTCGATGGTCGACATGGTGGACCCACGCCGAAAGGTATACGCATGAGGCTCATTCTTTGGATTGAGACAATCGGAAAAGTGGGTGTTCAAGAAATCGGCAAACTGCTTGGGTTTCCCTGCACGGTGAGTATGATGGTATGTGGTGGTGTCGAAACTGTAGTTCATATCGCCAGCTATGATCAATGAAGGGATGATTTCAGGCATGCTTTTGAGGTGGCTGGTGATTTGGCCAAAAAAACGGTTTCTGGCTCTATAATCGTCTGCATGTGCATAGATATTAAGTATATAGATGGGTGGCATATTGTTGTCAACGAGTGAGATTTTGGCTAAGATACCCCTTCCTTCGTTGAAAACGTGCAATTGTTGTAAATTTAGAGCTTGATTAAAGTTGATTATTCCACAATGAGTGGTCCATATAGCTTGGTGGTACTGGAATTGGTACTTAAAGTTGGTGGTGATGCTTTCGAAGGAGTGTGATTGAGCATTAGTTTCTTGACATAGTAAAATATTGCATAGTTCTCCTTTGAGATGCCGTATAAAGCTGTTGGTAGCAGCGATGTTGTATTGTTTGTAGAGGTTCCTGCAGTTGATGGAACCTATCCTAATATTGACATTTTTAGTTTGTGTTGTCCCAATCATTAGTTTATAATGAAGTGGTTGTTGATGAGGCGCCATACGCTGCATCCGCCGTGCCATGAGGCTCTTGTTGCTTGAAGAGCTTCTTGGCATGTCCTTCTTCATCCGATCCCATGGGGGTGGAATCCATTGCATTCCTCTTGTGGGATGTCTCAGGCGTTGTATCATCCTTACGGCTGGAGACCGGTGGTCTGACATCACGAAGATTGTAACGATTCCTGAAGTTAGCTGTGGTGAGACTGTCCGAGTCCTCCTCTCCAGTACTACTGGTGTCTTCGTATTCAGATTCGTCAGAGCTTGGCGCGACAGGCTGGTTGGCCGATTGATCCTCCTGGGTTGCACCCAGTTTGTCATCCTTGAGAGCTTCGCTGTTTGAAGAGTCAGCAGGAACCTCTGTGCTAGAAGTTTCAGTGATAACCTCTGTGCCATGAGGCTCGATTGTCTCCTGAATCGCTTGCATAGGAACGTCTTGCACAGGTTCAGAAGATGCCGCGGATGCAACCGATTCCGTGTCACTGGTGTCCATAGAGGATTCGCCTCTAGTCGTTGCCTTCTGTTTGTTAAGGTACTTCGGCTTGGGTACTTGCATTAGCTCTAGAAGATCAATTTCTCTTCCAGTAGGCTTTGGAGCGGGAGGGTTCCCCTGGGTGTCAGAATTGCGACGGCGACGGTCTTGGGATGGTTGGTCCTTCTTCCTATTCCAGTAAGCCTGGGGGCAAGTAGCAATCAGATGCTCAAGGCTACCGCATTTATGGCAGGCCTTCCTTTTCTTCCTAGGACAGTCAGCCTTGACGTGATCATCGGTATGGCAATCCGAACAGATGGGTTGCATGTTTGCCCATGTCAAGCGGAGATTCTCCTGCGAGCCATCAAGTGCGACCTGAGGCTTCAACTCGGCTGCATAATGTTTGGATTTGTCGATATTAAGGGTGACGAAGCCGCGTCCAGTGAACCAATCCCCATCCTTGGAGTGGCAGAGCCCGACATTGAGGATATCACCATATTCTTCAAAGGCTTTGATCAACAGAGGTTGGAGTACCTCCACCGGCTTGTAAGGAATGGCCGAAATGCTAACTCGAAAGATGTTGGCATGCTTGTCCAGGGTCTTGTTGACTTGGATAGTTGCACCTTGGAGAATAAACTCTTTCTGCAAGGCTTCCATACAATCCTCTTCTGTGGGGAAGTTGATTTCAATGACTTTGTGATTCTTGCCAACCACACGGTGTCGAATACCAAGACCTTTGGGATATTGTTCACGGAGACAGCTTGATAACGATTTCTCCTTGAAGTGCATGCCGACGAACTGTACACAGTCGATGATCAGAGAGAAATCATCCTGGGCTTCAACGAAGGTGGACGTGAAGTCAAGAGCTTTGCCGATAACACCATTATTAGAAATGGAAGGGGTGATCTTGAATGGAGTTCTCTTTTGCGAGTTGATATCCTTGAAGAATGAAGCATATGTAAACATATTGTTGCCTGGATTATGGCTGGAATCCAGCGTAGAGCCACCAAAGTTGGTGGTCCTGCCTTTTTCACCTAAATTGTGATCTTTAGCGGAGAAAGCCATGATTTTCGATGAAAACCATGAGGGGTACCTCATGCTTTTTGGTCGATTTTTGACCATGTTTTTTTGGTCCCCAAAAAGCCGAGCAAAAGTGTCTGAAAGTAACTACCAGATGAGAGCAATTGTTTGGTGCTATTCTGACCATCTAAAACGGCCTTGAACGGGAGAAAACGCAGCTCAAATTCACTTAAATTTTGCTGTGTTAGGCACTCTCTTGACTGAAAAGGGATGACATTTATCTACTACTTGCCCGTATATGAAGTATCTACCAGTATACAAATGTGCACCATCACATAAGAATTAGTTCCACAGATAATATGAAGGGTTTTCATGTGCAAGTAGAGGGTCAAAATGAAAGTAGCAGTATTTTGTTAAGATACGCAAGGGCAATCGGTAGCACGAGCTACTGCTGCACAGGTAGAAAACCATCGGAAGCATAAACATTCATATGATTAGTGATTTTATATCAATCAACAACCAGGGTTCTTCTAACATTTTAGCTATAAATTTTGCGATACTAGCCAATGGCCCGCGGCAGCGAGAGTCGTTTGAACGTAGGTTGGTTTCCATCGAAGCGAAACGTAGGTCAGAAAACCACCCGAAGTGCCGAAAGGCTCGTATTAATTAATAAAATGCACAGGATTCGTTCAGAATGACTCATGGGCGTAAAACTGCAGCATTGTTCATACTCTCCAACTCACATCTGAAAACTTGGCATTTGGTCCACTGATGAACTAAAATTGACATGGTAATCTTGGACGCTGCCTTGAAGATGTCATTCTGGCTTTACAGAGACTTAAGAGCCTTATGAAGGCTTATTGCACTAGGAAGAACATCATTTATATCATCCAAATGCTCATGATAGCGGAGATCGGCAGTACAGTGATGCTAGATCAAACCCAGCCTAGCATAATTTAGCCGTCCTTGTAAAGCGAGGACACTAATTTTCTGCGTGACCAAAGCTGGATAGTTTGACACTTTTTCACTATCGTGTATACAACTTGATATTAGAACGCTATGGAAGAAACGGCAATAGAATCCTATTTGAATTGGATCAAGGAAAACGGCGGAAGCTTTAAAAAGATTGAATTCAGACATGGTACATGATAATGTATTTCAATATGGCACGCACATTAACGCATCCAATGGATAGATATGGAGGGCGTTGGTTGTGTCTATACCACGGACCGAGTAGAAGAAAACGAAAATTTTGCAACCGTGCCATTCAAGCTCTGCATCACGGAGAAACAAGCTCGTAAAGCGCTTCCTGATTTAGCTTCGTTCTCTGGCCGCATCGTGCAAACAGTGTATTTGCTTTTGCAGAAACATTTGGGAGAAAGTTCATTTTACTGGCCCTACATTAACATTTTACCCAAGATGATCAAGACGCCATTGATCTTTGACGATAATGATATACGGTATATCCAAAACACCAATCTGGAATCTGCTACAAGAGAACGTAAAGCGGCTTTGTTTTTGGATTTTGAAAAGATGGTGGAACATCTGCCTCAGGAAATTTACAAGGATGATATTACATGGTCAGTGTTTGATATGGATGCGTGCAATGACCTGGTATTGACACGAGGCGTAGGGAGGACTTTCTATGGGGCTATAGCGTGTTCTCCTCGAGAGCATTTCCATACACACTCATAGACCCAACTTCAACAGATCAGTCTGAAGTGTTGTTTCCTCTCGTGGATGCATTGAATCATAAGCCCAACACAAAGATTACTTGGTCGAGAAACGGTGACCCTGAAACTGGATCATTGTCCTTTGTAGCTGGCCAAGCCCACAACACTGGTGATGAGATATTCAATAATTACGGACCCAAGGTAAGCGAACAGTTGCCATCTCAATATAAATTGACGCATTTACTAATTAAAACGTGAACAGTCGAATGAAGAGTGTGAGTGTTTAAAAGTGGTAAAGATGGGAGAGTCGTGAAGGGGAAGAGGGAATGATTGAAATTACGATAAAGGAGTTGCCATTATGCCAATGATTCATGCTAATATGGCCTTGTTATACAGTGCTTCTTGGTTATGGTTTCTGCTTTGAGGTATGTGTTTGGAGGGGTTGTTTTCTCCACAGTAGTCTTGACTCACATTGTGTGTATACAAAACAGTACAATGAATTTGATCACATTGCCATCAAACCCAACTTTTCTCAAGATCCCAATCAGGAGACTAAACTCCATATCTTGAAGCAATGTCAAGTGTCATCAGGCAATGCAGATCCTCTAACATTCTACTTTCACAGAAGCAATTTGCCCGAATCCTTCTTTCAACTGATGCGAGTCCTTGTCATGAACAGCATGGAGACAGAGCATTATGCCATCTGCGCAGACGCTCGCTTACTGGATTTCGTGGGCTATCGAAACGAAATTACCATGATTTCAATGACACTGGGGCTATTAAAGAGCAAGTTGCACGCCATCCAGTCTGTTCATTTGGAGACGGAACATATTCCAAGCTGGCAAAAGTTTGCACTCATGTACAGAGCAGGTAAACGATTCAATACTACTAAAATCCCTCCCTTTTCCCCCCGTATTGATGACCAGAAAACTAGGCCAAGAGGATGTTCTCAATGCCACCATCTACAAGGTCGAGGAGAAGAAGCGCAATTTGATTCAGCAAATGTTCCAAGATGAAAAAGAAGGTAAACTTGCTCCCTGTGCTCCATTTTTGAGCATTGTGAACCCTTCCTACTTTCAAGATCAAGCTTCCAGCATTGAGCTCTCTGGCCAAGATTTCATTACCTTGGATTCTGTTGTCATGACACCCAAACGACTGTTGAACAAGGACGCTGAATTTGCTGCCATCATATCCGCTAATTTTGAGTTGGAAGAAGAAGCTGACATGATCATGATGTTGTGCCTGATTAGAGAGAATGCCAATCCTTCAAGTCCATGGAGGCCATTTTTCAATCGAGTTACTACTGCTGCAGCTGTGTCACAAAGGTAAAACTCTCAAATGCTCCTAAAAAAAAAAAAAAGTTGAATCATGCCCCTAATATCACACACATTTTAATTAATGGCAGTGCAACACCATCCAACCCAGACAAAGAAGATCAAGCGGAATTGCGCGAAATGTATGATTCCATGATACCTGCATTCAACGAGGCTTATCCTACTGTATTTGACTTGAATGTATTTAGCTTTGAATCGTTTGTTTGGGCTGATACTATCCTCAACAACTATTCCATTGAGAATCCATTAGCCATTGTACCACTGTAAAAAAAAAAAAAAAAAAAAAAAAAAAAAAAGCAAATAAAACATTTGGCTTGCTACAACATCATATGGGGGGAAGCAGTGTTTGTTGAATCGCCGAAATGCTCATCAGCGTTTGGGACCATGTTGGTGTCTACTAATTATGGACATTCTTTTAAAGTACCTTTTTTTTTTCTTTTGAAAAAAAAAAAAAAGAAAAACCTCGTTCTCTTTTACGTTCTTATTTGCCTCCAACACTAGCTCGAGAGAAATAGCAAGCGATACAGTGTGAGAACAACCATCTCAATACAAGATCCCCAAGTAAATCAATTTGAAATGCAAACTCTTCATTTGAACCATGCATTGATCAACTAATCCATGCTTTTTTTTATTTCCGCCATGTCATCCAGTATTATCTAGCATCTTCATCATGGCACTTGGCTTGTATCATTATGCTCTCATCATTGTAGGCTTTTACCTGATCAGAATATGCATCAGATCCATTTTGGCGCTTCGATTTCACTTTTGTTTTGGCCGCATTGGATTCTTTTCAGTCAGCAACATACGCTATCACCATCACAAATCCTCAGAAACGGCACTATGGTCCGTCAAGGTAGGCAAGCTCAAGCTTCGACTTCGCAACAGACCCACATGGTCATCGCCTACACCGTACATCTCCATCTACATTGCGGATATCCATGTGCAATTGCACAGTATCGCTGCTCTAGCGGCTGCACGTCAACAGCACACACGAGTAGTAAGAGCAAACAAACTCAATCGGAAACTGTCTCGTGTCAGCTCGTCGTTGAAAAAGATACCCTGGTGGTACTCGCTGTCGATAGTAAAGCAGGTGATCAAATACACTTCAGCATTGCCTGCTCAGCTGCTGATGTCTGGATTAGCCAACTATGTCGATGTTCAGATTGACACGCTGGCTGTGGATATTGAGGACCAAGCTTCGATTAAGGTACACAACATCAATTTCAGCTCCATTTTGTTTGCAGATGTAACACTCCCTCGTGGATCCAATATACCCAATGCCTCGATGCCCTGTTCGCCATTGGAGCAACAGCAACACCCCACATTAGAAGAAAGCGATAGATTCTCCATGCGATCCAGTCATCAACGCCATTCGCTAAAACGAGCCCAGCATTTGTTCAAGGAAAAGTTTTTCGAGATCATGGTCAATATGGGCAAGATATCTGTGGTTGGAAGAGGGGATGTGGACATGCTGACATTGCCATCAGGAGGAGAGATTGTTATTTCCTGTCATTTGTCGGCTGCTTGTGTGACACTGAAGGATGTGGATGTCAGTACTCGTATGGGCGCTATTGCTGTGCAAGTCAACCCGCTGATAGATCTGGTCAAGAGCGTCAGTGGCAGTGCAAAGTCAGTGCAGAGAGAGAAGCCAAAACACGAGCATGTGGACAACCCCTTGATGGTGGAAGAGCAAGATACCACGCCACACAACAAATCCAGCATGATCCAGTTATTCCGTTCTGTCACACTGTCAATGGACACCACGACGCTTGAAACACAACATGAATCCATGTGCTCTAGTATACTCGAGCTGCAAGGTGTTCATGTGTCTGGCGTATCGGAATGTTATGTGCGAGGTGTGGATCCGTACTACAAATTCCAGTGTTCGCTAGCAAGTTCGTGGGCCATCATGGACAAATCGCTGCCTATCACTCACCGACAGCTACAGTTGATCAGTTTGCCTGAGCTAAAGTGGACAGTCAATGTATCGCAATCTGTGATTAGCCCAGCAGCACAGGTGTCTGGACTGGCCACTGATTTAGACGTGTTGCCTAATGCTTTTGACGATGCCAAAACCCTAGTATGGAACGATGACTTGCGACCGAATAGAAAGTTTTTGGACGCAACACTGTCTATGCACGAACCCAAGATCTATTTGGATGTGTCGAAAGCGAGCATGCTCTCCAAGCTGAAATCAATTGCAGAAACAAAAGAGAATTCACCACAGCCTGCAGAGGATCAGTTAAAGCAAGTGGCGCAAAATGTGCCTCGAGGTAGCTTATCCGTGTGCATCGACAAGCCCTCTATCCACATCAAGTGTGCAACAACAAAACACACGGGAATCATATCATGGTCAGGCATCACTTTTGAAGCGAATGGGTCTTATTGTGCGCAAAAGAATCGACCTACATCCGTGCTTCCAAGCTACTCTGAGCCCTCACACACTACGACGCGCACTGCTGCTGCCGACGAAGATCACATTGAATTCCAAGCCAGTTCCAGCGCTGTGCAGCGTATACAAACACAATCAAGGCCGTCGTGGATCAGCCTATTTAGACGAAGCTGGAAATCAAAGGAACCCAACGAATCCAGCGACAGAAAGGCGATAGAGTGGTACTACAAGACCTCCATGCGATTCACCGTGCAAAACACTTGCTTTGACATCTTTTCAGAAAACGCGCCCACTCCGCCACCCAAGAATCATGCGCCTGATGTGGGGGATCCCAACTACTTTGTCTCTGTCGGCAACTTTGAATGCAACGCACATACACGCCTCCATGTTAGTTTTGTGCGTAATATCCATCGACAAAATACGCGCGTTATTTGGAACCCGGACGCACATCATATCAATGTGGATACAGTAATTGATCGACCCGTGTTGAATCTGTGGACAAGAACACAAGATGGACAGCGTCAGATGGAATTTTGGGCCAGAAACGTAGTGGAGCAAGTGGTAAAAGAAATCAAGCAGCAACAACAACCTACACCAGCAAGTCCAGAGACGGCCCGTCCGTCAGATCACAGTGCGTTGTTTGACTACATGTCCATCCTCAAGACCAGTGTCGTAATTGCAGATGCTGCTGTTGTGCTGGAAGGTGTGGATCGTGGACTCAAGGGAAAGAGAGTAATACCCAATGGATTTTTGGATAATGCGCCCGAACAGGACATTGATGTGCGCGTGATTGCGTCTATTCAGCAGGTCAGTGTGGTGTTTAGTGGATCTCGTGTCTTTCACAAGACACACAAGAGCAATTTGAGTCAATCTTCTACCAATACACACACCAGCACAGAGAACGAAGACACGCAGCAACGCACCAAAAGCCAGCATATTCCATTTGGCACATCTCGACTCTCCATTCAGCACTTTATCGTTGAGCGCATCTTTCGATCAGACCATGCTGCTGTGGACGAGCATGATTGGCATCAACATGAAGACAGAAAGGCAGTAATCATGTGGGTATCGCGCATCAATACACGCACTGAAGTGCTACTGGATTCAGCCCATCACATCTTGCTTGTGCCGTCTATTGTGGTCAAGAAAAACGGTGCTCAGTATTCCATTACAAATCACTATGCCTGTCTTGTTACTGCCATGTACACATTGGAGGCCATCCAACACTTGTTTCCGTCTACCAAGAGCAACAGCAGCAAGACGCACCATGACGACCTGACGCGCCATAACAAGAAGAGCAAGGTAATTCTGCACAAGCTTCAATTTCAAATCAATCGAACCGACGTGCACATCTTCTTACCTGGAGGTACCACGGAGCTGTACCTGCGTATGGACACATTACGCATGGAATGGGACAACCAAGTAGAGCATCATGGAGAAATGCCACCCATGGCCATTCGCAATGTCACCCTGTTTGGTGTATCACCCAAGCAAGCCGATCACTGGGATCAGTTATTCGAACTAGACAATATGCGATTTTCGATTGAAAAAGACGTGAATTTCAGCACAGGTCAACTCACCAAAACCAACCAACTGACCATGTCTAAAATGTACATGCGCATCCCTTACGGCTACGAACTGTGCAACTTTGTAGACAGCACAGTGACACTGATCAAAGCCATCAAAGCAACCCATGCGCGTGTGTCCAAAGGTGTCGCGTTTCTCTTTTTCGGTCCCCACGAAAAGCATGTACCTACCGTCATTCCTCATATGCGGTTGGTGTGTGATTTATTTACCTTTCAGTTTGAAGATGATCCATTTGAAGCAAGGCTTCGGTCTATTTACAAGACGGGTGTGTTGGAGCAAGCAAATCGTATTGCTATTCAAGATGCGTTTGAGATGAAGGCACAAACGTTGATGCAGCCTAGCAGTGATGACAAGGACAAGGGTAAGTGTTGGCGTGGTTTTTTTTATGACAGAGCGCATCATCTCATGTATATACATGTTCATATAGCGTCCATCTATGCCAGTGAGGAAGCGGATGCGCGTGTCAATGAAGCATGGCAAAAACTACAGCAACACAACTCCAACTCGTGGAGACGACACATTGACGCTGCATTGTCCAAAGAACACGCCACCTATGTGCGTATTCAGAGTGCCAATTATCGACATACCATGGCGAGCGGACAGCTGGACGACATGTCTGACGATCCTGTGACGGATGAAAAGACGCAATACCTGTCTGACATGTTCCGTATCCATATCGTGGATCTACCCAAATACCCGCCCTTACTGGATCTCACTATGAAGCACACTTCGCTGGATTTTAGACACCCTGATTTCGAATTGGATCAAACCAGGCAGTTCATCTTTGACGTGGGCAAAGGGCAGCCATTAGACACACCACTGTCCACCATACTCCCCTTTCATTTGGACTGGAAATCAGGCGAGACATGGGCTCAGTTGCGCGATTACCCCATCCCTTTCATCTCAGTACCACCCCTGGCCAGCAACCCAGAAGATAACGACATATCTACCTTGGACGATGTGCCTCATGCCACTGCTGCATGGACGCTGTCTGGCAACTACGTGTTTGGCGATGATTTGGGTGATTTAGACGCAACTCGTAGCATCCATCTCACCATTGTCGATGAAAACGATGCGCATTATGCCATGGATATTGTGCGTACCACCACACCACTCAAGTTCTTTTCTATTGTCAATATCGACGTCCACAATTCAGCATTGTCTCATATCTGTTGGTGTGTGCCCTATCAACCTGCGATTCAAGACATTACGCGTGTCATGGACACCTTCACCAAACCACCGGTGGATCCCTCTCAAAAGGTAGGCTTCTGGGATAAAGTCAGACTGATCATCCACACGCGCGTCAAGATTTCATTTGTGGGTGGTGGTGATTTAGCCATGGTCATGAAGGGGTCTCGCGATCCTTACGATATGAGCGAAAAAGGGTTTGGTCTAGCCAAAGTGTGGCGCAATGATGTGGTTTGGTTGTTGGGTCATGAAAACCCACAAGGCGAATTCATGCAAATCATCAGTCGCGACTATGCATTCGGTGTGCCTGATCTTGTGCGCGGTGGATACTCAGCACCTTATATCACTGCAGCAGATCACAGTGGTTGTAGAGACACGCAGCAGCAACAACAACAACAACAACAACAACAAGACATCCGTCAGTCTGTGTCCATGTCTTCTTTCAATTCATCCATCATGTCCAGTAGTGACGAAAATGGATCTCGCTTTGTCAAGATTGCACTCAAGCTGTCGGGAGGTATTCGCATGGGGCTAGGCTGTCATTTAGAGCGCATGTGTAATCCTCGTTGTGATATCTGTGATGAAAACAGCAATGTGATGCCAGAAGCGCGTGCTGTACACAAGAGTCGATTACTGCACTTTTTGCCGCATTACAAGGTCAAGTTGAAAGCACCACAGAACGTGCATGAAGAGGTGAGTTATGTGCTAGTCAATACAAGCAGTGCGACTAATGCAGCACCATAGAACTACGATGCGTATCGAGGCTTTAGATCTGACTTTATTCATACGTCCATCAGTATCATCAAGACGTCCGACTACGAGCCTGATGCATCCGATAAAGTGAATGTTACAGGCAACTCAATGCACTTGACACCGGGCTTCATCGATCACTTTGTATCCTGGTTCCGACTGTTTGGTGGTGCCATGAGTTATCCACTGCGAGCAGGTTCCCTGTTTCCCAAGCTAGACACAAGGCCCACGCAAAAGTTTGGCCGTCATATGAGCACCATGAAGTACAAGGTGGTCGTAAACCCATTGACCTGTGGCTACTTTATGAAGGATGAAAATGTGGTGGCAGAGCAAGTAACCACTGAAGAACTGGGCGACTCTGTAGGTCTCAAGGGGTTTGTCAAGGCGTTCAGTGTCGACATCCACCAACGCAGAGAGATAGTCAATGTAGCCAATTACAAGCTGGATCAAAAGCGACTCAAGGCAAACTGGCCTGTGACGGAAGCGGAAGTGCAGCTCAAGAACATTGATTTGCGTGCTGTCAAAGCCAGTTACGCCATGAGCACTGATGATGCCTTTTCCTCTTTTTCGAGTGGAGTTGCAGACAACATCAGCGTTCCTGTGCAAGCAGAGCAGTACATGTCGGATGAGAGTGATAATGGGTTGGATATGATGGAAGGACTCAACTACAGATGCAACATTGATTCGGATTCCTCAGACTGGGTGGATTTGGATGATTTCATCGAAATGGGTGTGGCTACGCCTGATATTCTTCCTGCGATTCAAGTGCTGCCGTTTGCATTTTCGCCCTGTATCTATTATTTGCGTCAAACCAACAAGGATGATGTACAAAAGTTTAGGTATTTGCATGACACGCATGATTGTATATTGGGGACAGCAGTTGGTAAGTCGTCTGAGTGCATGGATAGGCGTCCATAAGTAACATGTATTGTAGATACGCGGGAAATGCAAATGACGTTGCTTCATGACAGAAGTCAGACGATCGATGTACAGATTCGAAAGCATCAAACTCGACTGCACACGATAGAAATGAAGCGACTCCAACATGGATCTGATGAAAAGGCGCTTCAGGAACTGGCAAGTACGCAAAAGTAGAGGCTATGCCATACACTAACATACAGTGCAGTCGGATGCCATTGTAGAAAAGACCCGCATCTTGTACGAAAAGCGCGAGTTACTGCAACGCTATCTCAAGGAACTCTCTACGCAAGACATGCCAGATGTCGTGCACAACAAGAAATCAGATGCGTACAACCAATCCACCATCTTTGGCAAGGACTCGCTGGCGCAATGGGAGGAACTCATGGGCTACTTCAAGGTACGCTATATTGCTCATAACCCTCAAATCCTGTGGAACAATTCTGTGCGCAATATCCTGTATCACGGCCTGGACCTCAGGGACCATCGCCGTGCACTATCCTACTACATGACGGCCCGTACTGTCAAGTTTTTGCGAGACTTGATTGAAGCGTCTGATATGCAGTACAGCCACAGCCACAAGCCCTTTGTGTTGGATGACGATGAAGGTGGTATGGACACGAGCATGGCAGAGGAACTGATTGCCAAACTGCTGTCTGAACAGGACACCAAGTTTTACGCACCTAATGAAACAGAGGAAGAGAAACCGCTGGATGGCAGTGACTCGGATACAGTCGACATGTCCAAGAGTGATAACGTCAATAGCCCCTTGATGCAACTCAAGACTATTCCCAACAACTACGTCATGAAGAGCAGCTACTTGGTTGACTTATTGAACCCTCAAATCAGTCTCCAGAGTGATTGTGATCCTGATAACATTGTCCTGGTAGCCAATGAGCGCACGCAAGTCAAAGGCTTCAATATCATTGATGAGACAGACCCGGATGTCGAAATGGAGATGGTCAAGCATCGCACGGTAGTTAGCTTGGATAACGTGCAGTTCTTTGTAGCGAAAAAAGAGCAGTTTGACAGCGTAGATCTGCTGCTGGATAACCACTACGGTGCCAAGGAGAGCGATCACTGGCTGGCATGGATTCCACCGGAGATGCTGATCAGTTACGTCAAGCGATCAGACAAGTTCCAGCGTATCGGTGACCGTATTGCAGCTACATTGCAGTATGACAAGTACAATCCACTCAGAATCAAGACAAACACCAACGTCTACTCTCAAGTGCATCCGTTTGAAGATCGCTGTGACTCAGTACAGCTCAATTTTCCCTCGCTCAAACTGACAGCTGATTCATCGCAGTACAATGCCGTCTATCAAGTAGCCACCGACTTGTTGCTGTACAAGGAGCCCGCCAAAAAGGAACGTCTGGCTCGATTACGTGAAATCATGATGGCAGCTGACCGCTCCAGTTTGTACGATGCTACGGAGAAAATTGTGGATCTGCAGAGCAGAGCACGTCAATTACTGCATGCCAGAGATCAATATCGACAGAACATGGCCCTGCTGGATGAGAAGCGTATCGAGGAATTCAAATCTATTCGCTTGGCACTTTATGATACGCTGGAAGAGCTGTATCTCGGTATGGAGGCCATCAAACTGATGCAGAGTAACCAACGCAAAGATTACCACGAACCCAAGACCAATCTCAAGTTTGTATTCTGCGCTGAAAAGATGGAGTGGGAGATGTTGTCCAAGGGCGAAGTACCTCTTTGCGAGTGTGCCTTGACCAACTTTACCTTTAATTTTGTCAGCAAAGAAGACCACTCCTCTATCAACACCTTGGAAGTAGACATTTTGCAGGTCAAGAACCTGTCGCCTTCGCCTGTGTTTGCCGATGTGCTAGGCCCTTATTTCGATTCTCGCAAGCCGTACGATTTCTCGCGCCATAAGATGCTGCGATGCTATTTTGTCTCTCTGGCTCCTGTGGGTGGTATTCCTGTGATCCAGCACTTGGAAATCAACCTGCATCCCATGCGTGTACAGATGACCTATAGTTTTGGCAGACAGTTGGCTTACTATCTGTTTCCGCCAGAGAAACAAGCATCCAACAGCAACAACAGCAAACAACTGCAACCCGAGGCAGCTGTGATGGTATCTTCCACATCTGCGCCTACAACGACAGTCAACAATAACACACCTGCACCACTCGATGCGTCTGATTTTTCTATGGAGCAAGACTCCAGCAGCTCGGCTATCATTATACCCCAGCCAAGCAGCAGTGAACGATCTGATCATAACTCGTTTAGACACCATGCATCGTCTTCTGTGGCATTTGCGCCAGTAGCATCGAGTGCCAACTTGAGTGCTTCCTTTGATTCGCAAAAGTTAAGTAATAGCAGCCAGCTGTTCATGTCCTCTAGCAGCAGAGATGATGTAGAGGAAACACCCAACGACAGCCCGTCATCCAGCACCATACTTCCAGCACCACAAAGTAGTAGTAGCAACAGCAACAAAAAGACTAAGAAGCACCAACAGCAAAGTATCAACAACAAACTGTCTAAATTCAAGACACCGGATGATTTATCTGTCATGAAGAAGCGTGCTTCCAGCAATCGTGCCTTTATTCTGGTAAAGATTCCTGGTGCACGGCATTGTTTGAGTTATCAGGTAAGTTGGCGTAGTTGTTGTAAGGCAATCTAGTGAGCAAATGGTAACACGTAAGATGTAGGGTCCCAAAGAGAAGAATATCGAAGATTTAAGGGACTTTGCGTTTGAACAGCCTACACTGGAATTCCGTAACGAAACGTGGTCCTGGTTTGAACTTGTGTCCAACATCAAGAAGGATTTTATGAGGGCCGCTCTACTGCACAACAGTACTGCCTTACTAAAAGAAAAGCTCCTTCGCCGTCATCCGCGTGAAAATGCCAAGCTAATTGACTCGAGCGTCTCCATGTACACCACACCCATCTATGTTGCGGATCATGCATCTACTGTCAAAGGTAAACAGCCCTATGATGTTGTTGTCAATGGAGAGGAGGAGGAGTCGGAATCATCGTCTGTGGAAGATGTCTTGGATCCAAAAGACATTGCTTCTTTGCATTCAGCTCATTCCAGTGACATGTGGGACGCTGTTGAAGCACCACCACCACCGTCTCCCAGAAAGAAACACATTTGGCAAAAGTAAGTAGGCCCACCTTTCTTCTCATTAGAGTCCAACGTCTAAACCTCTAAATCGTAGGCTCAAGAAATCCAAAAAGGAATCATCACCAGAGAGACACTTTGCTGCTCATGACAGTACAGACACTGCCTCGCCTGCTGATTCACACCCTACCACCACAGCATCTTCTTCAGCATCAGCATCGCCTGCATTGGCTCGATCCATATCTGCATCCACTCGTCATTTGAATGAAGATGATCAATTAACTGTCAAAGGAAGATACTTGCTCGGTAAATACTACAATGGTCCCACACAATGGCTTGCTCCTGGTGCAAAACTCAAGGGAAAGCAGGTGAACAAAAAAGTATAATCATTTAGACAATAAAAAAAAAAAAATGTAATTTATTCCAGCATAAGCTACTACAGTTGGGCTTGCTGTTGTTGTCGCCTCATACTGCTACTAGTACTACTACTGCTTTGTGAAGCAAACAATTGACAGATTGTGTGGGATAGCGAACGTGGCATGGAATTCTTGTCGCTTGACGCGTCTTTGCTGCGATACTTTTTCAGCTTGTCTTTGAAGCTGGATTTTGTAGATGTTGATTTGCTGTTGTGGGTAAAGAACATGGACAAATTTCTCTTCTTTTGAGGCATCGTGTCTTCCTCTTGTTCGCAATGGTAATGACTATCAGACGAATGAAAGGACTCGGGTAAGCATGTAGAAGACCCGTTGCGTTTGTGCAATAAATTGTTGTTGATGGTGGAGCGCTTCATCCTTAATTCTTCCACTGTGGTGCCACTAGACGATACAGATCCATGGTCATCTTCCTCTAACTCTAGCTTGGAGCTCTCGTGTAACTCGCTGGCACGGATCAACTGATATTTTAATAGCTTTTGCTTATAATTGCGGTTCCCCTCATCTTCATCATCATCGTCTTCTTGTACTAGCAATTTCCTGCTGGCGAGCACATCTTCTATGGATTCCAAATCGAATGCGCTATTGCTATTACTGGTAGCATCATTGAAACACTGATAGGCTGCTTGCGTATCCTCGCCGCTGTCATCGCTATCACTATTACTACTACAGCTAGTAGCCTCTTCGGATGATATTTGACTGGCCAATGCCGAAAAATAATCAGCAGAGAAACTCTTCTTGAGTCTCACCAACTTTTCATGGCAAAAATGACATGATGTATTCTGCTCCAGCTCTGCCGGAAAATAACTTGGAAAATTGGATCCAGGGGTAAAAGCGTGCTTGCATGCCGTTGTTGCTGAATCGAGCTGCCAATGAGGGTCTATGGTACTGCCGTTGTTGATGGTAGGTGTCGATGGCGAGCTGGATAATTTGACAGGCATTTGGTAGTATGATGGTATAGAACAAGACGAAGTGGTGGATGATGCCCTTGCCGGCATTGCATCGTGGTTGGTGGAGGCTTCATCAACTATATGAAATAGTTCTTGACGAGTTCTTAGCGATTGTTTCATCAAATGTAAACCAAGTATGTTCATGGTAAAAGCAGCGTCTTTTTTATGTGGATCGTTGTTCCAAGATTGAGCACATTGCAGCATGTTTTGGGAGTCCATCCAAATTTGATTCAAATAGCCATGAAATAGATGCATCAACGTGAATTGCACATTGTCATGACGATAATACTGTGTTTCTTGTTTCTGCGATTTAATGTCATAGCGTTGTTGTTCCCAAGCGCATTTTAGCTTTTGATATTCATGCTCGACTAGTCCTTCTGTTGTACCAGCAATAACTGTAGCGGTTGGGTTTCTCAGCATGATGTAGGAGGAGTAGAGTTAAAAAAAAAAGGACGAAAAGAGAGGAGGTATCTTCAAATGCTTTATATACCATAGCAGTGAATAATGGTTGCTTGGCAACCGTTTTAAGGTATATTACATTCTTATCGAAAGAATGATAAAATGTAGCACTGATGTTGTGTCATTTGCACTGTTGTCAAGTGCTTCATACATGCAAGTAAAATACAGCAAATAACTCCAAATCAGTGATATTATTACTTGAGATTGATATTTTTTTATTCATATGTAAGGGGGGGGGGGTTGCTGGGGATAACAAAATACTTGATGATAATGGGAGGTATCTTAAGGGGTGGCTAAATGATAGAGAGAGGTTTTATATTTTATAGTACATGCTGAATTAGACGCCTCCACCACTTCGGCTATATTATAACGTGAGTAAGTTATACAACATCCTGATGCTACATTTTCAATTTACCTAACATCTCTCAATCCAATGCCATTGTTTCTATGGCGCCACTCTGCCCGAATGCGATCCATGTTCGCTGAATCAAACTTGGGTTCTCCAGAGGGTACAAATTTCAACGGATGTGATGATCCTGAAATGGAAGACGCTTTGATCTTTGAGATATACACAGTGGCAGCAACCAATGTCAAAGGCACGGCCCTAGATTGTTTTCCAAGCATTAGACAAAGCTGAAGATTGATTTGGGCAATGCTTTTTTTTTATTTAAATACCAATACAAGGGCCCTTTTGTCACTAATTGATTTGTCATGATTGATAATGAGATGTGTGTTTGTGTGCGCAAAAATGAAAGTAAAGAGAGATGGGTGAAAAGAGAGGGAAGAAAAGCAAAAGTAAATGGGGTTTTTTTTCTCTCTCTTTTATAACTGTGCAAATTCAAACTGATGGTGGTGGGTCGCACAGCTGTTGTGTATATTATGCTTTTTTTCATGTATGGCATACAGTAGTGTTGCATCACACACAATGAGGGCATCAATTAGGGTTGCATATTAGGATAATCCGGGTCATTCGCATAGTGTATTTGAATTTATTACTACTGTTCAAGACAGTGTCATATAAACATCACCCATTTGGAATTCATGTCTCTCTACACCTTCTAGATTCTATTGTTTATTTATTTGTAATAAAAACTCTCACGATATGAATGACAAAAAGGGGTTTGTGAGGGAAACTAGTCAGTTGACATTAAAGAAACAAACACGCCACTCTCTAATAAACACCTCACGAGACATCATAATTCACCAGTGATGACTCTATCTTTGCCTGCTAGATCCTTCCATACGTCAATCGTGTTGAAGCCTTGTTGAAGCATCAGCTCGCTCAAAAGCTTAATTTGATGTGTACCACCCATTTCCATCAACAGATGCGGCCCTTTGGTCAGTGGTCTGCAATATTTGGCTACTTGAATCACGCCTTGATGGACTTGTGTGCCTTGATCTGGGGCAACCAGCGCCCTCACGTCTTCCCAATCCTTGACATCGGGGTCTAGCGTCTCATATTCTTCGTTTGTAATGTACGGTGGATTGGATACAACCAGATGAATCTCGTCTTGAGGCTTGTAGTGGAATACATCTTGTACGTGAAATTCAACTGGATTTCGAAGCTGTGATTGATGTAAAATCAGATTGTGCTGTGATAGAGACACGGCTTGAGCGGATATGTCTAGACCTGTAATGTGTACAGAATCTTTCGGTAAGTGCTTTGCCAACGCTAATGAAATGCAGCCCGATCCGGTACACACATCCAAGATTCGCAGAGGCTTCTGGACCGTCGATAGTTGGTTCTTTAACATGTCAATAACTCGGTATGTCCATTCTTCCGTTTCCCATCTTTTTGTGAAATGAAGTGAGTGTGTTGATATCTACATCCAGATCACAAAAATACCTTGGTATCAGTGTCGGAGGTCGTGTGACAATGTCCAACTCACAAAAGGGTTGTGTTCCTAGTACACATAGATGGGATCAACAAGCGTTGCTTCAACATTGGATCAGGCTTTTCCTACCCAGTATATATTGCAGCGGCTTGTGCTCTTCCGTTCGCTGTGTGATGTATGCATCCAACTGAGCTTGTTCTTGCTGGGATAGCGAGTAGATAGATTTACTGCTGTTGCCACTCACATCCAATGCCACTTTTTCCTTGAGCCATTCCAGTTGCCGTTTCGCATGAGCTGCATCGCCATCGCAAGCAGGCAATAGTCTTTGTATCCAGTTTTTGACAATGAGTTTAGAAGCCATGATTTGAAAAAGAAGGAGGAAGGAAGAAGAGGATGGTGAGATTGTAGTAGTCACCAAAACACCTGTTATACCCACTGACATTCAACCCAACCCATTCTATAAGCTGGTTGAAAGCAAATATTTTTTTTTTTTTTTTTTCGTTTTTGTTTCTATCATTTCAAATTATACGCATCATGGACGGCAAGAACTATTCAGCTGTGCCTCCTCCTCCTTCTTTAACCTCTTCTGGTGGTTCAGCTCCTCTCAACTTTAATGATGCCTTGTCGAAAGCTAGAGCCATTGCTGAGAAACTCAAGCAGCAATCCGCTGGTGGTGCCAGTGCATCTGCAGAGTCAACTTCGTCGCAATATTCACCTCCATCCTCTTCTTCAGGTAAGAAGGAATCAATGACACACTATGGGCAGTACTAACTGATGAATTAGGTTCTAAGCGAGGCTATAATGATGATGATCGCAATGATGATTATCATGGCTCCTCATCCAGTCGCTCCTATGGTGGTGGTGGCTCATATGGTGAAAGCCAGCACGACAGCAAAAGAAGTGCCTATGATAGTGGTTTCTCTAGACCCTCGTGTAAGCAGCTTTGTTATCTAGTAATACATCGCATAGTCTAATCACAAGTTTGGATAGATGGCAGCAGTGAATCAAGAAGCAGACATGGACTTGGATCCGATGAACGTAGATCTTATGGAGGTGGCGGTGGCCACTCTGAAGACTATACTGTCCCTAACCATATGGTAGGGTTGCTCATCGGCAAAGGTGGTGAAAATTTGAAAAAGATCGAACGCATGTCTGGTGTCTCCAAGGTTCAATTTGCTAATGGTAAGCCAGTAACTTGGCTACTTTACTGCATCATAACCTAAAACCTCTTTTTCATAGATCCTGTTGGTAATGAAAGAACAGTGACATTGACTGGACAGCCTGATCAAACAGCTATTGCTCGCGACATGATTCAACAAATGGTAGCTGATGCTCAAGCCAACGAAAGACCTGGTGGAGCCGGTGGCATGGGTAGTGGTATGGGCGGTGGATATGGAGCACAAGGTGCTAGTGGTGGAAATACAGTTACTATGCGCGTCCCTGTATCCAAGGTTGGACTAGTCATTGGTCGTGGTGGCGAAACCATTCGTGATTTTGAAGAGCGTAGTAAAGCCAAAATTTTGATTGCTTCTGATACTGGCGATAACAGTAGTGAGCGAGTCATTAATCTCGTGGGTGATGATGCTGCTACTCAAATGGCAAAATCTATGATTGAAGATGTTGTCTACAGCAACGTAAGGCATTTGATTTGATGTGCTGTAGCGTATACTTACTTGTTTTGAATGTAGGGCCCAGGTGGATATGGTGGTGGAGGCGGATACGGACAACAAGGAGGATACGGACAGCAAGGAGGATACGGACAGCAAGGAGGATACGGCGGCTACAACCGTATGGGCAGACCTGATGATGAACGTATCTTTATTACTGTGCCTTCATCTGCTGTGGGTTTGATTATTGGCAGAGGCGGTGAAACTGTGAGAGCCATGCAAGATCAATCAGGTGCTCGTGTCAAGATTGAGCCCGCCAATGAGCCCAATACAGAAGAGCGTATTGTCAATATCTTTGGTGATCCTCAATGCGTTGCTATTGCTAAACAGCTAGTCGAAGATAAGGTGGCAGAAGCTAATCGTGGTCCCGGTGGACGATATGATAGATACAACAACGATAGAGGAGGTTATAGATCTCGCAATGATTATGGCAATGATTACAACCAGCATGGCGGCGGAGAAGGTGGATATGATTATAATCAACAATACGGTCAATATTATCAACAATATGGCTATGCCGGAAATGAAGGTAAACTATTCACTGTGCTCTAAGAGCATATAGCATTGTGCTGAAACTGTGTGCGTGTAGGTTATCAACAATATCCTGGTTATCAGTACAACTATCAGCAGCAAGATCCCTCACAAACCGAAGGAGCCCCTCCACCTTCATCATCAGGCGATAACAATGACGATTCCAAAGATAACAAAGCTGAGGGTGGAAATAGCACCTCTGCACAAGATCAGCAACAGGCTTACTATGCACAATATTATGGTGGACAACAACCCACGAAAGAACAACAAGAAGCTTATTATCAATGGTATCAGCAATATTATGGCCAACAACAACAACAACAACAACAACAACAACAACAACAGCCCTATGGAGCATATGATGCTTCTGCTTCTTCCGACCAACAGCAACAACAGCAACAACAACAGGCATCTGCTGAAGAAGAAAAAGAGGATGTAGATGGAGAACCCCTTGAAGATGAAAAAAAAGATGAGGATAAATCAGAGAAACCACAAGATGCTAGCAAAACCACTGTTAGCGAACAGTAAAACAGCAACACATTGAACGACAGCAGCTAACAATGTAATAGTAAAATGCCAGATATCCCTTTTTCTTCATTCTCTCTTCATTTACAAAATTCCTTTTTACTGTACACGTTAAGAAAAATATATTTTCCACCTTGATTTTATGACATGTTTTATCATTTTGCAGTCCAACATCCTCATCCCTCCTCTTCTATGAATTGGGGCTTGTGTGTGTAAGTAACAAAGAGAATTCAACTATTTTATGCAAAATTTAGGTTTTCATGTTAGCATAATTCATGTTATATATGGGCCCGGTGAGTTGTTGCTGAATGACTATTATTATTAGATGTTGTTGTAACTATGAATAAAAAGTTGCTTGTCATTTATGAAATACGCTCCGGAAATGATCTCTATCATCACCATGCTATCTATCATCGCTTGAAATCGCATCTCAATGATTTTAACAGTCTGGTAATCTCATATTGCTTAGCTCAAGCTTGGAAAAAAAAAGTCCTTTTTGATCATT
Source organism: Mucor velutinosus (assembly GCF_035048745.1). Taxonomy (NCBI): domain Eukaryota; kingdom Fungi; phylum Mucoromycota; class Mucoromycetes; order Mucorales; family Mucoraceae; genus Mucor; species Mucor velutinosus. Next base: position 537,334 of record NW_027041896.1, on the reverse strand, counting down.
GTCAGCATAGAGAATAGTATCTGAAAACCTTCAATACGGAATGATGAGAATACGGAGGGCAAGTTTACATTGTCTGCAAATTAACTTACCAACTACTATGAGTAGCAAACTTTCGCTGAGGATTTCATCATTTGCTAAATCTTGTCAAATAGAATATGCTTTTTTTATAAATAATCACAGAGGCGCCAATGTTGTACTAATCGTCACTAATCGGTATGTTCAAACTTACATTTCATGATGTTTTTTTCAACAGTAGCCGACAAAATATTTGATTGTAAAAGTTTGACTCAAGTTGTTGGACCTCTTCTACCGTGACCCACAAAACTGTCCCAATGTTTAGCAGTTTTTACTTTCAGACCTTACCACCGGACGGGAAGTTATCCAATAATAATGAATTTAGTATTTTCTAAAAGCTAAAACTGTTTTTATATTTTTTAATTTTTATAAGCACATAGCTGTAGAATCACAAGCTGTGATTGGCCAAAGTCATAAGGTACATTGGGACAGTATTGTGAGATCTTTTGAAAAATTACAAATTCAGTGATAACTCAAACCCACAATTTGGAATAACCTCAAGAGCCTCGTATAAGAAAGCCTCATGTAGCACAAGTAGTCTCCATTATCCATCTCGGAGTTCTAAATATCAGTTACGTCGATTATCAAGCCATGAAAGCCATTGCTGTCTCCAAGGTTAATTCTGCAATCACAATGCTTCGAAGCGGTGTTTCGATTCGGGGAATTGCTGAAAAACTGTCTTTGGGTAAGTCTACTATAGGGCGAATCAGAATGGAGCATTGTCCGGGCCTGGAAACCTCGAAAGGTGGTCGTCCTAGGGTGTTTGTGGAATACATCCACTATGATCTGCATTCCGACAGTTCATCCAGTTACCAGATTTAGATATAAACTGTATGTACACTGGATTAGATGTACGATATCGATTTATACTATAAGAAGATATGGACTTCAGATACGCTAGTACTATAAGATTCATACTATATAAGATATAGGCTATAGATGGCACCACGGACATGGATGGCACTATAGACTTATACTTGTATTCCGACATTGACTACGGATGTTTACCATATCTGGATAGGCACCAAGATTAATGCAATATGAGCTTGTTGCTTCAGATGTGCACTTCATGATCCACGCTATAAGACACATGCTTATATCCGTGATACTAGCTACAGATACTTTATGTACTACAGACTTGTACTATATATGAGACATGCTATAGACATGCATACGATATGCTATAGACATGCCATATATCCAGATACATGCTAAAGATGTATGCTTAGCGATATACACTCAGATATGTACTATTAATATAGACTAAGAAGACTGTACCTATCGGATACATGCTACTAGATCGATATTAATTATCCTTATGGAAAGGATAGATCAGGGTACTTCGGATGAGAGTCTAATTATTCATCCAGACAGAGCTAAATCATGATTAGCTTGCTGGAATTGTCTTTTAGCATGATTAGACATTAGTTGATCTGAGTTGACTTATTTGTCAATCTAATTAATAGAACTTTTATCCATTGTTATAGTATATAAGAAGGATCATCTACCTGGCCAGTAGAGAGACTTCAGTTTACTTTACACCTGTCAGTTTGATAATAAAATATACCTTTATCAAGTTGACTTTACTGTTTTTTTATTCTTTTTTTTCCGTGAATTTTAGTCTGTAAAGCCTCAAATTCCACAGTGTTGTCTGAAGCCAACAAGCGCTACTGTGTTCGAAAGGTAACCAAGGAGCGGGTTTTAAGCGTCGTCAAGGTCACAAAAATCTTGGGGAAAGATTTCCAGATGAAAGTTCATCCGGAAACCGTTCGTAGAGCACTCCGCACTGCGGGCTTAGGGGCTTTCGAGAAGGAAAAAGAAGCCTTTGCTTAGTGACGCTAATGACAAGAAGACACTTGCGTGGTGTAAACAGCACAAGGACTGAACTGTTGACGACTGGAAACGTGTTATTTGGACAGACGAGACCAAAATTAACCGTTTCAACTCAGATGGGCGACAGTAGGCCTGGATTCGATCTGGTGAACAGCTTCAAAACCACCATGTCAAGCTCACGGTAAAACACGGTGGTGGCAGTATCATACTTTGGAGTGCCATTACGTATGCTGGTGTTGGCTGGGTGTGCAAAATAAACGGTAATATGGATAAGGCATTCTACAAGGAAATCCTTCAAGACGAATTGGAGCAGACTATTGCCTTTTCTGTTGAGAAATTGGGCTTCAGCCGTGAACAAGTGATATTTCAGCAAGACAATGATCCCAAACACACCTCAAATTTGGTCAAGGATTACCTTCAGGAACAGTCATACCAGGTCATGGAGTGGCCCCGACAATCTCCAGACTTGATTCCTATCGAAAACATGTGGGCTTTGTTGAAAAGGCGTCTCAATGAGTATGAAACCGCAACCAAGGGTATGAATGAATTATATGAGCGAGTAACAGAGATTTGTTATGACCAAATGAAGCCGGAGGAGTGCCAAAAGGTTATAGAAAGTATGCCTCGACGTATTGCGGCCGTTATCAAAGCAAAAGGGAAATGGACAAAGTATTAAAGTCTTATAAAATAGTAAAACTTGATTTTTCCAAATATCTCATAATACTGTCCCAATGTACCTTACGACTTTGGCTAATCACAGCTCGTGATTCTACAGCTATGTGCTTATAAAAATTAAAAAATATAAAAACAGTTTTAGCTTTTAGAAAATACTAAATTCATTATTATTGGATAACTTCCCGTCCGGTGGTAAGGTCTGAAAGTAAAAACTGCTAAACATTGGGACAGTTTTGTGGGTCACGGTAGTTGTCATATTTGAATATGTTTATTATTGATTTGATTTTATTTGAATAAAGATAACATCTCTTATTACGACCATCATGGGTGTGAGTGAATACACTGTGATCAGGAGTGATTCATTCACACAATGTGCGATATAAGCGTGCATCTTTACTTTAGTATGTTTAAATGGTTGTTGATGATGTACATTTGAGCGCTTTTATTAGCAGGCTTGAATAGCATGAATTTGAATGAGTGCTATTTGATGACTTTCGCCTTTCAATCAAGTTGCGTTTGGGTGACTATTTCATTACACAATTTATACACAAATAAAATACAGTTGATTTTTATTGTATTCAAACCTGATTTCATTGCACTTTTATCACAAACACGTAACTATTATAAATGACAGATCAGTAGGAGATCAACTGATTGAAGGCCATCGTTGCTTCAATCTCTTAGCCAATCAGATTGCTTGAAAACTCCGCTGACCTAAAAAAAAAATTGCGAGGGTTTCCCCCTGTTTGGATGTGAGGCAAAATTTTAAGCTCCGATATATATAGCAATATAGCTGTAACTATCATCAAATTTCCCTCAGGTGCTAGAGCATGCCTTACTTACACCACCTAGCTTTAGATTCTGGCGATGAGACCCTCAATCATCACTAAAGTAAGTAGTGATAACCAAGTGGAGGCGGCCTATCTACCTCCTAGCCTCGGATAAGTTCTTGTTGAGCTTCAGGGATAGGCACATCCACACAACGTAAAAAAAAAGGTATGCTTCAAAGAAACATAAACATAATAAAAGAAAGAAAAGAGCATATTACTATACGAGTATAGTAGTATGTAAGCAGAAAAGATACATTCACACGAAGCGAGTCAAAGAAAAGTATAGCAAACACAACATCAAAGATGTTTAAAAAAGCTCGTTGCTGTTGCAAGAAAATGCATACATGAGCAACAACGCGCATGGTAGTAATAGTCGGATGTAAAGCAACATGACCCAAATACGCACAACTGCAAAAGCAACAGTGGTATTATAAGTTTGCAATACAACATAATGACTAATGTTGTTTCCTGTAAAGCTACAGAGGAAACACTACCAACAAAAGAAAAAGAAGAAGAAAAAAGCGCAACAAGACAAACATCATGAATGCATTATCACGAGAAAGGAAGCAATAATATAAGCGTTCAAAGAAGTTTTATATCACTGCTACCAGAAGAAAGAAGATACTTACCACTTACCACAGCCATAGATAGACCAAAAGAGTATAGACAATCACCGGAGACAGACCAGAAAACGAGCATGCACCAAACACAGCAGACCAGGAAAGACCAGAATAGCAGCAGCAGCAGTAGCAGCACCAGTACAATAGCAAAACTAAAGAACGAACACCATTAGCAGAGAGCAAACAAAGGCCAAAGAAGCTATTTACCAGTTAACATTACCACAGATAGACCAGAGAACAAGCATACAACAAAGACAGTAGACAAGGAAACACCATATTAGCAGCAACAGCAGCAGCAACACCAGTGGCAACGCGAGCAGCAACGCCAGCAACAGTAACAGCAGGATAGAAAAACCGAACAACGAGCGACACCAGAGACCAGCAGACAAAGATTAAAGAAGCAACCGCCAGAGACAGAGACCGAAGAAGCAGCTACCAGACATGATAAAGCAAAGAAGCAGAGAGCAGAGATAGCAGAGAAGGAATGGCAACAGCACGCATGTCAAACAGGCAAAAAAAATTATCAAAATCTAATAAGCAAATTCGATTAGTGCTGATTTTACGTCTTCCAGTGCTCGTTACCGAATGGTACCCACCATATTCCACTTCAAAGAGGCAGTACCAGGTATCTTTAACAGCACAGGACCGTGTCATCAGAAGCGAGAGTGTTATTTTCAATCAATAGGGTTCCAAAACCAACATGGTTTGATAATAAACGCGTTTTGCAAAAAGGGTTAAAAAACGACGGTAGGGAACAGAAAGAGGGCGACATATCCGACGTCACGTTCAGTAGATTTGACCTCAGTCTTCTGCCGTGGCAGTCGTAACTGCTGCACTTTAATTTGAAATTGTGCAGTGGGTATTTTCGTGTTCAAATGCGACTTGATTTCACATCCTTTAAACGTTTTTGCTAAATTTGACTATGAAAATTGTCGTTATTATACCTTACCTTCTAATGCACTTATAAAGAGTCAATGAAGGTGCATCGAATGATGCTGGTCACATTCAACTTTCAGACCGAAAATAAAGAGCAATCTTAAGATATTTGAAAATAGATTTTCTGCGGATATGTCAAAATTTAACATATGAAAGTCTCATAGGAAGAGTTTCCAGTGCTGCATTCCGTCTCTACGATTGATTTGATCTGATATGTATCATAGAAAAAGTCTTTATTTTTGCGATGAAAAACGCAATCGTTTGATTTTCATGAATTTTCCCTTGCTAATACTCGCGAAAAAATGATGATTTTTATGGATTTGCAATGAACTAAAAGAAATTGAGATAAAGCATCATTAAGTAAGGCATATCAAAGGAGGGCCGTTTGGTGCTATTTCCGGCGCTCAAAGCGTTTTGTAGCATGAGTTATTCGTGCTTAAAAATGGCTTGTTTTTAGCAGAATTTGACCTGAAATTAAGGCGTTGCAATAAGATCATGTATGACGCACGGATTTCACAAAATAAATAAAGCAATAATAAAATACAATAGAAAGCAACTGTATTATATTTGTGTATAAAATGAACTGAAGATCCTGGAATTGAGTAAAAAAGAAGAGTATTTATACAATTGCAACCAGCTTGTAGGATTAGTAATGACAGAGAGCAATAGGTGCTGCTATTGCGATATCTGACAAAAGTTGTTGATGTTTGATTTAAAGTGGTAATCAATGCAAGAGCACTGGCAATAAGGGTCGATTTGAGTCATCTTGATGGGCTTGGATGAGCCATCGTCAAAGAATGATTTAATGTAACCTTGACAGTTTAAGGTGTGATGTTTGTTATTGAGGGGTATTGTGCAACTATGGCATCAAGGCATAGTTGTCATATTTGAATATGCTTGTCATTGATTTGATTTTATTTGGGTAATAATGGATAACATCACTTATTATGGCCATCATGAGTGAGATGGAATACATTGTGATGATCAGGTATGATTCATTCACACAATGTGCGAGATAATGATTCATCTTTACTTTAGAATGTTTAAATGGTTGTTGATGTACATTTGAGCGCTTCTACTAATAGATCCAAATAGCATGAATTTGAATGAGTGCTATTTGGTGAATTTCGGTTTTCAATCAAGTTGCGTTTTGGTGGCTATTTCATTACACCTCAATTCAAAGAGTATATAATCCCTCTTATTTCCAATGTAATAAACGATATTCTTTACCTGATTAATTTCATACTCTTTTTATAAATAATTTATTTCTGATAAATCGATTGCGGTTGTTTCAAACCTTGAGCGTCAATACTGTTATGCATATTGATGAATTCGTAATAATAAGCGGATGATAATAATCAGTTGTCAACTGTATCTAAAACGAAAGCAAAGCGCTTCTTTACTACAGTACATCTAACTAGCTTGAGTATGATAATAGATCCCTGGTCAATGACTACTACATTGAAATGGTATATAAACAGCAGGCCGCTGGGACCTTATGGGTTGTTGGTATAGCTTGTTGAGAGACCACCTAAGTCAATATGTTTCATGTAGTGTAGGTGGATCTCGACATCTTTACATTAGGGAAATTGGATCTATTGTAGTTCCTGAGGCACCCGTGCACACAAAATTGACTGGCGATGCAATCCACACCATAATTCACCATATTACACCTGATCCAGCACATCAACGCCTCATCGGTTTCTACATACACAGTAAAGCACACATCAAACCATAGTCTACACGCATAACAGGACACATCAAATAGTCAACTACAGTGCGCGAAAAAAACGTTCCAGTGTTTTGCCAATTCGTAGTTTTACACTTACAGCTCTGTCAATTTTTTCCAATTTGAAAACTAAAGTAAGACTACGAAAGCTTGGGCTTTTGGCCACAAAATGAGCTACTAAAATGATTGATACAGTAGATATTGAGCTAGTGCAACTGACGTGAAGTAAAAAATTTCGATTTTGTAAAATTGGAAATATCGCTTGATGACCTTATTGTTTGTATACATTCCACGAAAATAATCCGAGAGCCGTAATTTTTTATATCAGTTATGTTTAAAACGTTAGTTATCTGAGGAATGCTTAAAAAAGTATAAAGAAGCCTGAGATTTTGGTCTTTTCCCTCATTATATTTTACCATCTTTACTTCATCACTTTTTTTAACATGACACGTCCCATTCCTCAGGAGGTTCAAGGATCTGTCAAGGCTCTTTTCAACCAAGGTTGTTCCCTCCGTGCCATTCAAAAAATCTTCCCAAATTTGTCCGTCAGTGTACTTTCTCGCTATAGGAAGAAGTTTCTTGGTCATTCAAAACATGCCAAACCCGGAAGACGCAGCAAAATCACTACGCAAAATATGAACTACATTGAGAGGAATCTCCGCAATGGTAATTTAGACGGCCCCAAGGGTGTGCAGTGCTACCTTGCTCATATGGGAGTTCAGATGACTTTGAGGAATATACAGTATATACTCAAGCGCAAAGGGTTCAAGGCTAAAAGAAACGTAAAGACCAATTTCGTGTCTGCGGAGAACCGGAAAAAAGCGTCTTGTGTGGGCCAAGAGACATCGACATTTGACTGCGGACGATTGGCGTAAATGGGGATTTTTCGATGAAACCAGGGTCAACATGTGGGGATCTGACGGCGAATCTTTCTACTGGACTGACAGGCCCACTGAGTTGATGCCTCATCAAACTGAGGCTCAAGTTCAGGGAGATGGTGGTGGCGTTGTTTTCTGGGGCATGATAACAGCGGAGGGACCCAGCTATGGCTCCACCATTACCGAAGGAACTGTTAACTCAGAAGTTTATGCTGAAATTCTGGACTCATCTTTGCTAGACACTATCGAGTACTATGGGCTGGACAAGAAAACGTTTAGATTCCAGCAAGATAACGCAAGACCACATACTTCTGGTCCCATTAAAAAATAGTTCACGCATCACGGATTCTCTGTGCAAAGTGTCCTTGATTGGCCCTCCCCAAAGCCCTGACCTAAACCCCATTGAACATGTCTGGCATCAACTAAAACGTCGTTTGAACAAGTACCCTACTAGGGCCACCAGCCTTTCTGAGCTAGAAGACAGAATTGAACAGAAATGGTATAAATTCACAAAAGAAGACTGTCTTAAATACATAGGCAGCATGCCACGCCGAATCAAAGCGGTTATCAAGAGTAAAGGTGGTCCAACTAAATATTGAGCTTTTTTATATAATTTAATAAATTCGACTTTTCACTTTTCATGTGGCTACCATTCTTTTTCTAATTACGTGAATAACGTGCATAATATATCATCTGATAGCCAACTACTTAAGCTATTTATGAAACTAAGCAAGCCCCAGTAGCTTTGATATTTGCAGAGAAAACTGGCTATAAGTGCAATTTGGCAAAACACTGGAACGTTTTTTTCGCGCACTGTAGTAGGATGACTATTACTGAAACCACACCACTCGCTGCAATGACAAGAACAAACTACAACTACATCTCTCTCTAGATTGTCTACATATATCATTTACAACAATCTACTGGATCATCACACTTAAATTTACATCTCAGGATCTAAACCTCAGAAAGATATAAAAAGGACCATGCATTTCATTTTATAAAGAATCATCTTACTTTTTGCACACAGTGGAAAGCTGATACTTTACTGTAAATTTCATTTGTGTAATTTTAGATATTCAACAAGGTGTTGAATATATTACTTATGTCTCTCCAAGTTCCATTGACAGTTTTTGCACGAGCACTGATACTACCAACGATATGAGGAAGGCTGTCTTGCGGCAAAAAGAACAAGAAGTATTACAATGGTGAAGCATAGCTTTGTCTCTCCATGTTTAGCTTTGAGCGTGAATGCCTATAGCTTTCAAAGAAAAGTCTACTATTGGCAAGCACTTCTCCAATAGACCAACCATCGGTGGGAGTTATATGAATTTCCTTTCTTTTTTTCCTCTGGTTATATAGCACCGCCTAAGTAACCGTTTACTCCTGGGTAAAATTCTCAGGAACAGTATGCTATGCGGTACTTGAATCATCATCAGTAGTAGGAAGAGGTCTTACATATTTTAGACGCCCTGTCTTCATAGTCAATACTTATTAGAATAACGACGTGAGATGCAGACAGAGGAGATACAATTGAAACTAATTATACTTATTATCATTCCAACAAGACTGACTGAGGATTAACACTAGTGTATAATTAAAAGATATTTATCGTTACTCGACAGTATCGCAGCAATAGGACCTTGATTTTGGATACGGGATAATTGTATAAGCCTTGAATCAGTTAACGAATATGGGCTGTGTAAGAGTCGATAGGCCACCAGTCCGGAACAAACAATAGAGATGATTCAGGATAGACAGCTCTTTATATTAGATCTGACGGAAGAATATTTGTCAGCATTAAAACACGCTTCTTCGAGAGACGAAAGACAATAGCCTACCACACTTCACGAACCAGAATAAAAATTAGCCATTTAATGGCACCACTCATTCCTTTGCATTGCTTGAATAAAAAGATCTCAATCTACTACGCATCTCTGCTCGTTCTCAAATCTTCTCCTGTATTATACAATGTATAATACATTTGCCTCTCAGAGATGATCTATATCCTAGGAAGTTATTATACTATGGAAGTGGCCTGAAGAAAAAGTGAAAGTAGCCTAGGGTGCATGCTTTTATGCAACAAAATGAGTGGTTTTTTGGCACAGCTCATGCTATTTTATTAAGGCAAGCATATATAGCTGTAGTAGTATTCAAATTGAAAGACTGACCAGCAGCTATTAAGATTTTTCTACCATTTAAGAGGTATAAAATAACAACATTACCGTTGCAGTAAAGCGCAACAGGAGCTGCGTATTGCCAAATTAACAGATAATGTATATTGTTGTGATGCTGCCTACGTGAAATAATAGCTTAGGTTTAGGTTTCTCCTGTAGTTGTACTACAACTTGATGATACTGTTTTGATGGCATTTTACGATGCATTGGCGTATATTACTATAGTTTTCCAATAGGGATTAAAGCTTTTGCTGCTCCTTTCAGATAACTCAAATGTATTTATCATGAATAGAAAGTAGGAAAGAGATGAAGTATCTAATGGCTTTTACAGAGTTTAAAGCCTTGACACATGCATCTGTGAGAGTCTAATATTGTCTATTTTTTATGCTTGCATGCATATGACAGTTTTACTGGTACAAGCGTACATGGATTCAGCTTAAGTACTATGTTAGTAAGGCTATCAAATGTAAGATGTATCCGCTGTAATTCAGCCTCAAAATTGCCGCCAAAAGCGCATATTACATAAAATAGTCCGTGCAATGCAGCTCCTGCAAATTATTAAATATAGTTCTTATTCACCTAAGAATCTAGCAATACAACCTCCAACTCAATAGTTATAAGCCAAACTAGACCCAAATATGGCAATTTTCTACCACAAATATCTCCTGATACAAGCTGTTTTGAAAGTTTAAAATGGTACCGAGCGGTTGTCTTTAATCATAATTTAATTTCTGACGCTTTATCTCAAATTTTTCTGAGTCATTGCAAATCCATGAAAATCATCATTTTTTCGCGAGTACTAGCAAGGGAAAATTCACGAAAATCAAACGATTGCGTTTTTCATCGCAAAAATAAAGACTTTTTCTATGATACATATCAGATCAAATCAATCGTAGAGACGGAATGCAGCACTGGAAACTCTTCCTATGAGACTTTCATATGTTAAATTTTGACATATCCGCAGAAAATCTATTTTCAAATATCTTAAGATTGCTCTTTATTTTCGGTCTGAAAGTTGAATGTGACCAGCATCATTCGATGCACCTTCATTGACTCTTTATAAGTGCATTAGAAGGTAAGGTATAATAACGACAATTTTCATAGTCAAATTTAGCAAAAACGTTTAAAGGATGTGAAATCAAGTCGCATTTGAACACGAAAATACCCACTGCACAATTTCAAATTAAAGTGCAGCAGTTACGACTGCCACGGCAGAAGACTGAGGTCAAATCTACTGACCGCGACGTCGGATAGGTCGCCCTCTTTCTGTTCCCTACCGTCGTTTTTTAACCCTTTTTGCAAAACGCGTTTATTATCAAACCATGTTGGTTTTGGAACCCTATTGATTGAAAATAACACTCTCGCTTCTGATGACACGGTCCTGTGCTGTTAAAGATACCTGGTACTGCCTCTTTGAAGTGGAATATGGTGGGTACCATTCGGTAACGAGCACTGGAAGACGTAAAATCAGCACTAATCGAATTTGTTTATTAGATTTTGATAATTTTTTTTGCCTGTTTGACATGCGTGCTGTTGCCATTCCTTCTCTGCTATCTCTGCTCTCTGCTTCTTTGCTTTATCATGTCTGGTAGCTGCTTCTTCGGTCTCTGTCTCTGGCGGTTGCTTCTTTAATCTTTGTCTGCTGGTCTCTGGTGTCGCTCGTTGTTCGGTTTTTCTATCCTGCTGTTACTGTTGCTGGCGTTGCTGCTCGCGTTGCCACTGGTGTTGCCACTGGTGTTGCTGCTACTGTTGCTGCTGCTGTTGCTGCTAATATGGTGTTTCCTTGTCTACTGTCTTTGTTGTATGCTTGTTCTCTGGTCTATCTGTGGTAATGGTAACTGGTAAATAGCTTCTTTGGCCTTTGTTTGCTCTCTGCTAATGGCGTTCGTTCTTTAGTTTTGCTATGGTACTGGTGTTGCTGCTACTGCTGCTGCTATTCTGGTCTTTCCTGGTCTGCTGTGTTTGGTGCATGCCCGTTTTCTGGTCTGTCTCCGGTGATTGTCTATACTCTTTTGGTCTATCTGTGGCTGTGGTAAGTGGTAAGTATCTTCTTTCTTCTGGTAGCAGTGATATAAAACTTCTTTGAACGCTTATATTATTGCTTCCTTTCTCGTGATAATGCATTCATGATGTTTGTCTTGTTGCGCTTTTTTCTTCTTCTTTTTCTTTTGTTGGTAGTGTTTCCTCTGTAGCTTTACAGGAAACAACATTAGTCATTATGTTGTATTGCAAACTTATAATACCACTGTTGCTTTTGCAGTTGTGCGTATTTGGGTCATGTTGCTTTACATCCGACTATTACTACCATGCGCGTTGTTGCTCATGTATGCATTTTCTTGCAACAGCAACGAGCTTTTTTAAACATCTTTGATGTTGTGTTTGCTATACTTTTCTTTGACTCGCTTCGTGTGAATGTATCTTTTCTGCTTACATACTACTATACTCGTATAGTAATATGCTCTTTTCTTTCTTTTATTATGTTTATGTTTCTTTGAAGCATACCTTTTTTTTTACGTTGTGTGGATGTGCCTATCCCTGAAGCTCAACAAGAACTTATCCGAGGCTAGGAGGTAGATAGGCCGCCTCCACTTGGTTATCACTACTTACTTTAGTGATGATTGAGGGTCTCATCGCCAGAATCTAAAGCTAGGTGGTGTAAGTAAGGCATGCTCTAGCACCTGAGGGAAATTTGATGATAGTTACAGCTATATTGCTATATATATCGGAGCTTAAAATTTTGCCTCACATCCAAACAGGGGGAAACCCTCGCAATTTTTTTTTTAGGTCAGCGGAGTTTTCAAGCAATCTGATTGGCTAAGAGATTGAAGCAACGATGGCCTTCAATCAGTTGATCTGTTGTTGATTTGTCATTTATAATAGCTTTGTGTTTGTAATAAAAGAATGACCAAATGAATACAGTTTAATGCCTTCATTATTTCAAAGTAAGAAAAGATGCAGTTATTATGCAATACATAATCTTTTCGACAACAATTTTATGAGGAATGTCTTTTAAAGTTATTAGGTGGGAAAGTTATATAAATATTACAGTACCTCGCAAAACTAGTGTATATTTTGAAGGTATTTATATTTGTTTGGCAGTGCCGCATGTAACGAAATTGCCACCTGAAAGCAACTTCATTGAAACCCAGGTTCATCAAACACCATTCATTCCAATTCATGCTATTTGAATCTATTAATAAGCGCTCAGATAATGTACGTCAATAACCACTTAAGCATTCTAAAGTAAAGATGAATCATTATCTCGCACATTGTGTGAATGAATCACACTTGATCATCACAATGTATTCCATCTCACTCATGATGGCCATAATAAGTGATGTTATCCATTATTACCCAAATAAAATCAAATCAATGACAAGCATATTCAAATATGACAGCTATGCCTTGATGCCATAGTTGCACAATACCCCTAGATAAAGGGCTATACACTTCAATAACAAACATCACACCTTAAACTGTCAAGGTTACATTAAATCATTCTTTGACGATGGCTCATCCAAGCCCATCAAGATGACTCAAATCGACCCTTATTGCCAGTGCTCTTGCATTGATTACCACTTTAAATCAAACATCAACAACTTTTGTCAGATATCGCAATAGCAGCACCTATTGCTCTCTGTCATTACTAATCCTACAAGCTGGTTGCAATTGTATAAATACTCTTCTTTTTTACTCAATTCCAGGATCTTCAGTTCATTTTATACACAAATATAATACAGTTGCTTTCTATTGTATTTTATTATTGCTTTATTTTTTTTTTGTGATATCCATTAAACCTAAATTCACTGCAACATCTATGTTTACAAGTCTAGTCCGTCGTGTGCGCACAGATGCCTCAGGGACCACAATAGATTCAATCTCCCAACTATCAAGATGTCGAAATCCACTTACAATACACGAAACATATCGACTTGGACGATTTCTCAACTAGCTATACCAACAATCAATATGGACCTAGTGACTGCTAGTTAAATACCATTTCAACGTAATAGTCATTGACTAGGGATCTATCATATTTAAGCTAGTTAGATACCTTGTAGTAGAGAAGCTCTTCGCTTTCGTTTTAGATAATAGAGTTGACAGCTGCTTATTCATCAACTTTATTATTATGAATTCATCGCTTTTATTGAAAATAATATGTCCAAAGAATGCACAATTTATATATTTTTCATTATTCTATGATTTACAACATGATGACAGACTATAATACCAGTAGATTTGCTATTTAACCAACAAATGATATGTAGGTCCTGCTTAGCATGATTTACCCAGATAATGCAAGAATAAACTAAAAATTGTAGTACAGAATTTTATGAAGGTATTTGATATAATAAGCCCGTTACATGCTACGTGTGAGTGCAATGCTTACGGCTATTTGCTATGATAGCTGTCTGTGGTTTCTATTGGTATGATTGGAGTCGACAAGACTCATTGTTGTAATGATTCGTATTACATATGCTTCAATCCGCATGATTGAAACATTAGTAGAGTATACAAATAGCCTTCCTTTTGACAGATACTAAACGTTAGTAAAACTATCTGCCATTGCTTCTTTCTGTATTTTTATTACAATAAATCCACCATTTAATCCTAATACTACTTGTTCAATAATATTTACATATATTATATAGTAAGTATCGCTCAAGGTTAAGGACCTACAAATAGTAACACCAATCTGCCCATTCCTAGTACATCTGTCTTCCCTCTACAAGACCATTGTACACTCATTACAATCGCACTCTAAGAATACTCCACTGAAAACAGACAAAAAGTAGAAATCGCTCCTAGGTTTAATATAATAAAGCAATATCCAGGATTTGTTGTCACACGGTAGTGATACGGCTGAATCGAAAGGGAGACTTGATGTGCAGTTTCCCAAAGATATTAACATTCATGATTTCTTGAAAGGCTGCTCATTGTGGCAGTGGAGACAGCAACAAAGAATTACTGTTAAAATACTGCTTCATCGAGTTTGGAATATGTGCAATAAAATGTACGGTATATACCTTTGTTATCGAAATTTGTTTACAACATCTTGTATCCTTCGGTAGCTTAGTCTATCCGTAATGATGCTGGTAACTGGAACGTGACATCTTGGTACAAGGAAATAGATTTGAATGTGTTTGGAAGACAAACTATATTTTCTTGCTGAAAAGCTAGGTCATTACTCAGATAACAACCTGATATGTGAGCTTATACATGCGTTTTTAATGCAACGATTGAAACCATCTATATACAGTTGCTGTAACTATTTCAAACTGACATTTTGGAATCATCACATACACACACAGACACACATGTTACATTCTATTGTAGACATCAGTTGCCCTTCAGCTATAAAGGATACAGTGGAATGAAGCGCATATATTTATTTATGTAAAAGTTTGAATTAAGCTCGTGGGGCTCTGTCACTTGTAGCTGAATTCAATAGTTAAAAAGCGAGAGATTGTCAAGTATGAGTAGGAAGGGGGGGGGGAGGATGAGAGGAAGAACTAGGAAAAATTACAAATGTGCCCATCATACAGATTAAGCGGAAGCAGGCAACTTTGACTCAAGCTTTTCCATTCTTTCGGTTACTGTGCCTATATCAGAGGATCTATGAAAAGCCGATGGGTCAGTAATGAACACGGAACATACTTCATATCAAGACTCACTGTTGTTTCAATGTGTCAAGCACACTCTTGAGTTGAGTTGGGTTCATGCCAGCGAATCTGTGTGTCTTGGGTTTTGTTACATGTTGTTGCTGTTCAAGTTGCTCTCTCAACTAGAATATATCAAGATCAGAATATTACGCATCAGATATTAAAAGCAAGCACTGACCTTTTTGATGCGAGCAAGATAACCGGATTCCCCTGAAACTTGCTTTGATAACTTTTCCAACTTATCAATCCACTCCTTTTCTTCATTGGATAATTCAGGTTGGTAGCTCTTCATCAAGGTGCGTAATTGTTCGTCAATGCGTAAGCGTAATTTGGCATGTCTTTGAGAGATTTCTTTCAGTTTTTGCTGCTGTGCTTCCTTGGCTTCCTTTGAATTGGTCTTTTCCAACTTGAAATATAAGTCTCTCACTGCATTCAATTGTCGTTCAAACTCTTTTTGTTGGGTTGTTAATCTACATTCAAGTATAGGTTAGTTATTCACCGTATCAAGTCGCTTGGGTAGGTGGGGGGGGGGAGGGGATATCCTACCTGCCGTCAATGTGAGAAGCAGCCTTCTTCAGATCACGAGTTTCACGACGAATTTGTTCTGTTGACTTGGAGAAGAATCGAAGGGTTTCTTCGTTGATGACGATTTCTTGAGGACCACCCATGCCAGGAGGAAGAACGATCTTGGGTTGTTTTGGCAATGTATCAAGTTGTGGAGGTGGCTTGAACAGAGGCAGTGATAAAAGGGGTTCGTATCCTTTCTTGCTTTCATTTTGCTCTGATCCAATCGTGTGCAATTGAGCCTTTACAGCCTTTTCAGCTTCCTCAGGGATATCTTCATCACTACGCATGTTCAAGTCTCTTGTCACCAATCTGTAATCCGTTGTCAAGGCCAGCAGTGAGTAGGACAAGTAAATATCAGAAATCAGTACCAAGCCAATGATAGGCACAAATGCATCTTTGAAGGGAGAAGCGTTGACGAGCGATCTTACTTCAGATCGGCTCTTGTCCTTTAACAAGCTATCCAACTCACGCTTTGATTCGGGGTTGTTTCCAGATTCGTATTTGAGGATGGCATTACGGAGGGGTTGGATCCATGTGCTCATAGCAACAGCATGTACACCAGCAGCGTGATAGACAAAGTAGGTATCCTCATACAATGGATCAGACATCAGAGTGACAGTTTGGTATTTGGGTAATTCCTGAGTCTTGAGATTGATGATCTCGTACAAGGAAGCCTTTGGAAGACATGCTGCATCAGCCAATAACAAGCCCAACTAGGTACGATGTCAGTAAAGATAAAAAGCAATACTCGAACCATTCACTTACGTCCTTTTGCCAGGTATGAGTGACATTAGCCACTGGCATTCTCCATTGAGCATCAATCTCACCGCTGAGCAAATAGTTGTGAACACTGCCATTTGTCAAACCCAAGGCGAGCACGTAAACAGGATCTGCATTGATGAGCAAGAGATCAGTCGCCTCGACACCTTGGCTGAGAGGATCCGTATGCGTGATGACGAATGGGCCCTGTCTGAGAACAGGATACTGACTATGATGCTCATCACTTACCACCACCAAGCTATCACTTTCATTTGATCTACGAGCAATCTTTGCAGTCTGAAACAAGTCGTCGATCCAAATGCTGTGGAGGTTGAACAAATGAGATAACGTTTTGTGATCAGGCTTTGAGGCAGATTTGGCTTGTTGGTATTTGGCGTCTGAAATGCAAGCGAGGTTGTCCAAATGACTGCGACGAACCACACTTCTGAAGGGGATGACAGGACACAGGGAGTACATGTGGCCATTGCGAAGAACGTAAAATACAGTGAAAGGCTCCCAACCACTCTTGTCTTTGCTGGGTCCACCGAGTGTGAATGAAACAACATCCTCATCTGAATTGTCTTGATCGTCGACATTGAAAGATCCCAGTCTTTTGATGGGTTGTGTGATGGTGACAAGATCCAATGGTGACAAATCGAATGACTGTTCGGGCACTTCAATATCGCAACTGATGTCAAAGATTCTGATTGCATAGTGGCGTGTTAGTTTGGCTCTATCTCTGAGGTTTGCATAATAGAAGCTTACCTCAACATGTTGTCATTACCGAGGATGACAATGTGCGTGTGGGTATCACTGAGTGGATGCCATTGAATCTTGAGCAGCTCAGCCTTTGATTTCTGGTAGTACTTGCCGCCCACTGATAAAGTACGACAATCCACCTTTCTCTTGGGAATAATGCCAGCAAAAGCGACATCTGAAAAGGACTGTCTGGGTAGGCACACAACCTCCAAACGATGTTCACCACATACTGCCAGCAAACGACCGTTGCTGTTGGGCGACATGGCTTCAATGTTGTAATTGATTTCAGGTGTGTCCAAGACCTATGTAAGCAGCCGATGAGTACGTGTTGAGTGTATGCTATGCTGTGTTCTTACCTTGTAAGGAGTCGACAGCATCCAATTGTCAGACAATGGCTCGTCTTTGCTGTTTGCTTCTTTAGCAGCCCTCAACCAGTTATCTTTGAAGTTTGACAAGTTGAGCACTCTGATTTGAGAAGCAATGGCTACAAAAAGGTCGTTGTCTCTGATAGCAATGACACGGGCGTGGTGTTGCAGAATGAAATTGACGACATTGCTGTCTTGACGTGTCTGTTTAGACTGCATCGTTTGAGCACAACGCTTGTCGGCATCGTCCAGGTCAAAGATGGGGTGTTTGACCAAGTATTCTAACCAGCTATCGTATATAGTTTCCATTTCAATATGTAGTATAAAGCAAGAAAGAGAAAAAGAAGCGTATATAAAGCTTGTCATTATGAACGCGATGTGGAATTTTGATTGATTCGAGCAACTTTCGTGACAGGTATTCCTCTCTCTCTTTCTCTCTCTCGGCATATGTGAGGTTTTGCTTTGCAACATTTTTCATCCTCTTCTCTTATAAGTAGCCCATCATGTATGATGACGATGAAGAAGAGTTAGAGCTGCTGAGGCAGTACGAGGACAAGGATCTAGCTGAAGACGATGACAACAAGTCAAGGTAGGATGTGTGTTGGAGGAATATGGCATTAGCAGGCAAACTTACCATTGGTATCTGTCCTCCCTCAGCGATGATATGGACAGTGACCTAGAGGATAAGATCATGAGCATGGTGCAATATGGTTCTGGCATTTCGAAAAAGAAGGCACCAGCTCCAGTACTGCCATCTACAAAGACACAAGACGTCAGTCCTTCTGAGCAGAACAATGTACAACCAAAAGTTGTTTATGCACCTGTAGATAGCGATATTGAGGATCCACAAAAGACAGCTGTTTCATCAGCCAACATATATCAAATCGATGAGAGCGATTCTGAGGACGACGCACCTTCTAAGGCTGTCTATAGCGATGAGGATGAAGATGAGGACGAGGAAAGGGAAGAGGAGGAAGATATTGGAGTTCCCGAACTCACTGCTGATATTCCAGCCAAGAAAACAATCGATCAGCCTCAAGTAACCCGGTTTATTAATTTGGATGAGGAAGAGAAGCGTTATATGGATGATGAAGACACATCAGAGGAAGAGGCAGAACTAGAGTCTAAGCTGCAGCAACTGATTGATGATCAGGTAAGACTACAGCCGGGACAGACCAAGGGATGGCATGTCTAATGCAGGCCTGTAGATTTACAATCGTCAAAGCAAGAGGCGTTTTCAGGAGAGACCTGTGCGAGTGTGCTTCAACTGTCATACACCTGGACACGAACGCATTGACTGTAAAATTTGCATGGATTGTGGTATGCTCAAGCATAAGGACTCTCGTTGTGTAGGTGCTCGTTACTGCTCCAAATGTAAATTCCGTGGTCATAACGCTATCGACTGTACCAATGCGCGAACATACGAGAGCTGCAGACATTGTGGTGCAACCTATCATCATTCAGACATGTGTCCTAGTTTGCTGCATACGTATGTAGGTGAGGTGCCTGCCAAATCCACACCAGTCGCTTGGTGTTACAATTGTACTGAGAGGGGCCATTACGGTGATGAGTGTCCAGATTTACCACAATACAAGACCACACTGCCTTCTGCATTCTCCAATTTAAGTCTTGGTTTAGGCAGTCGATTCGATCCCAAAAAGGCCAAGAAATCATCCTCATCATATCACGGATCAACGTATACAGCCAACAAGCACCAAAGATGGTCAGATTCCAGTCGAGAGAGTAGTCCTCGATATGATCATCGCGATAGTAAAAAGCGATCCAGATACAGTTACAATGACAGCGACGATGACTATAGCAACTCGAGGTACACGAGACGAGACAATGCGTCTTCTTCAAAGCACAGCAATAACGGTAACAACAGCAAAAAGAGACAAAAGGTCAATAATCAAGGATTAGATGGCTTCTTTTCTCATCAACAGCAGCAAGCATCCTCCTCGTCATCGAGAAACAACAACAACAGCAAGCAGAATAATAACGGTAGATCTGGCAATAGCAACTGGAAAGCCATGAACAACAACTCTTTACCTCAACCAACTCGATCAGGCACTGTCAAAGTCAATTCATATAGCAGACAGCAACAACAACAACAACGTCAAGACTTTGGTGATTTCCCTCGCGGCAATAACAATACGAATAGTCTTCCAAGGCCAACCTCAAGTGGTGTGATTGATTTGACGGGTGAGAGTAACAATAGCAATAAGAACAGCAACAGAGGAGGCGGAGGCGGAGGCGAGTATTCAAGCAACAGAAAACCTAAATACCATGGGGGATACAGTCGTAATCGATAATTTTTCTTATACATCTACCATCTATATATGAAACGCAATTTTGTTGTGAGTCTTTTTTTTTTTTTTTTTTTTTTTTTTTTTGAAGGAAAACGACATGTAAATAAATGCTTTTATTTTTATTGACCATCCAAGAGAATACTGGTTGATTGAGTAGGAATATGATAAATGATGTATTCTACTTCTTTTTTCAGCTCATCGCAATATCTGTTGAGAGGCAAATCATTGTCGTCATAGCCAACTATTCAGTACTGTCAGTATTTCAGTTATAAACCACAGTAGTAAACTTACATGGATTTTCAATCTCTGCTCCAATCGCTTCAATACCAAACAATGTGAATGACACGAGTGCAACAACAGGTGCAACTATCCAAGCCAGTGTGTCTACCAGTGCAAAAGGCAAAAAGAAAATGTACAAAACGACAGCTTGTTTTCTAAATGGAGAGAGGTAGTCAGTCCCCGCAATCTAACCGGCCTGGATTCATGTCGCCTTACAAATGAATGTTGTATGCTTTTGGAATAGGTGTGTGCACGATTCTCTCAAAAGCTGTCAATGAGTTGACCAATATATCTATCGAATTTGTAGTAACTGATACCAGAGTGGATTCAATCTTGTTGGCTGCCTTCTGTTGGTTAATATACAATGCCACACGAAACAAGATCTCCAAAGGCAAGGAGAGATCAGAATCGCCTTGATAGGGTAAATCCTCTTCACTGGTGAATTCCGAATGATCTAAATGTCTCTTTTTAAACTTTTGATGCTGATTGCGAATACGGCTCTTGATGTGATGCAGTTCGGCTTGTGTTTTGGATCCCATCTTCTTCATATCTGCTACAGTGGTTCTTGATCTTCCTTCTTGATGATTGTTATCATTACCATCGCCATCCTCTCTAGGTGAGTCGGGCACTGCAGAAGCAGGAGGCAAGTTGACAGCTTCATCAAGCAATCGGCTGCCTTGCTGTTCCTCTTCATCGCCAATGGTCTGCTCCAAATTGACACCTGTCATGGTACTTTTGAATTGAGCAGTAGATGCTTGAGCAAAATCTGAGTTTGGAAACTCTTGCTGGATCAAGGAACGACGTACATTGGCAATGTGAGTAGGATCATCCGATTCCATGTAGTCATCGTGTTGCTTTGGCTTGATCGAATCCGTCAACGATACCATGACAGCGGGCGCTCTATCAAATACATGGAACTCTCTTCTCTTTTTGGCACTTGACGATGCGTCCACAGATGTACTACGTCCTACCACAGCATTGGATTGAACAGCGTCATTTAAATTGATGTATAATTTTACAGTTGTCTGTGGCGTGCTTTGCCCCTCGGGCACGGTTCCTGCCTTGTTCTTCTTTGCAGAGCTTGCTGGCTCCCATTTGGGCGGCAACAGCACTTCCACTATAGAGCAACGCAATAAATAAGTCTGTGTAATTACATCATTATTAGACTGTCCAACTTACAATCATAGTAATGTGTACCGTATTCATGGCGGAGATGGTGCTTGGTAGCGACAAAGAAGGCTAATAATAGCTTGACACAGCGCATTTTCTCCAGATGATCTTGCTCAGTCTCTTCAGGGATGTTGATCCACACTTGACGAGCCACATTTCTGATAGTGGCAGTAACTGTTTGAATCAGCTTTCTGCCTTCCCAGTAACGATCATAGGCTGTATTGACACGAAATGCCAGTAATAGACCTAATGCAACGGAAACAGTTCCTACTTTTGTGTTTATGATGTTTAGTCTTGTGTAATCATTTTTGTCAGCATTGGATCCAAAACTTACAAACAGATACAGGCACGCTAATAGAGATTTGAAAGGTAAGGTGAAAGAGACACACCAGGCATGAGAAGCCTGTCATGCCAATGACTCCTGGCAATGTAGGCAAAAGTACCTTTCAAGTAATGTCATTATAAGCAAGCCTGGCTCCTTTTTTTTGCAATTGATATCATTACTTACGGATCCTTTCCATCGCAATACATCGGGCCACACCAATTGACTCTTGAAATATAACAGCATGGATCCCAAGAAAGTGGGCTTCTTGAGATACGAGTATCCTACACGCAATAAACGGTTTAGCACACTATAATGACTTGAAGATAGCTTCAATTACCTTCAACAGTATGCGTTTGTAAAGGAGGCATGTTTTCAAAAACCTATTGTAAGTATATAAAAGGAGATATTATACTTTTATGAGAAGAAAAAAAAAGAAAGAGAGAGAGAGAGAGAGAGAGAGAGAGGCGTTTGATCAAAGCAATTAATATAATCAAGTTGCCTCGTACAACAGATCCAAAGTTGGCGTAATATTCGGTTGATTGGGCTTCAATCGTCATTACCAACATGTGTCACAAGAACCACTGTTGTGTGTACCTTTGCTATACAGATAGACTGTGAACAATCGTCTAAGCCGCACTGCAAGAACAGATCCAATTGAGAGCATAAAGTGCATAAAAGTTCATGAATTGACAGCCTAGGCAGGGCGATATATACACTCACGCAATGCCAAATGAAATCCAATTTCCGTCACAGGAACACCAGCAAGATCAAATGCATAGGATAAAAGGAAATGGAGGGCTTGTCAAACGGGACAGCTTCTATAACGTAGCTTTATTTTAATACAAGACTTCTCTAGCGTGAATGAAATTCACGATGGCTTGATTTGATTTGACATTGATCCCCTTTTGTTGGCCCATCTTGACAATATAGCCATTGAGATAATCCACTTCTGTCAATCTCTTTGCTCTGATATCCTGCAAAGTGGAGCTGACGTTTTCACCTGCCTCTACATTGGTCCTCATCACCATCTCCATCAAAGACTCCACTGTTTCTCCGGGCATTTCGTCCTTGAACACCTCATATCCCTCTTCACAAATGGATCGCATCATGGCAATGCCACCAGGATTTCCGTCCTTGATGACACCAATGTTTTTGGTGTTTAAAACCGATGCGACACCATTGATACATGAATTGACAAACAGCTTCTTGTAAATTTTGACTCTGATCTCCTCCCAGGGCAAGACTGCTGCTTGAAGTCTTGGAATGTCTACCATCTTTTGCAAGAATTCAGGCACCTCTTCTCCTGTGGACTGTTCAGCAGAGCCGCCATGTGTCGTGGGAAATCTGCCAATCCTTAAAGCGTCTGTGTCATTGTATCCAGAATGATGATGAATGTCATAAGGCGCCATACGCTCAATGGCATGTCGATTGACGCCCACATAAATCTTGGGTGGTGTTGTATCTCTCCACAAACTCTTCACAAGTTCCTCCGCTACGCCCATGCCATTTTGCATGAGCAGAATACTGGATGTAGGAGATAATCGAGACGCCATGGGCTCTAAAGCTTTCAGTGTATGGTTGGTTTTGGTGGCTACAACGAGTGATTGAATGGGCGATCTGTCGCTTGTATCTGTAGTAATACTGGCATCGAAACCAGGCACGACATCTGTCTTGCCCTGGCAGCGATAAGTAATACTATTGTTACGATTTCTAAAATCATTCAAGTGGTCTTGAGAACGGAGCAACAGTGTCACCCTGTTCCTGTTTGCTTTCAGGGTAGCAGCAATATGACAGCCTACAGCACCAGTACCGAGAATATGAACACCCATGTTGAGGTAAAGATGTTGGAGAAGAAGTGTGAGAACTGAAGAAATTTAGATTACTCTGGTTTATATAAATCTAGCTTCATCCGAAGTTTCGGAGACAGTAACAAGCTTGATCGCTTGCATGGTCTTCTGTGTGTATTCCTGCTTGTCCCTTGAAACAGATGGCACTTGTCAGTGAGCCAAAGATTTGCGGAAAACAAGCTCTTATAGTGTCGGCCATGACAGATTCCACATGCACTTCGACAAGCTCTCCTCTCAACATGTTGCAGCAGACCAAAAAGCTAAATGTTGTCTAAAATCAAATACCAAATCTTATCTTTCGTTGTTGCACCAGATCCTTTTTCTTTGGTTCCAACAAGCCTTTCATACATTTGGGGCTTTAGTCATGTGTCGAAACCCTTTACTTATTTTTGGCATATTCAAGATGCGAACTTGGTTACTTTACATTGGTTGTAGTGATACATATTCGCATTTCGTTTGTGTGTCTGAATACATGATCGAGGTTTTCGTCATATGCATCCTGCGCTTTGATTTCAAGGATGTTCAACCAATATTAGTCATTAAGGTCAAAATTTACTTGCTAAAGAGCGCGCACTGGGCACATCAGAGACACATACTGATCGACCAAGCACTCTTCATGGCGGCTGGGGGGGGATGTCCCATCTAGTAAGAGTTCAGCAGAAATAGCATGGGCTGCAATCCTCATTTTTCATTTTAATTTGAAGTGTAAATATGAACAAATCTTTAGCCAGAGCATGAAGCCTTGGATGAACTGATAATCATCCTTGGTGATTAATCTGGCTCGATTTTGTTTTACCTGTTCTTCGAAGAAGAACCGCTTATGAGTCATTAAATGACACTAAGAACGGCGGTAGCAGGTGTGAATTAAAGAGCAAAACATCCTTCGCCATTTATATCGAGTTTTTATACTTTTTCGACGAAAATTTTCTATATACTAGTCACTGCCCAGTCATTTAGCATCTTTGTCAGTCTTTGAAACAGTGGGGTAAACCTATTATCCTTAACATGTATTGCTGTAAGGCGCTGGCTTTAGTGTGTTCTTCTGACTTTTCGTCATCACCATGTCCAGTTTGACAGTTACTCGATACCAGAGCATTAATGTCTTCTTGGAGGAGACCGAGATGCATTTACAGCTACATGAAATCAAGAATACCTTTGTCTTGATCACTGCATACCAGATACAAAAGGCGGAAAAGAACCAGGCGTACTACTGTGGTGCCGTCTGGGACGACAAGCATGATATGATATTTGCTATTCTTGCTCAGAACGATGGATTCTTATATGCTTCTTCCTTGTGCGATGAGTACTATCCTGAGGCAATTGGATTACTCGCAGGCGATCTCCTCAAAGCAAGCGTCACTATCAAGGGCTTGCATGGCTATCAACCTGTGTTGAACACACTACGAGACGCTATTGAGACGCAATCCAGCATGAGATTTGTCAAGAAGTTTGCCACCCTGAGTTACGAACTGAGACAGGTGAAATGGCCATCTCGAGCCAAGGAAATAGCACAAGCCAAATCAACAAGTCTGCGTGTTGCTTCCTTCACATCTGATGATAGAAATATCCTGCAACAATGGACCCACAACTTTATTCAAGATGCCTTTGACGATCCAAAAGTGATCACACAGTCTGTCGAATCAATTTGCCGAGACATGATTGCATCCAAAGGATTGTATTTCATGTGCATTGATGGTGTTCCTGTGAGCATGGCATGGAAAGTGAGACCACTACGCCATGGCACTTCTTTGGCTTATGTGTATACACCAAATGAACATCGAAACAAAGGCTATGGAGCTGCGTGCGTGGCTATGGTAAGCGAGGCTATTATGAAAAACTATGAATACATTACATTGTTTGTAGACATCAAGCGAGATCCTAGCGATAATCTCTATACTCGTGTTGGCTATAAATACTATGGAGAAGCAGGGAGATTGGAAAGACTTATTTGATCCTCCAGTATTGGATAGTGATTATATAGGTTCTGCTTTGACAAAATAATAAAATTATACAAAAATGCAGCACTAAGAAGTATACAGATCAAGCTACAGCACTTTTAATTCGCAATCTGATTTTATGAGTCCATGGTAACACGCTTTCAGAATTGTAGAATTAGGCTTTCTATTGTTCTTTCAGAGATTAAAAGCCCCTCTCCCAAGAACGTAACGCATCTCATTCAAGTGTTTTCTTGCCTGCTATTTAGCTGGGGATTGAATGACTCGTAGTTTCAAGGCAACGTTTGGTAATACGGACCTTAAGAGGGGTTTACCATAATGAAGCAAATGTGCAAAACCACAATGTTCAAGCAGTAAATTTGGCTTTTCATTTCTATTATTAATAAGCTTACCAGCAACATATCGCATCAAAATTTGCATAAATCAGCTATACCGAAATCAATATGCCTCCTGTTCGAATTAGAAGTCTCGCAGACAAAGATTTAGAGGTTGCCTTGGAACAAGAGGAACATTTTGATTTGATATATACCATATTAAAAGTCTTCATTTTGAGGGTAAAAAACGCGATTGTTTGATTTTTGATGAAATCCATGAGGTACCCTTCATGGTTTTCCGTCCATCTTGAGTGATCCCAAAAAAGTTGAGCAAAGACAAGAGTAAGTAAATGCTAGATGAGAGAAACTGTTTGGTGCTATTCTGGCGGTCTAAAACAACGTCTATCACGAGAAATCACCACTCAAATATATCTGTGTTTTGCACGTTTTGGGCATTAAGAGGCAATGTTAGTGTGATATCTGCCCTTGTGCAGGCTATACCCATTGATACAGTCGTGGAATATCGTAGAAAAGTCAGATCCACAGTTAGGGGGGGGGGGACTCTTATACGAATGGAACAAAGCTAAAAGATTTAAATTATTAAGCACGCATAATAGACACAGGATTGGATGCGAAGCATGATGCTCGCTTCATCACGAAACAAAGTCCTGCTTAAGGCAGCATCTCACCGATTAGTCTTGATCAAGGTACGGGATGAAAATATTTCAGTGATAGTTACTTTAATTTTACGTGGTCGCGGTAATAGATGAGACACTACACCTATGCACTCATCCAAAGATGATAGTAATTGAACCGAAAAACGGTGGGGCTCTTATTACAACAGTTGTTTAATTTGAGTATTAGCAAAGAGAATGATGATAGGGATAACATTTAAGATTAAAAAGAAAGAAACGCGATAACCAGCTTAAAGAGTAGAGAACAATTCGTGGTACTTGGGTAAAGGCCAGTACTTGTCAGCAACAAGTTTTTCCAATTGATCAGTCAAGCTACGAGCCTTTTCAATAGCAGGAGAGATCTTGTTACAAGCATGATCAGCAGCAGCTTCAGTTTCTTCGATGGGCTGTTGTTCAGCCAATAAAGCATCCAGCTCTTCGGCAGACTCTTGAAGTGCAGTAGCGATAGGAGCTAATTGAGACAACCATTTGAGTTCAGGGGCAGCCTCAGAACCAATTTGTTTCAAGAAGGACGCAGATTCAGAGAGCTCACGACGATAACTAAATGCAGCAGGGAGCACATGTTGAATCAAGAGGCCCCAGAGAGTTTGTGCTTCAATGATGATTTCCTTGGTGTACTTTTCAGCAATGATGTGATAACGAGAATCCAATTCAGCACGCGTAAAGACACCGAGACGAGTGAGCATGTCAGAGTTCTTGGAACTCAGGATACGCTTGAAGGCTTCAGGACTCTTGACAATGTTGGGAAGACCACGCTTGGCAGCTTCTTGTACCCACTCTTCGGTATAGTTATCACCTTCAAAACGAACATTCTTGGTCAATGAAATGTACTTGCGAATCACAGTCAATATGTCCTCATCAGATGCAACGGCTTTGTCGCCCATTTGCTTCTTGAGATCGTCCTTGATTTCCATGAGAGCAGAGGCAACAGCAGAGTTGAGAATAGTGACAGGGAAGGAAGGTGATTGCTTGGAACCAACAGCACGGAATTCAAACTTGTTGCCAGTGAAGGCAAAAGGAGAGGTACGGTTACGATCAGTCATATCACGACTCAGTTTAGGCAGGGTAGCAACCTTGAGATCAAGCGTGGTGCCCTCAATACGCATGTGAGTGGTTTCAGTACCAGCCAACGTTTTGTTGACAGGGCGGCCTTCTTCAATGGCATTCAATACTTCATTGAGCTCAGAGCCCAAGAACACAGAGATGATACCTGGAGGAGCTTCTTGGGCGCCAAGACGATGATCGTTAGAGGCAGAGGCAACACCAGCACGCAAGAGATCACCATGATCAAGAACACCCTTGAGGACAGCCACCAAAAAGATCAAGAAACGGTAGTTTGTCTCAGGAGATGAACTGGGACTCAAGAGATTATCGCCGCGATCAGTAGACATGCTCCAGTTACAGTGTTTACCAGATCCATTGACGCCCTTGAAAGGCTTCTCGTGGAAAAGACACTTGAGCTTGTACTTGTGAGCAACACGGTGCATGATATCCATGGTCAGCAAATTATGATCGACAGCAAGCATTGCTTCTTCAAAGATGGGAGCAGCCTCGAATTGACATGGAGCCACTTCGTTATGGCGAGTCTTGATGGGAACACCCAACTTGGCCAATTCGAGCTCAACTTCGCTCATGGCAGCCAAGACACGAGTAGGAATTTTACCAAAGTAATGATCTTCAAGTTGTTGATGGCGAGCAGGAAGACTACCGACTAAAGTACGACCACACGTCTTGAGATCAGGACGAAGAGCGTACAAACCTCGGTCAATCAAAAAGTACTCTTGCTCAGTGCCCAGTGTGGTGAAAATCTCCTTTGTACGAGGAACATCTAAATAGAGAATAGGTGTCAATTCTTATCGCTGGATCCCAAATCTTCCCGTCAACATGTTGATAGGGAATAAAATTTACCTTCTTTTACAGGTTCAATGAGATGAAGGATCTCTAACGCGACCTTGGAAATAATAGAGGATGATCTCAAAAGAACAGACTTTTCATCAAGAGCCTCACCGTTGTAGGAGATGAAGACAGAGGGGATATAGAGAATCATGGTGCCGTGGGGTCCTTCTTGGAGGAACATGGGACTAGGATGACAACAATCAATCTCTCTCTCTCTCTCGTTATGCCCCCCCCCCCATTGTTTGCATAAACACGTACCTCTTAGTGTCCCACACAGTGTAACCACGGGCCTCGAACGTCGTACGCATACCACCCGATGGGAAGGATGAAGCGTCAGGTTCTGATTGCAATAACTCTGATCCAGAGAAGGTTTCGAGGGCAGTAACCTAGCAAGCTTGAAATTAATCAACATGGTTGCGCGTCTCATTGATATATGCCTTACCTCGGGAAGGCCATTAGCAAATGTGGTCTTCAATGACAAGAATGAATCATGCTTTTCAGCCGTGGTATCATTCAAAGGTTGAAACCAATGTGTAAAATGAGTAGCATTACGCTCAAGAGCCCAGACCTTGGCAGCATGAGCAATAGCATCAGCAGTAACCTTGTCTAATGTTTGACCGCCTTTAAGTTGGTTGCAAAACGTCTTGAACACAGGCTTGGGAAGTCTGTCACCCATCTCCTTGAGGCTAAAGACATTGGAACCAAAGATCTCCGAGGTAGCCAGCTGCTTGCCATTACTGCCCTTTGGGAACTGGAGATCACGAGGGATCCTACCAAAGACACCACTTACGACATCAATACGAGCTTGTTGAGACATTTCTTTTTGTTTTATGATTATGGAAAAGAAAGGATTAAAAAAAGCGACGTTACACGCGGGCTTAAATAGTCGGATATATTTGTCTATCTATAGTTTTTACTATACAAACTATTACAATGCGCTTATATAATTTGCCTTTTTGTTGATAGAATGAAATTTCGGATCTCCCAACTTGCTAATCCATGGGAAACTCCGTTCCGAAATGTGTGTGTGATTCCACGTTTAATCAATGCATGCACGCTCAGCTAGCTTGGCGGTTGATAAAAAAGCATGTTGTTGATGCTGATAAACATGAGTCGATATGAGAGTGGCTTCCTCGGATTGGACATGCATGAGAAAGAGGGTAATTCGCCATCATTTCATTAAACAAGAGTGGCAGGTCCCGAGGTGGGAGTTGCCGTGGATGCAGTGGTTTTACATCCGCAATATGATAAATGCACCATTAAAGGGGGGATGTCAGATAGCAGATTTCATGGCTAAACTGTCTCAATAGCTTGGGCCAACAGACATTCAGGACGAGGAAAAAAGGCCATTAATTAATGCTATTTCGGGAATCATGACGCCCAGATTGTTTGTGTTGTTTACATCTCTCATCTTTCATCTCTACGCTAGCCCCATTGATTTTCTTATGGGTCACATTGATGAACCGACACATCTATGTACTACTCTTATACATCTAGAAAAAATCGTCTATAAAAACGGCCCATAATTTGATAAAAGACATCTGTATCTCTATCTCTTGTATTCTCTAAAACTCTCAAGAAAAATGTCTGCTACTGCTACTGCTACCCTTACTGCTGCTTCTGGCCACCGTCTCGGTGGTGCCAATGAATATAAGCCTGAAATGAACTATGAAGACTTTGACAACTACAAGTTTGCTCCTATTCGTGAATCTCAAGTCAGTCGCGAGATGGTTACTCGTTACATGAACGACATGCTTCATTACGCTGAATCTGATGTCGTGATTGTTGGCTGTGGAAGTGCTGGTCTCTCCTGTGCTTGGGAGCTCTCCAAGGACCCTAGCTTGAAGATTGCCATCATTGAGCAAAGCGTCTCTCCTGGCGGCGGCTGTTGGTTGGGTGGCCAACTCTTCTCTGCTATGGTTGTTCGTAAGCCTGCTGACAAGTTTCTTGATGAACTCGAAATCCCTTACGAAGAAAAGGAGAACTACGTCGTTGTCAAGCATGCTGCCTTGTTCACCTCTACCATCTTGTCCAAGCTTTTGATGCGCCCCAATGTCAAGCTTTTCAATGCTACTGCTGTTGAGGATCTGATCGTCAAGAACGGCAAGGTCGCTGGTGTTGTTACCAACTGGACGCTTGTCACCTTGAACCACAATACTCAATCCTGTATGGACCCCAATGTCATGGAAGCCAAGGTCATTGTCTCTGGTACTGGCCATGATGGACCCATGGGTGCTAGTGGTGTCAAGAGATTGGAATCTATTGGCTTAATTGAAGGCAACAAGGGCATGCTCTCTCTCGACATGAATGCTGCTGAAGATGACATTGTCAAGTACACGCGTGAAGTTGTTCCTGGTATGGTTGTTACTGTAAGTACCTTGAAAGATGCTATAGACGCTGTATACTGATACTATCTCAGGGTATGGAGCTCGCTGAGCTCGATGGAGCTCCCAGAATGGTATAATTTTACTGCATTCTATTTTGTAGATTTGACTAAACATGATATAGGGTCCTACTTTTGGTGCCATGCTGATCTCTGGCCAAAAAGCTGCCTACGCCGCTCGTGCTTCTCTCAAGCGACAAGCTGAAGAGGAGAAGGCTGCTCTTAAGGCCTAATTCCATCTAACCAGCAGACAAGGCGACTTTCAGTTGTTATTAATATTTTTTTTATAGGTTTGATGTTGGTTGTTAATACTCTTTCTCTACCCTTGTATGTAACGATCGGCAAAAAACTGGGGGTGCTTGGATTTCATTTTGTATCCTTGCTGAGATCATACCCTTCGAACGTGATTTTCTGCATAATAGCAGCGCACGGAAGTTAGCCCATTGTCAATTTACTTTAATCATTCAATAAAAATCGCGTCTCTATGAGGCTCATTTGTTCAAATTAAGCTTAGAGCTCATTTCAAACACTTTTTTCTACAACCTTTGTCATGGCATGCTTGCTATGGTTTGATTAAACCCCTTGCATTTGTATTTATCTGTGAGTCATTTAATGCCTCATCTTGTTCCCACCATCGCGGGTAACAATGCAGTGGATTCAGTTTAGTCTCAAAATAGCCACCTTTAAGAAGACTCCATCAACAAGAACATCTTGTATCACTCAGTTAGCATACCAGTGTATCACCCACCTGCCCACGTTTTTGCTGAAATATGCATTCCATACCAGCATTTGTTTGTAACCGAGAATACTAATCAACAAGCTCGGAATTAATAGAGGTCCGGATTACGTTATGCCTGGTTTACCATATCATTTGATCTCGGAATACTATAGTGAAGGCATTTCGCGGTGTGCCAACAAAAGCGCCATAGTATCATCCAATCTACAGTCATTCCCTCTTGCTCTTTCAATGGCTTAATGTACAGGAGACCTCAACATCCGAATCAAGGTACAAGTATCGCTGTTTCCAGGATGGGTCTGTTTTAGCTTTTTCGTCGACTTATACATAAAAGTAGATCAATTTCAATTTGTGCATCTAGGCAGCACAAAGCAATGCTACAATGCAGGTGATAGCGCACTTCTAGGCACATTTAGTTTTGTCAATGCCACCTGCCAATACTGCCTACAACTTGGTATCAACACTTACAGCCACTGCGGGAAACACTCTCAAAGCCTCATACCTCATACCTCATAAGCAAACAATCATTGATGAATAATACAATAAGATCGCAGTGTTACAAACAAGACTAATGCAAAATTGCAAAGTTTATTGAGTCATTTAAAATGTTAAGCGCATGATGATATTGCAACGCTTGTAATCTGGATGAGGACCCAAGTGAGTCGTTTCAAATCCATACTTTTTGTACAGAATAATGGCATTTTCCAGTTGGACACTTGACAATAGTTCTATAAAGGGGTATTTGTTGTCTTTGGCCCATTTAATGGACTCACGCATCAAGATGTGAGCATATCCTTTGCCATTGCATTCTTTTCGGACAGTTATTTTAGCCAATTCACAGCTGCCCTGATGAATCACAGTAGCTACAACACCAGCAACTCTGCCAGAGCCCTCTAGCAAAAAGAAAACTTCACCACCAGGCTGAATAATGGCTTCTTCAGGTGTATTCAGTTGCTTCAAATCAGATTCCTCCACTTCAAAGTATTGCTTCACCCACACCAAGCTCAATTCCTTGAATTCGGATTTGTACTTGAGATCCCAGGTTACCATACAGAGTCTATCCACAAAATTCATCTTTTCCACATCCACCACATAGTACACAGAGATGCAATTGGATGCCACCGGTAATGCACTGAAGGGATTGGTCTTGAGTGTAGCCCATGAATTCTCTCTCACAAAGTCAGGCCATTCAATGATCTTTCCCTTGACAAGTGCATATTCTCTAACATTTGTGTTCATGTTTCTATGATAAAATAGAATGATAAAAATGACACAAATGAACAGAAACTCTTATATATATATGGTATTGGCTTTTGATCAGCCGAAATAAGGGTTCGAATCGTTTGCTCCGGTTTGACGGATTTGGCTCACTTGGTGTCATAAGCAAAGTGGCCAATGATATCTTTCAAGTATGGAATAGGCTATAATGGATCTAAATATCTTACCAAACGGTTGGATACTGCTTTCCTGACCTACATTGCTATGCTGTCATGAACTCAGTGATAAGTTACATGCTCAACCGATATGGAAAGAGTGTATACGTTTGCTATAGCTTCTCCAATGGTACCCCGTGTAACAACCTTTCAATGTGAGTCATGGCATTACATGCAGAAACACAAATCAATGCTCTTGTCTAGTCATATTCGCATGAATAATCAATGGATCCTTCCAGAAAAACAGAAAGACAGTAGTCGTATTTCAGGTTCAAATGATTCTTTTATTATCATAAACAAAGTGTGTTTCCGTCGCCTCGGATTTAGTCTAAAATGTCAATCGCATAGCCAAATCAACTCTGGCAAATTTAGTATAACCTCCAATAGGGGCATCCTCGAAACCATACTTTCTGTACAAGTTCACAGCGGGAATCAAGTGCTTTGCAGTGTAGATATCAATATGGGGAAATTGGCTGTGATGGTTTTTAGCCCATCGAATACCCTCAAACATCAATGGATGAGCAAGGCCCTTGCCATTGTATTGCTTCTTGACGCCCATCTTGCCCAGTTCAACAGTGGCACCATGATTCAGCATAGCAACAACACCAATGTGATCTTTGGCATTCAGCAATGTAAAGATCTCACCACCTGGAGCTATGATATTTTCTTCAGGGTTGTCTAATTGGTATAAATCGCCCGCCTCCACCGAGAAATACTCTTCCAGCCAAGCAACGCTGACTTCCTTGAATGTGTTCTTGTAGGTGGGATGGTATGTAGCAATGAAATATTTGTCGGTGATTTGCTTGGCCTCCAAATCAACAGCGTAATAGACGGAAACGCAGTTGACGGGGTAGTCTTGCTCTTGTTCATATGCCAATGTGTCAGAGAGAACCCATTCATTCTTGGAAGCGAATTCCTCCAAAGTCTCCATCTTGCCGCGGGTCATGACATACTTTCTAATTGCTGTAACTGGCATTTTCTATGTTTTGTTTGTTTGTATTATTAATTGAACAACAACAAACACTCAAGTCGAGAATGTGTACTTTAAATATTTGTGTATTTTGTTATCGCTGTTCTAACGCCGGTTCTCGGTTTTTGCGAGGATCAATCATTGTCATAATGGCTATTGAGATTAGGTTGAAGCACAGCCATTGGAGAACGTTTTAGCGGATGAAGCACTGCCAAGTAAGTAGAGATATGTTTATGAAAGAGCTTTAATTTATAGGATAATATGCACAAATGTATGAAATAGAAAAGAGAGACAGGTTACTTGTTTTCACGAGCCAAGGTAGCTTGTGCTTGTGGTGTAAACAAACCACGGCCAGACAAGAGATCAACGAGAGGACGATGCACCATCCACCAAGCATCAAGAGGCTTACGATTCTTCATGTCAGTGACAGCAATCAATTCAGTGACAGGACGGTAAGTAACATCCACACCAGACACGCCAACCACAGCAGCAGATTCTGTAGCACTGGTCAGTTCAATGGGAGCAGCTTGCTTTGCTTCGTGAGCAATTTCAAGAGCAGCAGATGTGTGTTCTTCGAAAAAGTCGATACAGCATTTGGAGAGACGGGTAGCTCTGATACGATCCATGGGGCTTGGATTGACGCCTTGTTGAATGTGACCCAGAACAGCAGTACGAGAATCGAACAAGGCATGGCCCTCATCCTTCAAAATGTCAGAAATCACATCAGTCGTGTATGTCTTGCTGACAGTTTCATTACGCAGGATGATTCTGCCCTCTGACTTGTCAGCAGCATCGTCCATATACATGGCCATGAGATGGCGAGAATCAGATTGAAGACGAGAAAGATTGACACCTTCCTCAGGGATATAAATGGTACTTGCGCCACTAGCCAAGCCTGCTTCCACAGCCAAGTAGCCTGAACGACCACCTTGCACTTCAACGACGAACACACGACGACGAGATGAACGAGCAGATTGCACAATAGCATCACAAGAGTCAACAATAGCATTCAAGGCAGTATCAGAGCCAAGGGAGTAATCGGTACCAGGCACATTGTTGGAGACGGTAGCAGGGACGAGGGCAATAGGAATATTGAGAGAGGGATATTGCTTACGAGCAGCTTCCAAGTTGATGACAGAGGCAAATGCTTCAAAACCACCAATGATCAAGAGAGATTGGATATTGAACTTTTGAAGTTGATAAGCAATCATACCCATGTCCACAGCCTCGCCAGGAACAGCACGGTTGGTACCCAATTCAGAACCACCCTTGGAAGTCCATCCATCAACGCCAATCCAAGACAATTCCTCTACGTTGCCAAGAGCCAAGCCAGGGAAACCATTGTTGATGGCATAGGGCTTGTGTCCACGATTGAGAGCATAACGAACAGCTGTGCGAGTAGCAGCATTCATACCGCCAGCAGGTGCGCCCACATGGATAATACCGATATTGAGACGACGGTGTTCAGGCACCAACATGGAATCATCGTCCAAAATGGTGGTGGCATTGTAAGCTTCAAATTCTTCTACAAATTGAGGATCACGCAGTTCCATAGCACGAGCAAAGTTCTTTTCTCCAATGGATTTGGCGACCTCATGAGTGAGTTCGACGGCCTTCATAAGAGGACCACTGGTGACTTTGTTGCTGTTCATACCAATCATGGGAGAAGGAATCTCAGGAGTAGACCTTAACACGGCATCCACAGCTTCTACACTTTGAATAGTGGCCAAGATACGGTCAAAGGCAGCAGGAGCACCACCACGTTGCGTATGGCCAAGTGTGGTGACACGAGTATCAAGACCAAGCTTCTCGCATAATATGTCCTTGATATCATCTGCCTTGATGGGCTTCAAGTTTTTGTCAAGAGCACCTTCAGCTACAATGACTACAGTCTTACGCTTACCGAGCTGACGATGGCGATGAGCTACAGAACACAAGGTATCTTGCCAATTTTCCTCAGTAGGAGGTCTTTCAGGGATAAAGACGAAATCAGCGCCTGTAGCAATACCAGCAGCAAGAGCCAACCAACCACAATGACGGCCCATGACTTCAACAACAAACGCACGCGAGTGAGATAGTGCAGTGGTAGCAATGGAATCCACAGCTTCACAGATACGATGAAGGGAAGTAACAGCACCAATAGTGATATCAGTCGAGGACATGTCGTTATCAATGGAGCCCACAAGACCCACAATGGTTAAATGCTGATAGGCTTCGGATTCTTCCTTGGTAATTCTGTCATTCTTCAGGAGCTCCTCGTTCAAACCGCTCCATTCAGAACGGAACACATCAGCGCCTGTCAATGAACCATCACCACCACACACAATAAGCGAATCCACGCCACTCTTGATCAAATTTTGTGCGGCTTGAAGACGGCCTTCGCGAGTTTTGAAGGGCATGCATCTTGCAGTACCAATATTGGTACCACCCTAAAGTTTGCTTTTTAGCTTATCTAATCCATCTATATCGAACTGTTCCCCAGGACTACTTACAATTGACAAGAAACCACGAACATCCTTCCAGTCCATTCTCTTGATGCCATTGTCAACAAGGCCTAATGTCAGATGAGTTTACGGGCTCTCTCTCTCTCTCTCTCTCTCTCTCTGCATGACCAGCCCAACCACACTATACTAATATACCTTGATAACCTTCATAGACAGCATACACTTCACAACCCTTTGAAATACCGTAACGCACAATAGCACGCACGCATGGGTTCATGCCAGGTGCATCGCCACCTGATGTGAGCACGCCAATCTTTCTGATTTTTTTCATCTTTTCAGCAGCTTCTTCGGTAGAGCCAGGACCAGTGAGTGGTGTCTCAAGCAGGCTTGGAAAGGAGGGCTTGTTGGCAAATATAACAGTGTTGTTCAAAGGGTCGAGAGAATAGAGTTCAATCAATTGGAAGGTGCCGCTAAATGATTTGATAGATCTATCTTGATAAGGACAGCCCAAGTTATCCAACTGAGATTTCACCGCCTTTTTGTGTGTAGAGAGTTTTTTTTTTTTAGTGCACTTGTCATATTAAAATCCATCGCGATGAACTTACAGTGACATCAAATACAGATAGGGCCAAGGCAGATTCATTCAATCCCCAATCTTGATCATCGGAGGGTCTAGCACGAGGAACAGCAGATGTGCTCAAGACAAGACGAATCACGATATCAGATGTCATGGCATGTTCGTCGGCAGCCATCTTGAGCCATGTTTCCTTGCTTTCATTATTAGCCTTGCTACTTTGACTAGGAGCATTCAAGACTTTAAAACCAAACGACTTATAAAACTCGACAGTGCGAGTAAAAAGCTCATTTGAACTAGCAACATAAACAATGTGAGAGAGTCCTTTGACCATGGTTTTCCTAATGATGTGGGTTGGTTGATTGGATCTCGGTCATTGCGCGCCTTTCTTTCCATGACAACAGCTTACCTTTTCTTCAAAAAAAAAAAAAAAATAAAGAAGAAGAAGAAGAAGAAGAGAAAGAAAGAGATGACCAAGATGGGTATGATGATATAATAACAGCACACACACCTCAATTCCCTTCTTGTGTTTCGGTTCTTTTTTTCCAGGTTTTACATGAAATCTGTGACTATTGCACAAAGCTATTCGTTGCCTCTGACACGTTGGATACATCATTTCAGTCTGATGTAGGTACTCCAAGATTTGTGGCCTGATTCCATTTGTATTTGAGATTTTCAAGTGTTAAATTTCTAGATTGAACACAAGCATTTTAGCTCTGTCATTCCAATGTGCATGCTAAGTCTTGTAGCAAAATTGGCTTTCAATTTAAATGGCACAAAGCAATAGCTCAGTTTCATTCAGATTTAAAGTTGCATTGATCAGTCGAATGCAGTCTTATAAACACGCAAACACTCCAATTGGAAGACTCGTTAGTCAGATGCTGAAAGTGCAGATCAGATTCCCCTGTGTGATAATAAACAGCCATCATACAAGTTGATCTAACGTTGAAATGCCATGTCAAATAGCTAAACGTGCCGATCTTGGTTACAACATGTTGCAAAAATGAGATCATAATAGCGTCGAGTAGTGCCTGGAGAGGACGCTGTCTGTCTCAACTGCAAGGAATACACTGCTGAAATTTGTACAATAAAAAAAGAAAGCTTTGTATAATGTAATAAATAATTAGATGCGAAAAAACTATATTGATAACTGGGGGGTATTTTTGATGCTTTAACCAAAATGGCGAGAAAGTAGCTCGTACGTCAAAAAGATAATCGCTGAGGTTGGCGCACTACGGGCAACAGTAATACCACATCCTCGGTAAAATGCCTTGTAACCACCTTCTTGATAAAGAGATTTGGCTGTCTGATAGAACGAACGTTGTCCAGCACCGGATGCGATGAGCTGTTCATCAGTTTGCATTTGAGATTTTATCACATCTACAGGGAACAAGGAGGCATTATAAGCCATACCACCTAAAGCACCGCCCAACATCAATTCGTATGGAGATAGATCCTTTTTGAGCACTGTTTCCCCTGTCTTGAGCTCTCTATATTTGATGAATTGGGCACAGGTATACTCGTAAGATCCGAACCAGAATACAGCACCTCCAGTCTCACGCAACAGAGTAGCGACAAATCCTCGGTAAAATCCACTCAATCCATGTGTCTGCATGACATGACGAATGACATGAAAGGGGCCATTGAAGTGCACGCCATGAGTAACAGCGTGGCTGCCTAATTGCACCTGCAGTTTGCATTTGATCAGCTCAACCGGTGTTAGAATGAAGGATGCAATGGCTCCTGAGGCTCCGCCTGCCACCAACAATTGATTCATGGATAACGGAGGCAATTCATCTTCAGGCAGTCCTTGGTACTTTTCACGCTCTTCATCAGTAGCATAGTGATCTCTAATGACTCTCTGCACTTGTCTGTACCCAACAAATAAAGCTGCATTCTCCACCATCGATCCCACCAACGGAGATGACATACCCTGTTTATATCAAATTGGGATGAATATGAAATCGATGCTATCATTAGAAGACAACTTACAGTGAATAAGCCCTTGAGTCCCTCTTGCTTCATGGTGGTTTTGAAGCAATCCCAAGGACCCGAGAAATAAGGATGATCCAGAGGTTGCGTTTGAAGTCTTACTTTGATGGTATCAAAGGGATACTCAACAAATTTACCAATCATACCAGCAACCTAATTAACATGTCAGAGTCCAAATGCCTGTGGGCAGGTATCAGATGTAATTATTTTACCGATCCAAACAAGAGATCGTCGAGTTGATGACGAAGATTGGACTTTTCAGATGGTTGTTGCTGCTGCTGTAGAGGCTGATTGAACACAGACGCCTCATTGTTTCCCAATAGGATGGGTGCTGTAGCTACTTGTTGAGTATCCATCAAATATGGTATTGTGGCCGTCAATCGGGGCAAGGAAAAAGAAGAAGAAGAGGGAAATGAATTATGAAAAATTCTGAGTCATTTTAAGTCAAATTTGATGTTGCTACTGTTATACAGTGCTCCCCACTTTTTGCGAGGGGGTTACGGGCGGTCACGAAGGCGGGTTTATCTCATTAGGGCAAATCTAAGACCTAGGCCGCTCTTAAAATGTTCTGCCAGGTGCTCACAATGAGGGACTTTTTTCACGTACGGTTAATAACGCAATTGTAACAGAGAGATTTACGCACATTCTGTTTGCATGCCACAATATTTAATGCTCATTCGATATGGAACCGCATATGACCCATATGAAATCAGATAGAAAGTTTAGATCGATTGCGATAATCTATGCAAATAGGATGGGTCCCCCTCTCTCCACACACAGCTGCATTAGTTTAAACACAGTTGCCTGCTCAACTCAAGATAAGAATCCACAAACAAGGTGCAATGTTACACTGACCATTTACATTGCATGTAGATGTTCCATTTATTCGCAATGAGATCCTTTGAATGAAGTCATTTCTTACAAGTATGAGCATTTGAAGAAGCATAAAGAAGATGGCATTAAAGTCTAACTTGAAGCTGCTGAATACAATTGATCAAGATGCGTTTTGGTGAAAGCATTGATTCAAAATGAGGGCAGACAAAGCCCTTCAAGGCGTCTTATTCACCTTTCCGTAAATGTCATCAATGCTTTAGTGCGCTTGGAGTGAGCAAAGGCAGGAAAATAGCTTCAGTATGGCATTGATTGTTAATAAATGGCGCTTCAGCCGTTAAAATGTCGTCAACAGAGCTTGCATACCGAGTTGAAGGATGTTACTGCAGCGCAATATGTGCATGTATGTGTCTTTTGTTTAACTGCCTATGCCATACATACAGATCGCATCAGTCTATAATGTTGCTGAAATAATTTTATGGTTCTTTAGGCCAAGAAAACATCAGTATGGCTGGAAACAGGGCTCATTTCTCATACTGAAAGTAAGAGTTTTACCGCGCTTTTGTCTGCACGCAAAGCTAACCCTTACGAGAGCTTGTCAAAAAACTGGTAAATACGTATATTTACGAGCACGGCTTTATCTTGCTATAACTGTCAATTTTACCACCATAGTTAGGTATTTGAATACACTGACTGAGTGCAACCCACAAGATGGGCATTTGCCATCCTCTAAACTATCTAGACTCATGACTTACTAAAAACAATTGCCATGACGAGAAAGCAGACAACCAAACGCCTCTGAAAGCTAAAATGAAACTCGAAGTTTCCGAGTACTTATGCAAACTTGAGATGCTTTACTTTAAGAAACATTTCTTGTGAAAACTGTTTTATACAACTGTATATGTAATAGCTGCTCTGGATATATCAATTATCGAAATTGACTCTGGGTGTGGGGTTGAACTCTCTTGACTGTAGCAATGAAAATTACAAATCGCATGCTCTAGTGCAACTTAACCCTGTAATAGTAGCATTCAACCTTTTTTTGAAGCCACAAAAAGTGCTCGGTAGCAGAAGTATATAATCTCTGATATATACGAGTCTGTCTACGCTTCGGTGAGAACCAATCTACACAGCGACAGCTCGCACTACCGATTACCCTTGCTCATCTTCTTAAAATACTGCTAATTTCATTTGAACTCTCTACTTACACATGAGAACCCTTCCTATTATCTGTGGGTATGACTCTTGAGCGGTATTCTATATCCGTATACACGCAACCACTTCATATATGGGCTATCAGCATATTGGTATCACCTCTGTTTCGTCAAGGTTATGCTTAATACAGCAAAAAAGAGGGTTATTTAAGCTGTGATTTCTCGCTCCAAAAGCCGTTTTAAACCGCCAAAATAGCACCAAACGATTGCCCTTACATAGCGGTTACTTCCTGACACCTTCGCTCAACTTTTTTTGAATCACCAAAAATCGACTCCAAACCATGAGGGGAACCTCATGCTTTTCATCGGAAATCAAACGATCGTATTTTTCAGCTTGAAAATGAAGACTTTTACTATGATATACGAGCCTTTCAGCACTTCGGGTGGTTTCCTGACCTACGCTTCGCTTCGGTGGAAACCAACCTACGTTCAAACGGCTCGCGCTGCCGCGGGCCTTTGGCTAATATCCCAAAATTAATATAGCTAAAATGTTAGAAGAGGAACCCTGATTGTTGATTGATATATAATCACTAATCATATGAGTGTTTATGCTTCGGATGGTTCTCACCGAAGCGTAGCGAAGGTAGAGAACCAACCTGCGCAGCGGCAGCTCGTGCTACTGATTGCTCTTGCGTATTTTATCAAAATACTGCTACTTTCATTTTGACCCTCCACTTACACATAGTAACCCTTCATATTATCTGTGGATCTGATTCTTATGTGATGTTCTACATCCATATACACGTAGCTACTTCATATACGGGCAAGCAGCATACTGGTATTCCCACTTTTTAGTCAGTGTCCCTAATACAGCAAAGTATGAGTGCATTTGAGCTGAATTTTCTTGCGTTCAAGGCCGTTTTAGATCGTCAGAATAGCCCCAAATGGTTGCTTTCATCTGGCAGTTCCTTTCTGACACTTTTGCTCGACTTTTTGGGGACCAAAAAAACATGGTCAAAAATCGACCAAAAAGCATGAGGTATCCCTCATGGTTTTCATCGAAAATCAAACGATCGCATTTTTCATCTTGATAATGAAGATTTTTACTATAGTATATCTTGAATCAAAATGTTTCTATCAATCCAAAGCAACCTCTGAAATTATCTTTGTGGGACTTTGATATGTAAAATTTCGACATTTTGGCCATAAATCTCTTTTTATATTTTTACAAATCATTCAATAAGTGATTTCAAAACATCTATTTTACTTAGTACCATTGGAAGCGCCTTGAAAAGTACTCCAGGAAAGCTTAAGGAAGCATGGGGTGATTATCATACTTCACTTAGTCGAATCTGCAAAAATAGCTCGATCGAGTCCAAAATTATCAAAATATGTCCAATCTGGAACAGACTATGATTCTGGGTTTGAATTAATTTTGGCTGGTAGGGCCAGCTGGAAAACTCATGCCCTTTTCATAAGGCAATACAGTAGTAAATGCCCTCGAAGCGTATAGAAAGTAGGTGGAAGGTCATAGCACTATCGTTTATAATGATATTTTATTGCCTTCTATATCGTTCATAATGATATTTTATTGCATTCTATATTTAATAACGTTAGTCTGGACATTGACAATGCATGGGTTGCATAAAATGTCTGCAGTAAGTAATGAAATCTCTGAGGCTCTGAGACGTCGCTCAAATAAAACATTGACAGCATTGAGCAGAGGAAAGAGGGTAGAAATAACAGTGGTTTTTGTTGATTGATTGTAAAATCATTATTCTCATATGAGCCAGGACAGATAGATGCCTTGAAACTCAGGTTCCATATTAGGATTGTAAAGTGCAAAAGTACTGAACATTTATTATGTTATGATATGAGCCAGGACAGATAGATGCCTTGAAACTCAGGTTCCATATTAGGATTGTAAAGTGCAAAAGTACTGAACATTTATTATGTTATGATATGAGCCAGGACAGATAGATGCCTTGAAACTCAGGTTCCATATTAGGATTGTAAAGTGCAAAAGTACTGAACATTCATTATGTTATGATATGAGCCAGGACAGATAGATGCCTTGAAACTCAGGTTCCATATTAGGATTGTAAAGTGCAAAAGTACTGAACATTTATTATGTTATGATATGAGCCAGGACAGATAGATGCCTTGAAACTCAGGTTCCATATTAGGATTGTAAAGTGCAAAAGTACTGAACATTTATTATGTTATGATATATCAAATCAAAATGTTTCTCTCGATCCAAAGCAACCTCTGAAACTACTTTTATGAGGCTTTCATATGCAAAATATGGCTATTTTCGCTAAAAATCTCATTTCAAATTTTACCAAGTTGCTCAATAGCCTCATTCAAAACATCTATTACAGTTAGTACCATTGGAAGCGCCTTCAAAAGTACTTTAAGAATGTGTTAGCGTAGGGTGATCATTACAGTTTATATAGTCAAATATCATAGTATAGATTAAAGAAGTCGAAAAAAGACGAGATCTATCCAATCTTAAACAGAAAAAAAAACTGAGTTTGAATCAATTTTGGCGACGGCATTGCTGCTGTCTGACCCAAATGCCTTTCTCATGACGGCAAGAATGATGACAAGAATGATTGCGATGCTGATTAAATAGGGATCATAAATCTGAAAGACCAAGCACTCAGCTTGTATAATGAAATAGCCACCCAAACGCAGCGTGATTGAAAGCCGGAATTCATCAAATGTCACTAATTCAAATCCATGTTATTTGAACCTATTAATAAAGCTTTCAAATGTACATCAACAACCATTTAAACATGCTAAAGTAAAGATGCATACTTATTTCTCACATCGTGTGAATCACTCACTCTTGATCATCATAGTGCATTCAATTATACCCATGATGGTCGTAATAATGTGCTGTTATCGTTATCCAAATAAAATAAAATCAATAACAAACATATTCAAATATGACAACTATGCCCTGCTGTCATAGTTGCACAATATCCCAATAGCTCACCCAAGCCCATCAAGATGACTCAAATCGACCCTTATTGCCAGTGCTCTTGCATTGATTACCACTTTAAATCAAACATCAACAACTTTTGTCAGATATCGCAATAGCAGCACCTATTGTTCTCTGTCATTACTAATCCTACAAGCTGGTTGCAATTGTATAAATACTCTTCTTTTTTATTCAATTCCAGAATCTTCAGTTCATTTTATACACAAATAAAATACAGTTAATTTTTGTTGTCTGTTACTATTGCTTTATTTATTTTGTGAAATCCGTGCGTTATACATGATCTTATTGCAACGCCTTAATTTCAGGTCAATTTCTGCTAAAAACAAGCCATTTTTAAGCACGAATAACTCATGCTACAAAACGTTTTGAGCGCCGGAAATAGCACCAAACGGCCCTCCTTTGATATGCCTTACTTAATGATGCTTT
The DNA here is from genome assembly GCF_035048745.1 of Mucor velutinosus. Taxonomy (NCBI): domain Eukaryota; kingdom Fungi; phylum Mucoromycota; class Mucoromycetes; order Mucorales; family Mucoraceae; genus Mucor; species Mucor velutinosus. The sequence goes on along the minus strand of NW_027041896.1, from coordinate 492,728 downwards.
ATCTCAATTTCTTTTAGTTCATTGCAAATCCATGAAAACCATCATTTTTTCGCGAGTATTAGCAAGGGAAAATTCATGAAAATCAAACGATTGCGTTTTTCATCGTAGAAATAAAGACTTTTTCTATGATACCTATCAGATCAAATCAATCGTAGAGACGGAATGCAGCACTGGAAACTCTTCCTATGAGACTTTCATATGTTAAATTTTGACATATTCGCAGAAAATCTATTTTCAAATATCTTAAGATTGCTCTTTATTTTCGGTCTGAAAGTTGAATGTAACCAGCATCATTCAATGCACCTTCATTGACTCTTTATAAGTGCATTAGAAGGTAAGGTATAATAACGACAATTTTCATAGTCAAATTTAGCAAAAACGTTTAAAGAATGTGAAATCAAGTCGCATTTGAACACGAAAATACCCACTGCACAATTTCAAATTAAAGTGCAGCAGTTACGACTGCCACGGCAGAAGACTGAGGTCAAATCTACTGAACGTGACGTCGGATATGTCGCCCTCTTTCTGTTCCCTACCGTCGTTTTTTAACCCTTTTTGCAAAACGCGTTTATTATCAAACCATGTTGGTTTTGGAACCCTATTGATTGAAAATAACACTCTCGCTTCTGATGACACGGTCCTGTGCTGTTAAAGATACCTGGTACTGCCTCTTTGAAGTGGAATATGGTGGGTACCATTCGGTAACGAGCACTGGAAAACGTAAAATCAGCACTAATCGAATTTGTTTATTAGATTTTTATAATTTTTTTGCCTGTTTGACATGCGTGCTGTTGCCATTCCTTCTCTGCTATCTCTGCTCTCTGCTTCTTTGCTTTATCATGCCTGGTAGCTGCTTCTTCGGTCTCTGTCTCTGGCGGTTGCTTCTTTAATCTTTGTCTGCTGGTCTCTGGTGTCGCTCGTTGTTCGGTTTTTCTATCCTGCTGTTACTGTTGCTGGCGTTGCTGCTCGCGTTGCCACTGGTGTTGCCACTGGTGTTGCTGCTACTGTTGCTGCTATTCTGGTCTTTCCTGGTCTGCTGTGTTTGGTGCATGCTCGTTTTCTGGTCTGTCTCCGGTGATTGTCTATACTCTTTTGGTCTATCTATGGCTGTGGTAAGTGGTAAGTATCTTCTTTCTTCTGGTAGCAGTGATATAAAACTTCTTTGAACGTTTATATTATTGCTTCCTTTCTCGTGATAATGCATTCATGATGTTTGCCTTGTTGCGCTTTTTTCTTCTTCTTTTTCTTTTGTTGGTAGTGTTTCCTCTGTAGCTTTACAGGAAACAACATTAGTCATTATGTTGTATTGCAAACTTATAATACCACTGTTGCTTTTGCAGTTGTGCGTATTTGTGTCATGTTGCTTTACATCCGACTATTACTACCATGCGCGTTGTTGCTCATGTATGCATTTTCTTGCAACAGCAACGAGCTTTTTTAAACATCTTTGATGTTGTGTTTGCTATACTTTTCTTTGACTCGCTTCGTGTGAATGTATCTTTTCTGCTTACATACTACTATACTCGTATAGTAATATGCTCTTTTCTTTCTTTTATTATGTTTATGTTTCTTTGAAGCATACCTTTTTTTTACGTTGTGTGGATGTGCCTATCCCTGAAGCTCAACAAGAACTTATCCGAGGCTAGGAGGTAGATAGGCCGCCTCCACTTGGTTATCGCTACTTACTTTAGTGATGATTGAGGGTCTCATCGCCAGAATCTAAAGCTAGGTGGTGTAAGTAAGGCATGCTCTAGCACCTGAGGGAAATTTGATGATAGTTACAGCTATATTGCTATATATATCGGAGCTTAAAATTTTGCCTCACATCCAAACAGGGGGAAACCCTCGCAATTTTTTTTTCAGGTCAGCGGAGTTTTCAAGCAATCTGATTGGCTAAGAGATTGAAGCAACGATGGCCTACAATCAGTTGATCTCCTACTGATCTGTCATTCATAATAGCTATGTGTTTGTAATAAAAGCGCTTCCAAATACTGTAGCTACAATTTAGATTTTTATTTATTTAAATGTAAGACAAGGTGCAATCATTTGATCTGGCATTCATAAAGCAATTTTATGTGAGAGATGTATGTTAAACCTACTATCTGAGAAAAGCTATATGAAGATGAGTACTACAGCAGTACATATACACTACGTACTAGACCCTCCCTGTACCGAATGCGCCTCAAAACATGTGTCTACCATTGATTTCTAACATGTTTCAACCTTATTGGTTGCTATACCTTATATCAAAAATATTGGATGTACAAAGTATTTCTGGTTTAGAGTTTTGAGCCATCCAAAATCATGTTTCATAATATTATTCGTAGAGCCCTGAAAGCAGAATGTTTCTATAGTAAGATTTTGGAAACTGATAGTGTAGTTGGGTCATAATAGGTTGGAAATTGGGTTGTTCAAAAGCAGATGATTTTCAAAATATAATAATTTTGAGTAAAGACCTACCGTATATACAGAATTATTGAATGCTGTTAATTACAAGTGATTGTTGCATACAAAAATGCGTCCTAGGCTACATTCACTTTCTCCTCGAGTCACTTTCACAGTGTAACAGCATAGATGATGCTTGTCGTATCACATCACATCTATGTTTACAGGTCTAGTCAATTGTGCGTGCACGAATGATGCCTCTGGAGCTACAATACATTCAGCCTCTCCAATATCAAGATGTCAAGATCCACCTACAATATATGAAGCATATTGACATAGGTGGTCTCTCAACTAGCTACCGTATACTAACAATCAATATGGTCTCAGTGGCCTGCTATTTACATACCATCTCAGCGTAGTAGTCATTGACCAGCATCTATTATATTTAAGCTAATTAGATATGTTTAGAATAACGAAATATAGACAGAAGAAATACAATTAGAACTAAATATATTTATTATGTTATTCCAAGATTGAATGAGGATTAAAACTAGTGTAAATCTCGAAGGATTTATGGTCCTGATATAAAAGCTCTAGCAGCACCATAGAGTTTGGAATAGTTGTTTTCTAAACCACAACGAAGCAAGTTATAACCAAGTCATTTTGAATACAACGTTTTACAACACCTCCTCTATCAATCTATTACTCGTAATCGCTTACTTCTTATATGAAGCTCATTACTCAAACTTGGCTTATTTCCAAAATCATCTATTTCTTATCAGCAAACGTATCCAATCGAAGGTCCTACTACATCATCATTTTATTTGCAAAATTTTCTCATAGGAACATGCTACTTTCAAAGCGAATTAACTTCGAATTCAATTCGTAATGCAAAGAGAAATTATAAGAAAAAAAGAGAAACTAAAGGAAGCAGAGAAAAGGTTGGGCGCGAAGGTTCCAAGGTACAGCCTTTATCAGATTTTTGTAGGACCGTGCTATTCGAATCGAAGTTTGTAAGCCTGCTCAAAGTAGAATTTTAAAAACAACAGATCAAGTGCTCAAATTGCCTTTCAGATTTATTAGTAATGAGGAGACGTCCACCTTTATATTGCAAGAGATAACGATGTTATATAATAAGAAAATGAAACGTATTGAATGTATACAGATGAGGCTGGTGACTAAAAAGCATGATTTTTGATTGTTAAATACAACGGCAAACTGTAATGAATAAAGAGAGCGAATATAATTAGATCCTGCATACTGGTAAAAACTTTGAAGATGTTCAGTCAAAGTTACATTCGCAAAAAGAGGAAATGCCATCATTTTTCGACATGTGTGGATCAGCGAGGCAGCGCCCATCTCGTTGATTTTGCTTTAGCCGGCTGTAGTTGTGATCTATTGACACTGTAGTGGATGCACTTTCATCATTATTTTACTTGAGGCACTGAAGACTGTCGAAGTTACAGCAGATACAGGGTAAATAACGTCATTTTGTAAATACAAAAGAGTAGCTTTTCGCAAACTGATGGGGGGGAAATCCCTACTCATTTCAGTCATTGATACACAACATTTATTTGAATCTCCTTCCAACTCCTTGTTTTACATGCAATAAATTTACTTTCCTTCTCCTTTGATTTTCTTCCTTCTTTTTTTAATTTAAATATAAAACACTACAATGCAACAAGAACCAGTCTTCATAGAAAGAGATAGCACGAATAGCAGCAACTCAACAGATGATGATAATTCAATGAAACCAGCGTCTTATCAATCCAGTTATTCGTCAAATTCAACAGATAGCGATCCAATCAAGTGCTATAACAAACTCAAAAGACAAGGTTCGAGAAGTTCTATTATACCAACCGAAGAAGCAGTGGGAGGAGGGACAGTAACAACAAAGGATACAAAAGCAGGTAGAGTCAAGTGTCAACTAGAGAAAGCGACAATAGTACTCAGAATTAGAGATAGATTCTGGGACTTGGTTACAGCATAAAAAGCATTTCTTCATTTTGAGTAGTGCTGGAAAACCAGTGTGGACAAGGTAAGAGTGAGTATTATCAAGGCATTATATAATACTGATGCCTGTGTAAGATATGGAGACGAATCTCGATTATCTTCTCTCATGGGCGTAATTCAAGCTATTATATCTTTCTTCCAAGATGGGGACGATACGATAAAGTAAGGATAAAGGTTACAGGATACAAATAAGGAAGCTGATGCGATGTCTAATTTATAGATCTATCAATGCTGGGCATCATAAATTTGTGTTTTTGTTGAAAGAACCTCTTTACTTTGTGTCAGTCTCCAGAACAGGTGAATCTGATAGTCAGGTATATTTTTGAAAATGGGTGAAATTTCCTTTTTGTCTAATGTGTATATGTCACAGCTTCGTGATCAATTATTGTACTTGCATAATCAAATCATCAGCGTCTTAACCAGCGTGCAATTGACCAGGATTTTCGAGCAGAGGGTCAATTTCGACTTGAGAAGACTGTTAGGAGGAACTGAAGTCTTTCTAGATAGCTTGTCGACATTGTTCAACAACGACCATAGTTTCATGTTAAGTGGATTACAATGTTTACGTTTGAGTAGATCAGTTAGAGATCAAGCTGGTGGAATTTTAACGGACGGAAAGGTCAAGAATTTGTTATACGCCATGGTGGTAGCAGATGGAAAACTAGTGACATTACTGAGACCTAGGAAGCACAGCTTGCATCCGTCGGATCTGCATCTGTTATTCAACATGCTGACAGGATCTACGACATTCCACACAGCCGAATCTTGGACGCCGCTTTGTTTACCCAAATTCAACTCGAGAGGGTTCTTGCATGCTTACATATGCTACATTGAAAAAGGGGTCTCCATTGTGGTGATCAGCACAGACAAGAACAGCTTTTTCGAGATTAGTGAGTGGAAAACCAAGATAGTGGAAGCCATGCAGAAAAATGCAGTGTTGGAAAACGTCAAGGAAGCATCCGATAGACTCTACATGGTTGAAGAAATCCAAATACCCTCTTTACTTCACTTTATGTACAAATCCAAGGTGCATGTCCAATTCACCACACCTGGATTCAGTGGATCCTATACCAACGATATCAATAGAAGAAGACTATTTAGACTTTATCAACATGTATATGATAGAATGCACCAAAGAGCAAGACCTTTGAAATTGTATTATGTAAATAGCGACAGGGAAATTTTATTAGGATGGGTAAAGCGTGCATGTGCGAGTTTTGGGGAGAGCTGTTTATTTAATTTTTGTACATAGATTACTTCATCGTTTGAATTATACGTTGTATTCCCATCAAACACACCAAAGCCATTAATCATCTCCAGCTCCAACCAATTGCTAAGATGGATAAAGAAGAACGAAGACAACCTTTTCATTCTAAATTCGCCCGTATTTTAAAACTTTTCGTCGCCTTCCTCCTTCTCTCTCAAATTCATGATTTCCAATTGACCTTTTCCCTTTGATTCGCTTTGTAATAAATCATTGATAGTACGGTATTTTCCAGGATCAACTAATGCGACCAGTTCAATTTCACTTGAGCCAGAATCTTCATCTTCAATGGAAGTCAGCAAAGGTATAATCTTCTCCTTCAACTTTTTGGTTTCGTTGGATTGAGGAAGAGTGATTCGGATTCTCATCTGAGCACGTTGGATGGGTAACAGCTGCTTTTCCTGTAGTTGCTTGATGACTTCTAATGCTTGCGATTTGGTACTACGCTTGGGATTGACACTCAAGTGCAAATCTTGCATGGCCTTTTCAATCATGGTGACAGTGTAAGGACGCTTTGTTTGGGGATTGACACAATTATCAGTAACAGTGTTGGCGATATCCTTCCAAATGGTCTCCAATTGATCGGTTCTCTCCTTCTCTGCTACTTGAAGTTCGCCTTTCTTTAGAATCTCCAAAATAACAGGATCAATCTCTTCGGTTTTAAAGCATTTCTTCAAATCCTCTTTGCTGGCAGCTTGGCCTTTGGATACGTTGATGAATACATTGTGAATTTGCAATACTTCGTCCAAATCAGTTTCACTTTGTTGCATTAGCTGAATTCTATATACCAGTAGCATGAATGTACTTACACGTTACTGCGCCATTCCATCACTTTGTTCTTGTAGCAAGCCAATTCAAAACGTTTACCACCTTTACGAAGACGAACAATAGAGACATTTGTAAGCCTTGAATAAAAGATGGATTAGTTTACAGGTGTCTAGCTCAGATTCTAGAGCAACATGGACATTACTTGATTTGCGTATTGGGCTTCTTGATGACCATGTTGTATAATGAACGTTGTAGTGAAAAAGAAGGAAGAAATTGGAAAAATATTTGTCTCTCTAACATTTGTCCGACCAGCAGAAAAACACAGGCCATTTGAATTACTCATCAGCCGCAGCATTTCAACCCTGAATAGCATGGCCATCGTAGCAATAACCCCATGCGAAATGTACATGACAGAAAGCTGCAGAGTTTGATCTATCAATTGCCCGAGAATCGCAGCCATTGCACATCTCTATGATGGCCAGAGGATGGCATTGAAATTATACATGTTCATCTACTGCTGTGTACACAGAAACAGTGACTCGTTAAAAGGCCAACATGTACACGCGAGTTTCCCTTTTCCCTTCAATCAAAAGGTAAACTCAAAGGGAAATCTGCTTCCTTTTCTTTTTTGTAAATTATAAAAGGTTTCTTTTTTTTTTTCCTTTTTGATTTTTTTTTTTTTTTCACCTGAAAAAAAGTTAAAAAGGTAAGAAGATCCCAGAGATGAAAGATGAAGATGTGGTAAAAAAGACTAACGAAAAAAGTTTCTCCCTGTTTCTTTTTCCCTGTAGTTGTTGTTGATCACATTTAAGAGCAATCTTTTCATCTTTTTCAACACTTGCTAAATTATGCGTATACCACATACTCCTTACGCCAGCATATTCTAATACTCTTATATCACCACACACGCACAACATTTGTACCATAAAATCCAGCAACAAATTGATTATACTTGCAAGTTCGAAATAGAGCACAAACACCCACAAAAAGAAAAAGTTTAGACTGTACAAAAAATTTCACCTATATACAAAAAAGAACTTTTTTTTTATATCTAATACACTCATATCCACAACAACAAACATCATCAACCAAAGGAACATGCCATCTGAAAAGGTAAAATATCGCAAGAAAAAAAAATCTTTACTGTTACTCCTCTGGCTCACTGTATAATTCACGTAAAAACTCACCAGAATCTCGACCAGATTTTAATGCCAACACTCTGCTTTGGTGATATCAGTCGAGATGAAATTAACACTGTTCTCAATATTGCAGGTGTTTCTTTAGCTCCTCCTACTAAGGTAACACTCAATCACTCAACATGGATCGAGGACACGTCATTGACCTTTTTTATCTATAGACACCTTTTGTAACAGGTATCCAGCGTAAGCGTCCTGTTGTCATTAATACCCCTATTATCAACGAGCAGCAAAATAAAGAAAGCATTCCTTCGACATTGACAGAGCAAAAACAAACAAAGAAATCAGATCCGGTCATCGAAAAACCACCAATTGTCGAGGAAAAGAAGGAAGCAGCCCCCTCAGTTTCCGCTCCTCCACCTGGTAAATCTCAACAGCAACAAAGGCCTTCCTCTGCAAAGAAAGAAACAAAGCAACAACCACCAGCAACAAGCAATATCACCGCACCTCCCGCTGCCAATGCTGCACAGACCACATCCTCCGCTACTGTTACTACTGCTGCTGCTGCTGCTACTGCTGCGACTGCAACTGCACCAGTAACAGCAACTACATCTCAAACTACTGTTGAACCTCCCTCACCTCAACCAAAGGTAAAGCCACCAGGAAGTTGGGCGTCTTTGCTAAAGAAGCCTGATAATGCCAAAAAACCAGCCTCAGCCAATGGACCATCAGCAAATGGAGTAGTAGTAAATGGAAAGCCCTCTGCCACCAGACCCAACAAGCCTGCTTCACCCACCCCAACTACAATGCCCAAATTCACAGGTGTTGCAGATATTATTAGCAAATACGAGCCAACCTACACTGCTCCTTTGCTACAACCTCGCGGATTGATTAATAATGTCAACACTTGTTTCATGAATGTGGTAGGTCATCAGGGCAAAGGAGAAGAGAGAGAGAGAGAGACACAAAGAGAGGAATTACAGAGATGCTGACCTTATCTCTATTTGTAGATATTGCAACCACTCTCCCATTGTGCTCCATTCTACAATCTCATCAAAACCATTAGCAATCAGGTAGCTCATACCATCAAGAGCAAAACTCCCCTGTTGGATTCAATGTAAGTGTATAGGAACCTTGAAGAGGGAATTAGTGACTAAAAGGCAGCCGCTGATAGCATTGAATTTATCAATGAATTCCCCTGTGAGCGCTTGGATAACATGGAAAAGTACGGAGAACCGTTTGTACCAGAATATGTATACAATGCATTGCGCGAACAAAAGAAATTTGATACACTTCGGGGTCGACAAGAGGATTCAGAAGAATTCCTCTGCTTTTTATTGGATGGTTTGCATGAGGAAATGACAGCTGTACTCAAGGAGCAACAGGATAAAAAGGAAGCAGAAGCTGCAGCTGCTGCAAAGGCTGCTGGTGGCGACGATTGGTTAGAAGTGGGCGCCAAAAACAAGACAAGCAATCTACGCTCTACTGGATTCCAAGAATCACCCATCTCCAAGATCTTTGGAGGTAAAGTTCGATCTGTATTGCGATGCCCTGGAGCTAAAGATTCAATTAATCTCGAGCCATATCAATCCTTGCCCTTGGATATCCAACCTGATAATGTACACTCGATTGAAGATGCCATTGCCAACATGACTCTACCAGAAACGATGCATGATTACACCTCACCCAAGGGCATCAAAGTGGATGCTACCAAGCAAGTGTATTTGGAAGGATTACCGCCTGTCTTGATTTTGCACATGAAGCGGTTTGTATTTGACAATGTGGGAGGCGTTCAAAAGTTATCGAAACAAGTCAACTATGGAGCCAGATTAACGATTGATCCCGAATGGATGGTGCCAGCTTCTCGTCCCACAGAACCCATTACATATCAACTGTTTGGCTGCGTATATCATCATGGTACATCTGCTGGAGGTGGTCATTACACATGTGATATCAAAAGACGCAACAACGAATGGCTGCATATAGATGATACTACTATCACTTCCGTCTCTGAGCAGGATGTCTTGGTTACTGAGGACAATACCCGTACATCCGAAAAAATACATGCTGGCCAGACAGCTTACATTTTGTTTTATGTCAGATCATCGTAATCACACTTGTCTCTCTTTCTTTCTCTCTCTCTCTCTCTCTCTCTCTCTTTCTTTGTTTTTTTTTTTCTCTCTTCTTTTTCCCAACTTTTTCTTATATACATAAAATACATTAAACCCTTATATACAGTTACAAAAAAAAATGAATAAAACTCTGCTTTAAAATCTACACATTCTTAAAGTGTTATACACGAATGATTGCAAGTAAACATAACATTGGCTGGATCGGCTGGATCCAAAAGGAAGGAAGCTCCATCAGTGCTCAATCCAATGGCAGTTAGTGGCTTGAGGTAACCTTTCAAGGTACCACTGGTGACCGGTAATCTCTTCTTGAGAAAGTATAATGGATCCAATTTTACAAGAAGGATTTCTTTTTTCTCTTTGAAAAAGTTTTTAAAATCTTGAATATACAGCAAAATGGGAGGTGTACACAACATCAATAAAAGTAAATTCAGGCAACAAAATGCATATAAGGCGAACACAGCTAACCTAAAACTCCATTAGTCAAGGGACACTCAAAAGATCGTAAGGCTCGTATTGCAAAGAGCGCTGCAAAGGCCAAGAGACCCACAAAGCCCTCTGTTACCACCAAGAGAGTCATTACAAAGAAGAAGCAAAAGCAATTGGAAAAGGCCTTGAGAAATGTAAGACGATAAAGGACATTGGACATGGGAGGATCCCGGATACTGACATGATGTGCGGACGATGTATAGGAAAAGAAGCTTTTGGCATCAAAGGGTTTGATCGAATATGAAGAGGAAATGAAGGATGTCGTTCTTCCTTCACCTGGTAGACAAAGAGTGATAACTGCATGCATTCCTTCTGATGAAGTTTTGGCTGCTGCTGCTGCTGGTCCTGGTACCACTCTCGGTGGTTCTCAGTAAAAACATCATCATTTCTCTTTCTCGCTTCATTTTTTTCTCTTTAAACATTGTAGATATCGTTTTAATTATAATAAAGAACAACAGCTCATTTCTTTGCAAAGTATATCATATGGCTATCATGTGGATAAAGGACTCGGCTTTGATTATCGGTGGGTACATCCTTTAGTATGGCATCTACTTGAACTTTTAATGCCTCTTGTTGAGGTGCCTCAAGACTTGCAATGTAACTCTTGCTGAGAACTCTTCTCCAAATGTCTTGCTTTGGCACCCAATAATCATGTTTGAATAGCTCGGATGTGTAAGGCAAAACGAACAATGATTTGGCCTTTTCAGTGTCGAATACTTGATGCCACTTCATTTTACGAAATTGAGGCACGGCACTGTCATATGCTTCATAGCAACTAGAGCAGCGTTTTTGTGAGAATGAAACCTGACAGGCATTTTGTACCGCTTACTTTCTGAGATTGGCGACCCATTCACTTCTGTCGCCGCTTTCCAGATTCCATGCCAAGATGCCAAATCCTCCAGGCTTTAGCACACGATGCATTTCCTCAAGAGTCTTGATATCATCAAACCAGTGAAAGGCTTGAGCAACAACAACGGCGCTTTGAGATTCATTCTCAACTGGAATATTCCAAGAAGTACCCTCGATACATGGAACACCAGGCACCACTTCCATCAATTTAGTACGCATTCCCTCAACAGGCTCAACAGCAGTGACATTGAAGCCTTTGGCAACCAGAGCCTTGGTCATTAAACCAGTGCCTGCAGCCAGGTCAATGATGGAAGTCTTCTCTGGCAACATCTCTTGGATTCTGTTTAACATAGCCTCAGGATAGCTCGGCCTTGTTTGTGCTGCATGACAGTCAGTGAATATCAACCCTCGTTTTCAATGCAATCATTTACCATAGGCATCTGTTTGAAGATTGAATCCTTTAGAAGCTACAGCATGGACACTGTGGCCAACTCTAACAAGGCCACTGTATTGACGCACTACCAAATAAGTTGCCTGGGAAATCATTTGATAGATGAAGATGCTCCATAACTCGGTCATGAGCGCATATTTATATATTGTTTTCTGTCACCGCGGAGTCAAGCGCATCAACCACCGTATTTGTACAAATTAGCCTTATCTGATTTCTCTCGTTTTGCATATATCTCCATGCCATCAATGATACTTAGGCAAGCTGATCCGAGATACTATGGGTCCATCATCATTACAAAACCTCCTCCGGGGAAAAGATTACATCTCTTTAGTGAAACGATGGCGCACACAATGGTATTTAGGGTATAGCCAATAGATTTGCCAAATCAGAGACTTACTCACAATCCGTACATGAACACACACTTACACAACTGCAGATCAACTAATTTCTGCTTTGTACGGATTCTCACCCCTCTCCTTTTTTTTTTGATCTAAACTTTTTATAAACATATAAATGTAAATATTTATAACTATAACTTTTCTTTCTTCCATTCTCTTTTCTGCTTGTCGCATCTTGTTTCACTGGAAAATGAGCAGCAGAAAAAGCTCCATTATATCAACGACGGAAAATGTCACAAACTATGAATCAATCGACAGAACGCCTACTACATCAACGCAGATGGAGAAGTTCAAGGTCATAGAAAAAAGATTGGTTCGAAAGATTGATTTCAGGTTGGGATCACGTACGGACCTCTCGCGCTTGATATTCACAATGCGTTACTAGATTGATCCCATGGTTATCTGTGCTGTATTTGCTGCTTAGTTTAGACAGAAACAATATCGGTAATGCTCGTCTGGGCACACTAGAAAAGGACTTAAACTTGGTGGGCAATGATTATTACACTGCCCTGACGATTTTCTTTGCTGGTAAGTATAATACGAATCATGAACATCATTCTGTGTATATTGATAACGGGAACAGGCTATGTATTGTTTCACATTCCATCAAATCTGGTTGTCAAGCGATTAAAGCCCTCAAGATGGATCTCAGGTACCATGGTGTTGTGGGGTATTTGTTCCCTCTGTCAAGCATTCACACACAATGCTGCGGGTCTCATTGCGTGTCGCTTCTTTTTGGGTGTATTCGAGACGGGCGTTGGACCTTCAACTCCTTTGTTCCTCTCATTTTGGTACCAGAGAGAAGAATTGGCTACGAGAGTGGCTATTTATTTTGGATCATCTACAGTAGCAGGTGCCTTTGCTGGAGCCATTGCTTACGGTGTGCTTGGAACAATGGAAGGAGCACATGGAATTGCGGGATGGAGGTATGTAGAGAAGGTCGTTATTGGGATGGTGGGCATTCGCTAATGTGCGACATAGATGGCTGTTTATTGTCGAAGCTATTCCTACGATTACTCTTGGTTTCTTGAGTTTTATTGTGCTCCCTGATATGCCAGAAACTGCAGGCCGCTGGTTAACTGCAGAGGAAAAGGATGTTGCTATCCAAAGAACACGACAAAGTGGAAACACAGATGACCATGCTTTTGATAAGAAGCAATTTAAAGCAGCATTGATAGACTACAAAGTGTGGTTTGCAGGTATGTAGCTGCTGTTTACTGGAAACACTTGGGTTATTTTGAGGGCTAAAGTCTGCACACATATACAGTTATCATTTATATTGGTTTGAACATTGCTCTTGCTAGTTTTGCTGTATTCCTACCAACAATCATCCGGGATATGGGCTTCAGTTCATTACGTGCCCAGTTACTATCAATTCCACCTTACGTCGCAGCTGGTATACTTGTGTTTGTAAGTGTTTCTCGCATTGCCAGGGATGTTGGTTATTCAAATTTAACTATAGTTTGTCTCGTGGAATTCCGATCGCACACTTCAACGCGGATACCATATCATGGCAGTGTGTGCTCTAGGCGTTCTCGGATACATCTTCTTACTAGCAAGTTTGAATGTTGGATTGCGCTACACAGGAGCAGTATTAGTTGCCTGTGGTATTTACCCCATCATTCCTCTAACATTATCATGGGTATCCAATAATCAATTGGGACACACGAAGCGTGGTGTAGCTATTGCTATGACAAGTATGATTGCGCAATGCTTTAGTATGCTGGGAACTCAAATTTATCGCACTGAAGACTCTCCTCGCTATGTCAAGGGCCATATCGTTTGTCTTGTCTTTCTCGGGTTGGCAGGTCTATCCGCGTTCACCTTGAGATTTTTGCTTTCTAGAGAGAATAACAGAAGAGATAGAGAATATGGAGTGCCAGATTCAAAAGACATGTCTGGTGTTGACATTAACGGTGTATATGACAACCACCCTCAGTTTAGATATGCTTTATAAAAGACTACAAATCATTACATAATATATTTATAGTCCATAGACGCTTTGACAACCCTAATAATATGGAAACTGAGCTTCTAGGCATCTGTCAGGCCTGGCTCATATCGTCATAACATAATAAATTTTCAGTCCCTAGACACTTTTAAAACCTTAAAAAGAAAAAAAGCTGATCTGACAAGTATTTTGGTAGACTGGCGTTATTAAATATAGAATGCAAGAAGAATAGCATGACTAACGATAGTGTTATGTAATCTGTCACCTACTTTCCATACGCTTCAAGAGCATATATTACTGTATTGCCTTCATGATGAAATGGAATTGGGTCTGCCAGCCGGCACCACCAGCCAAAATAAATTTAAACCCAAAATTTTGGTCTACTCCAGATTGGATAGATTTTAATAATTTTTCGACTTGATTGAACTATTTTGAACATGATGCCTGCATTTTTCGAGTCCCACAATTGTCCTGTCTGCTTGTCCCCCAATGAAACTGCCAGCCACCTGCTCTTTGACTGTCCATCCAAAGAAAAGGTATGGCAAGGCGTCATTTTTGAGTTCCTATGGCCCACCACGTCCATCACTGACATCAAAGAGGCTCTTCTGTCCCTGGACTTTTCAGATATCTGGTACTCCCAAGTCAAAGGCATCCATCCATACAGAATCCTACTCATCACCCTGTCTCAAATATGGCTAGCCCATATGCGCTTTGTTTTTGACGGCACTATCTTTGTCCCTGAGGCGATTCTGGTACATATCCACTCCACTGTCCGACAGACAGTGGATGAAGATCAAATCCATTCCCTCTTGTAATTTAGATAGTTAGATAGTTCCTTTTGTTAGTTTAGTTTAGTTTCCATTTATATTTATATTTTTTTCATTTCTCAATTGCACCCGCCTCTTCACTCTGACCTATTACTCTTAGTGTACGCGGCTCAATCAATAAACACAATTTAAAAAAAAAAAAATGAACTATTTTGATATATTCGACTATATAAAATCTAATGTTCATTTTATGCTTCCTTAAGCTTTCTTGGAGTGCTTTTCAAGGCGCATTCAATGGTACTAAGTAATATAGATGTTTTGAATAAATTTATCAAGCAATTTATGAAAATACGAAAAGAAGTTTCTGGCCAAAATGTTGAAATTTTACATACCAAAGTCCCGCAAAGATGAGTTCAGAGGTTGCTTTGGATCGATAAAAACATTTTGATTCAAGATATACCATAGTAAAAGTCTTCATTTTTGGGGTCAAAAACGCGATCGTTTGATTTTTGAAAAAAAACCATGAGGCACCCCTCATGCTTTTTGGTCGATTTTTGGCCGATTTTTGGTCATGTTTTTTTTTGGCCCAAAAAGTTGAGCAAAGGTATCAGGAAGTTACTGCTACTCGAGTACAATTGTCTGGTGCTATTCTGACGGTCTAAAATGGCCTTAAATTCAAGAAAACACAGGTCGAATGCGCCCAGATTTTGCTGCATTAGGCATACTATTGACTAGAAAGAGGTGGTGCTAGTATATTGCTTGTCCGTATACGAAGCATCTTACGTGTATATGGATGTGGAACATCACATAAGAGTCAAATTCACAGATAATAAGAAGGGTTCTCATGTGAAAGTGGAGTGCTAAAATGGAAGTAGCATTGATTTTGATAAGATGAGCAAGGGCAATCAGTAGCGCGAGCTGCAGCTGCACAGGCTAGCACTCTACTTTCGCTTCGCTTCAGCGAGAACCATCCGAAGCGTAGACACACTCGTTACTATTAATAGACTTAATCATTTGAATCACTAAATAGTCAAAGCGCCCTGTCGAAGAAAGCATCAACATTACAGCTTTATTCACTTGTTATCGATTAATGGCTATTATTATTAGTTACATTATTAATTATTTTTAAAATTAATCACTACATGATAATCATCGATTCGCAGGGTATTTTTCTTCCAAATCTATTGGAGATCGAGAAAGGGGTATCACCTCTTTTTGGTGGTATGTTAGTGGTGGCCTCAGCGCTAATGTTGATTTATCTGCTACCACCTCGCTTTTAGAGTAATAGTAGTTTTTAAATGATTTCTGTCGCATTTTAGCATACTACATAATAAACATGTTAGTTAGTCATTCAGCTGTAAATCTTGTGAATATATGCACTTTACCATTACAGGTTCACTAACAAGTGTCATGCTAGATGAATATGCGACCATCAGTAGAATGACACCGTCAGCCACAACCAGTACCAGGTAGGTATAGACATCCCAAATAGGGCCCAAGTTGATGATGGCTACGACAATGTAAAAGTCGTAAACAAACCGCAGCATTATCAGTAAGCCAAGCATTAATAATGAAGCCACAACACGCTTGAATGTTTGGTCTACTATCGCAGGCTTGGATAGCATAAGTGTAGGTTGCAACAACCTTCTTCCAATAGCCTTTTCACATGTATTTGATATATATGCTGACCAAGAGTAGCAGACGCATAAACCTATGTACAGCAGTACCAGAATAATGCTGCATAATGCTCCCATCAATTTCAATATTAGGGCCACCTTGACTTGATCTGCCATCTCGTGCTCTTGAGATGATTCATGGATTAGCACAACATCACCAGCCACAGAGAACACGACGGGTATTACGGATAAAAAGATAGCAATGACAGTGAGGTAGTACGAAGCAAGATGAGTGTTTTTATGCTGTCCTCGACGCACCCAAATTTCAAGTAATCGAAAGGATCCCAAATTGATGAAAAATGAGCCTAATGATGTAAGGATCAAAGAAGTATACAGGGCGAATTCATGTGTCAAATCGACATTATCAAGGTTTGCTTGTCTATTTTCCAATGAGTCCTCTACAATATTGTCTTCAGATATGAAGATGATGAGGAATATATGGGCCACAGCATACATCACTATTAAAGTTGCGTTAGCCGCACTACGTTGCACTGTTACAAACACACATACATGCAGTATTCCCGAAATAGAGATACGGAAGAAAATACTCTTTTCGAACAAACTTTTCATAGAAGGCTACAGCTAATAGGCCAGAAATGGCGCTTTTATATAAACATGAGTTAATGTAGAGTGTCGTCAAAGATGAGCGTGTGTACCTGAACACGATGGCTGGAATGAATACTGGAGTTGTAAATGATCGCACGCAGTTTTCGGCTAGATATAGTTTGTTATCGCTTAGCAAGAAAGAATCCATATAATCGATGAAAAGAAAGATAAAGAAAAAGGGTAGAAGCCCGGGAAACATTATTCTGTTTATATACCCATCTACGAGTAATTTGTTTATATTAAACGGGCTGAGAGGTTATCAATGACAATGTAAAAAAAAAAAAAAAAGGTCTAAAAATAAAAGGCTTTTACTTTTATGATAGATAATTTATTTTTAAGGTGGTTAATTAGAGTAGTGATGGGCATTTCATTGTGCTGCGTACATATCTGATCTATTGGTGCCGTGCTTTCATGCATTAAACTTGTGTATTTGTACCTGGGGCCATTGTAAACAGTGGCCTAATAGACGAAACCATATTGCTATCACCAATGTATCAACTTTGATCATGATTTGAATTGGCTCTGATTACCTTGAAATGTAATAGTGATTCAGTCGAAAGAATGGATCAAGATGCCAATTTCCTGCAACAATAGAACCCCAGCTTTGGTCATGTAACACATGAAAGAGGTTGAAACATTTGTAGTGGTAGCATACATGTATTCTGCTTCTACTTTATCCTCATTCGCCCCCCCCCCCACATCAAGCAGAAACTACCAGGGTGAGATGGAATGCGCTTTCAAATACGTCTTGTGTATGGCGAGTTATACCAAATAAATACATTGCTTATCAGAAAAGATGTATACTATCGCAACCTCGTAAAATAGGGTAATGCCGAATCACATCACTAAAGATCGGAAGTATCCTTCTGGCTTATCCTCCAACGCTACGATCTCTTGCTATTGATCTAATGTGATTTACCTCATTCGCATAAAAAAAACTAGGTATGGCCCTGAGCGTTTGTCTTGCTGTTGGCATCCAGTTAGATGATAGCATGCATTTCGCACCTAATCATATATGGAATGTTTTTCTCTTTCCCAAGTGACATCTCTCTCGTACCCGGCGTTTTAATAAAACGGGCTTAATCATTCTGGCTGAAGTGTGTCTCTTTCCCTTTTCTTTTACACTTTGTATATATATATATATATATATATATATATACGCAAAAGCATGAGTTCTGTTCCAGCAATGCCTGTTGTTGAGAGCGATGACAGAGCTCCATCACCCACCCATGTTCAAGACGAAGAAGACGTAGATGTGCCTATGCCTAATGAACCCTACCATGATGATGAAGCGCAAGCCCAACAAGAGGAAAGACCTGCCCAATCCGAAGGAGAAGAAGAGGATGAACAATTGCATAGCCAGCAGCCCCGCAGAGCAAGATTGCATTTTCAAAACTCTTATGAAGCCAGTGTCGTGAGTACATCCTCCAATCCTCCGCCTTATGAGTTGTATCCACCTGCAAAGACAGTATTTGGGAGAGCATTCAACTGGTTACGCAAAATCCCTAGATGGAACACACACCAAGCCATTTATTTACCGACCATCCATAACAACAGTGGTAGTAGCAGTAGTGGTAGGTCCATTTTTAGTTTACGAAGACACAGGAGAACAGATTCTAGTACCAGTAGTATATCATCCACGAATTCCGTCTCCTGTTGGTCGTATTATTATTTTGCAATTACAGATCGTTTACCCGATTGCCCTCGCTTTGTTCTTCCCTCATTTTTAGCTCAGCATAGGCTTGTGCTCATCTTGGTATCCCTGTTCTCCTTGGTTCTGTTCAGTTTCTTGCTGTTTTGCTCAGTGTACTTTCAGCCCACAAGCTATCCAAATCCCGTATTTCCAGACAAGATGACCAACGACACTGCCCGCTTCTTGACCCTGAATATCTTTATGCGCCCGCCACTTATCAAGAACAATTGGTCCGACTTTAAGGATGATCGCCTTGCTTATATCGAAAAGTACATCCTGCCCGACTATGATGTAATTACATTTCAAGAGTCATTTGCATTTGCCACCAGACGAAAGGACAGATTGATCACAACCGCACGTTTGATGGGCTACAATTACCATATTGAATCACCTCGCAAATATCCATGGAATATTGGTGTCGATGGTGGTCTGTTGATGATCTCAAGATTTCCCATCAAAAAGTCAAACATCATTGAATATCCAAGAGGACAGCACAGTGATTGGTAAGTTACACTATCTCATTTCCGAGCATTCTACTTACCCGTTTATAGGTTGTCCATCAAGGGAGCCCTTCATGCGCTGATAGAATTGAATCCTGACCGCAAAATGCACTTGTACACAACGCACACACAGGCGTCTTATGATTTGAACAACATTATCAACGAAGACGACACAGCCATCCGATTATCGCAGTTCTCTCTGCTGCACAATTTTGTATATGACACTACCAAAGACGACAATGAGCCCATCATGATTGTCGGTGACTTGAATGTGGATGCTGCTGTTCATCCCAAAGACAGACCCATCACAAGACCCTCTAAAGAAAGTTCACCCGAGTACACAAAAATGGTGGATGTCATTCGTGGTACAGGTGTCATCAAACGTCCTGATTCAGATGAACGCTGGTTCGATCATCCTTGGAAAATGGACGATTTGACAGATGTTGTCTACGCTAAATACGGATACCATCCCGTTACATTTGGTGATTATACGACGGATGAAGAGGGCCAATTGATACCAGCAGAGACCGTGCTGACGAATTGGGATCAGTTGATGACAGTTCAGAGCATTGATCGTATCTTTTGGTCTGATCGCAACACAAACATTATACAATTGGAGTCGCCTCGAGTCGAGAAGTTCTGGGTCAAGGAAAACAACCAAATGACAGAGAAGGAGCGACAGGAGACGGGATTTACACAGATTTCAGGTAAAATGGGCATGTCGCATTTTTAGGATCTTACCTAACGATCTTGACTTTGACAGATCACTATGGTTTGAGCTGTAACATTCAAGTGCTCTAAGCACGCTATTTCTCCATCTGTACATGTCTATCAAATAGCCTTTATATATCTTTATTGTGTAAAAGAGAAAGAAAAGCCCCCGGTCGATGATATCTCTAAATTTTTTTTTTCTTTCTTTATTCTTCTGTATAGGATTAAAACGTATTTACAATGCATTCTTGTATTTTTCGATATTCTCTGTATTTCTGAACTGCCATTGCCAGTTGGGCTTGCTTGCTGCAGTTTCACGGTGAACTTGCTTGTAAAGAACACCTTCACCTTCAAGAGATCTTAAAATTTTTTGCTTTAAATGTGTTTTTGACACAAATTGTTTAGGGTATGTTGGCACAAATTCAAATAACTTTTGTGTTGTCATAGGTCCATTCTTGGCAATCAAATGCTTAACGATCTTTCCAGCAGAGAGTCTAGTAGCAGCCATTGTGATGTGTAGTAGAGAGTTGTAAAGAAGGAGAGAAGAAAAGTAGCTCAACCCCCGGACGTTGGAGTCAACCAAAAGGGCTTCAGGTTATCATTGGAGTTTCAATTCTGTCATGGCTCTTGTTATCCCCTAGTCAGCAAAAAGGTTATTTCTAGCTTTTTCTATTGTTTCTACCTCATTTTTCAATCATGTTTAAACCTCTGCTTCGCTCAACAGTGCCTCTGATCAAGGCTGCTACTTGCAAATCAACTCAACTTCAGTTGAAGGCTATTTTGGTATGCATTTTCCTCGAGTTCATGTCTTAAATTGTAGCATCATGTCAAATCTTGACTTAATTTAACCTCACCTTTCATGTTAGTCTTCTCCTAATGTTGCTCGCACTGCCGCTGCTGGTACTGCCTACAGTGCTGGACACTATTTATGGTCCAGAGCCTACACTACCGATGTCTCAGAGGTATGTTGCATTGTGAATGGATGCCAAATGTGTATAAATTGACTCGACTCAAAACAGCACACTACTTCCAACGATGAGGTTGTTACCGGAAAGGAAGAAGTACATGAATTCAAGACGGAAACCAAGCGTCTTTTGGATATTGTTGCCAATTCGCTCTATTCCGAGAAGGAGATCTTTGTTCGGTAAGAAGCAAATGGTGGATTGAATTCAACATTGATCTAATCATGGTGTAGTGAACTCATTTCCAACGCTGCTGATGCGCTCGAAAAACTTCGCCAAACACAAACAGTCGAACCAGATGTTGACAGTGGAAAGCCCCTCGAGATTCGCATCGAATTGAACAGAGAAAAGAACCAATTCATTATTCAAGATTTCGGTATTGGTATGACATTGGAGGAATTGAACGCAAATCTCGGCACAATTGCTAGTTCAGGCTCCAAGAAGTTTTTGGAAAAGATGGAGAAGGATGGCTCTACTGGTACCAAAGAGAATATCATTGGCCAGTTTGGTGTTGGTTTCTACTCTACCGTAAGTCAAAAGATGGGAGCATTGACAATGGCAAGTGGAGCTAATGCATCCGACTATATCCCCCCCCCTAGTTTATGGTAGGTAACAAGATCAAGGTCTATACCAAATCTGCTTTCCCTGGATCAAAGGGCTATTGTTGGACTACGGACGGCCAAGGATCTTACTCTGTTGCTGAAGCTGAGAATGTGGCTGTTGGTACAAAGATTGTGATTGAGCTTCGTGAGGACTCCAAATCCTACTCTTCTGAACTCGAGGTGGATTCCATCATTAAAAAGTACTCCAACTTTGTTGGATTCCCCATCTATTTGAATGGAAAGGAAGTGAATACTGTCGAAGCATTATGGACAAAGGATCGCAACAGTGTGACCCCTGAACAGCATCAGCAATTCTATCGTTTCATTGCCAACGCTTGGGACGATCCTCAGTACACATTGCACTTCAAGACCGACTCACCTCTGGCCATATCATCCGTCTTGTATATTCCTGAGAAGCACATGGAGCTATTAGGGGAGCAAACCAAGCCCGGCGTCTCTCTTTACAGTAGAAAGGTGCTGATTCAACCCGAGTCTGCTGGTATTTTACCTCATTACTTGCGTTTTATCAAGGGTGTTGTTGACTCTGAAGATATCCCATTGAACGTCTCTCGTGAATTGTTGCAAGATAACATTCTATCTCGTCTTCGTATGGTCATGACTTCCAAGGTGCTCAAATGGCTCGATGGAGAAGCCAAGAAGGATCCCAAAAAGTACGACGAATTCTTTTTGGACTATGGACAATTCATCAAGGAAGGTGCTTGTACTGATGCCATGCACAAGCGTGAAATTGGTAAGCTGTTGAGATTTGAAAGCTCAAAATCAACAAACGGTAGCATGATCAGTCTTGAGGATTACGCCAAACGCAGCAAGGAGGGACAAAAGCGCATCTACTATCTTTTGACTCCCAAGCGTAAATACGCCGAAGAGAGTCCTTACACTGAAATGTTCAAGAAGAATGGTGTCGAATTATTGTATCTCTATGAAACCGTGGATGAGTTTGTAGTCAATCATTTGAAGGAATTCCAAGGCTACGACCTTGTCTCTGCTGATTCACCCGAGGCTGCTTCTGATCCTCTCTTACAACAAGCGCGTGATGACACTGAAGGCCATGCACTGACTGACAGTGATGCCAAGGATCTTGCCAAGTGGATTGAAACGACTTTGGGTGACGAAGTTGTCAAGGGTGTTGATGTCTCTCGTCGTCTCGCTAGTTTCCCTGCTATTGTGCTCGAACATGAAAGTCCTGCTATGCGAAAGATGATGCAAATGATGCAAGGCTCTGCACGTATGGAGGAGAGTCCATCCACACCCACCGTGCTAGAAATCAACCCTGATCACCCTGTGATGAAGGGTCTGTTCAACATTCGCAACCAAAATCCTGATTTAGCTAAATTAGTGACAGAGCAAATCTATGATAATGCATTGTGTGCTGCTGGTGTCTTGGATGACCCAAGATCTATGATTACTCGTTTGAACAAGTTGCTTGAAATCACTGTGAATACTGTAGAACAAGACAAGAAGGTCAAGGTCTAGACTAGAAATAGAATATATCATACGAATAAAATATGTATAGTGTACAATTGCAAGCATGGCAGGACTGACAGATCTAGCCCTCCAATCTCTCGCAAAGGTGAGATGTGTAGTAAATAGGCTCAATCAAATGTAGGCATCTCAAACACTATGCAGGGCCAATGAAGGGACAAAAATCAAAAGCTGATTGATATGCTGGACGCCTAAAGTTTAATTTTAAAGTAGATTTATTTGTTATAGTATGAGTGGCAAGTTTGTTATCGTAATATACACATGAGAGCATCGGAAGAAAATGGACGGAGGAAATCAGACACTCTTTCCTACAACTTACTATTGACATAATAAACGAGGGGTGGCAAAAAGGAAACAAATCTTTGAAACCTCCAGAGAGCGAAGCAGATTGGCCCAACCAATCCATTCAAGAGGGTTTGCAGATGCCCAAACGCTTAAATGTATTTTTTTTTTTAAAAAAAAAAAAAAAAAAAAATGCAACTGCTGCTAGTATCAGAGTTCCATTCCGTAGCTGGTATGGGCCTTGTATCCGTTACCAAGTCAAAGCTATTGTAGACTAAAAGAAGCATCTTTTTGACACTTCCATCCATTCTACTTTTTCCTGATCTTCCCTCCTCGGAAGTGAGATAAGTCAAATATGGGCAACCTAATAAAGATAAACCATTAAACTCCGGTTGGATGTCGATAAGACAAACGTCAAAATTTATATAAAAAGAGACCTTCAATTTGATCTAGTCTCATCACTCTATTCATTAGGCATTATATATAGCATACCAACATGTCATCACAGACTGATATCGCTCAACAGGCTGCCACAATAACGTATGATGCAGGCAACATTGGATTCACCATCTTCAGCATGGCCCTCGTATGGCTCATGATTCCTGGCATTGGCTACTTTTATTCTGGCATGGCGAGAGAGAAGAATGCATTGTCGCTGATTGTATGCTCAGTACTGTCGCTGGTGGTTGTATCTGTGCAGGTAACTACTCAAATGTGCAATGACCGAGACTTTACTCACTTTCAATGCAGTGGTTCATCTGGGGCTTCAGTTTAACATTCTCAAAATCAGCAACATCTCCATTCATTGGCAACCTTGATAACGCATTTTTACGAGGCGTGCTTAGTGAACCATCCATTGGAAGCGACAAAGTGCCCGACATTGTATTCTGTGCATTTCAAGGCATGTTTGCTGCACTGACACCTGCGTTGGCCATTGGATCTGCTGCAGAGAGAGGCCGATTGCTACCCATGATTATCTTTATCTTTATCTGGTCTACACTCGTCTATGATTTCGTTGCCTATTGGGCTTGGGGTGCCAACGGCTGGAGCAGCAAGCTGGGCGCATTGGACTTTGCTGGAGGAACCCCAGTGCACATCACTTCTGGATTCAGTAGTTTAGCCTATGCCATCATTCTCGGCAAACGACAAGCTGGCGAAGACTTTAAACCTCACAACATGTCCAATGTCGTGCTTGGTACAGCCTTCTTGTGGTTTGGATGGTTTGGATTTAACTCGGGCAGCGCTCTCGCAGGCAATACGCAAGCTGCCATGGCTGCTGTGGTCACAAATCTGTCTGCTTCTGTTGGTGCTATCACTTGGATGTGCATTGATTATCGCATTCATCATAAATTTTCAGCGCTTGGGTTTTGTTCAGGCGCTGTTGCTGGTTTGGTCTCTATTACACCCGGTTCAGGCTACATTGGCCCTGCTCCTGCTGTGGCTGTAGGCTTTCTGGGCTCTTGTTGCTGTTACGTTGCTGTTCAAATGAAGCATCGCATGAAATTCGATGATAGCATGGATGTCTTTGCTGTGCATGGCGTAGGCGGTTACATTGGCTCCATCTTGACTGGTATCTTTACTGAATCCTACATTGCTGGACTGGATGGTACAACTGATATTCCTGGAGGTTGGATGAACCAAAATTGGATGCAGGTACCTCATCAATTGGCCGAAGCGACGGCCGGCGCTGCTTGGTCATTTGTGGTGACCTATATAATCCTCTATATTATGAATCGTATTCCAGGTCTATCGCTTCGTGTCGATCACCAAGTTGAAATTGATGGTCTAGATGTCGCTGAAATTGGTGAACTGGCTTACTATCAAGTTAACAAGGTGATTGGTATTGATGCTCACACCGGCGAGCAAAAGCTGGTTTCTGAAGAAATGAAAAGCATGAGTAACACTCCATCGCCTATTGCACAAGGCATGACGAGCATTGAAAGAGTCATGAGTGACCCTGGTGCTCATCATCACCGTGAGTCTCGATCACCGCAAGCATTAAACAACGTTTAATAATTGTTTGTAAATACTTTTTCTTGCATTCATACTCTTGTACATACACTTAACACTTTATAAATGTCAATAAAGTCTATTATCATCAATTCTGAAGGTGGGTGATATTGCAGTTCGCATTAGGAATAAAAGTGAAATGAGCAATTACGACGAATAGTTTATGTATTAAACATTAAAACACACAAAAAGGCAAGAGGGAATATCCATGCAAAACCATACAACTATCCATGTCGCAATTCCCTTTAAAGCATCAATTACCTTCATGATATAGCAGGCAGGGCATGATTTAAGTCTGCTAGCCAAAATTAATTGTATCTCCGACTTCTTTTGTCGCTCGAAATGGAAATATTTTGCTTGTTTTGCGACTCGATCGAATTATTTTGTATAATTTGACCAAGTCGTACAAAGTTCACCATGCACCCTTAAGCTCCCTGGTAGTACTTTTCAAGACGCATCTGATGGTGCTAATTACAATACATGTTATTAACAAACTTGTTGGGTAATTTTAGAAAATAAGAAATGATGTTTTCAACCAAAATGTTGAGATTTTGTATACAAAAATTTCATAATCAAAGTTTCAGGGGTTGCCCTGGATCCACAGCAACATTTTGATCTAATATATGTCTTGGTAAAAATCTTCATTTTTGTGGTAAAAAACAACGATCGTTTGATTTTTGATGAAATCCATGAGGTACCCCTCATGGTTTTGAGTCGATTTTCGACGATCCCAAAAAAATTGAGCAAAGGTGTCAGGAAGTAACTCCTGGTTGAGAGTGATTGTTTGGTCCTATTCTGGCGGTCTAAAACAGCCGCTATCACGAGAAAACAGCAATGTTGCACAGTTTTGAGTAGGAAAAGGCAACGTATGAATGCTTTCTGCTTGTATATGAGTTTTCTCCATTGATTCAGACGAGAATTACTGGAGAGAAAGCCATACAAACGTTATAAATTTCGTCTTTAGAACGTTCTCACATGCTACACATTCAAATTTCATCACATACAGTTCTTTTTACTGATATGATGTTTTGTGATTATTTATTTATGAATGTATATTTTTAAAGGGTAGGTTGAGATGATGAAAGCAACTATTTATTGGGCTGAGGCGCGGAGGAAGAAGCAATTCTTGATGTACGCTTCTTGTCCAAATCGACGACATAATCATATCGCTCCTGAGTGAGATTTGATTCACCAAATGAGGCTGCTGCTAATCTAGCCAAATTCATGCGGTGCATCAACTCTTCCTGAGAAGGCAATTCAGTCTTGTTTTCAGTAGCCACCTTGCGTTCTTCGACAAATGAGTTTTGAATGTACTATCAGCCAAAGATCAGTAACTTTTTTCGAAAGTCTTTCTTCTTTACGAGAAACTTACCTCTGAAACTTCTTCAGAAATGTCATAAGATCCGTATTTTCCTGCATGAATAAACCTTCTAAAAAGATCTAATGTTTCCTGAGAAGGTTGAACCAAATTCTCTGCGCTATTTTGCTCCAGTGAATGAGTGGATTCAAGAGGAATAGTACAGTGATTCTATTTTTAACCGTTGTAAATAAATAAACAGCCATTTTTCCTCCCCTATTCATTATATACAACTTACAGCAAGCATGGACTTGGATGAAGATAATGAGAGAACACTGATATCGGTATCAAAGTCGTATTGGCTGTAGGGGAACTCGTAAGTCAAGGTTTGGTTTTGAATCACATTTTGAAGCGCTTGGAAGTTGCGCACACCGGGATCCACCAACTGTCCCTCATCCAACACTGTTTCATCTACTAAAAGCACTGTGCCGTCGACCAGTTGTAATACGCCAGCCTCTAAATTCTCGCTGACGCTTTTTGGTGAAAACTTGGTCTTGTTGAGACCATCGATTGTCAATGGCAAGTTTACATGATGAATAGACAAATTTTGAAGTGCATCGGCTAAAGCCTTGGATGATGGATTATTGAGTGTGAGCAGAGGCGTCTTTTTGTCAGCTTCCGTTGTTTGATGAGCAGGGAATCCACTGATATTTAGTGTAAAGTGTCCAATTTTCAATCCTCTGTTTTTGACAGTTCTATTGTTTTAAAGGTGGTTGAGTGAGACAGTTAAGCCGAATTACCAGTTAATATACGTTACACTCTAGACAGCAACTGCAACAAAATGTATTCAGCTACCAAGTCATCGCCTCCCACAGCAGATGAAATGTAACTGATCAATTGATTGCGAATATCATGCGCCTGATGGCTGACATCCTCGTGGTTGGAGAGAGGGCAGCTATTAATAGCCTCGAGATTGTTGAAGGCAATTGCATGTATGACAGGCACACTGGAGAACATGTCCAGAACTGAATCAAATCCATGGTGCTCATCTGTTTGTTGCTGTGTGGGTTGCTGCAGATCCTGTCCCTTGATACCAATGATTTCAATCAATTGACCCACTTTGATGTTCTCTGCCATATCGTTGTAGAATTTGATGATAGCCGAAGCATGATCTTGTCCAGGCAAAGGAAACTTGCTGAGTGTCGTTGGGTTTGGCTCCTTGATCTCGAGTTGATTGATTTGATCGCTCAATGAACCTGACGTAGACAGATGAGCAAGAGCATAATATCACTAGCAAAAGCAATGCTTACCAGAGTTGACATTGTGAGCATCCTTGACCCATTTGGTCTCACCGGGAGGCGATACACAATATACAATGGCACGTTCCGCAATGTACTCGTTTTGCATGGCATGTTGATCGCTGAATTCACCCTCAATTGCATCATCTGTATAACGGTAGCAGTGCAGCTTCATGTCACCATTCTTATCCAATTTCTCGTAAGCAGAAATAAACATTTCTTGTCCTAATCCAGTATCTTGAATCATACAACGGAATCGAATCAAGGTATTTTTAGGCACCTGTTGCACAGGAGTATCGTTTATAGAAATGATCTATATTTACAAATGTGAGCTTTTCTAATCTATCAATACACCCAAACATGCATACCTGGTCCTTGTTGGTTTTTAATACGTCAAGAAATGCGGCAGAAGGGTCAAAATCGACAGGAGATTTTGAGGTGTCCTTTACGTATTCATCTACGCATGTTTCAATCAGTCATTTACGTTCTGCTTCCATCACCATGATGTTACCAAAGAGCTCTGATATATGATTCAATGGTTCTCTAATTTGATGGCTCATGTTGACGAGTGTTTTGTAGTAGTTGAAAAGAATGCAAAAAAAAAAAAAAAAAAAAAAAAAATTTGCTACTGCGACTTTTTCAGTCTGAACGGATGGTGGTGCACAGTGGCTTGATCCACCACCACCACCACCACCACCACCACCACCGCTTCTCCATGCCGCTTATGTAACAACTCCAATCCCAAATTTCACCTGTGTGTGTGCTGTCTAGCGGTGTTCCTAAACGGTTGCAATAAAATCATCAACTACCCTTTTGTCTCTATTAAATTTCCCCTCTTTCTCTCTTTCTTCCCTCTCTTCTTTCTCTTTCTCCTTTGCACGTCTTTTTCTCTTTCCCCCCCCTTTATTTGTTCTCCTCACAACTATGTTTGCTAACAACAACAGTTTGACTAGTTTGAATGATTTGAATAGTAACAGCGATTGTAATTCAATTTCAAATTGGGCAGAGAAACTCTCATTGTCGGATATCAGTGTGGGCGAAATTTTGGATACCTACAAGAATGATACAGACTTGCTAAAGCACATCCTCGCAGCAAAGACGGAAGAAGATAAAGTAAGTAGTTTGTGTGTGGTACAAAATTTAATAAAACCACTCACTCACTCACTCACTCACATGCACTTGTAGAGAAGAGCAGCAGAAGAAATCCGCAGAGCAGAGGAAGCAAGATTGCAATCAAAATTCATTGATTTACAGCTTGATCAGAATCGCCGTTCTTCATTATTGGATGATACAAACACATCCTTAGGTAAAAAAAAAAAAAAACAAAAGCTCACAGGCAGAGATTAGTTTATATTCAAACCCTGATTACTCACATTTTAATATCACAAGGTCTATCTGCTACTGATTGGCTCTCTCAAGTAAACAACAATGATCTATTATCACCCACCTTCATGAACAATACCCCACCTTCTCCATCTCAACTTCAGCCATTATCGCCTTATACTCTATTCGAAGTGCCATTTGCCGACCTGAATCTGTCAGCACCATCCTCACCAGAACCTAACAATAATACACCACATCCACCTCCAGTCTTGGTTGAAAAAGTGAGTCTTAGTGATGATCCACCACCTCCTCCTCCTGTTTCAACGCAAGATAAAAATTCTAATTCAAATACTAATCACACAACGAATAACGCAAATTCAGCCGTAAACCCCACGCACTGCAAACCATTGGATGCCACAAATACCAGCAGCAACAATACCACAGATAATACAAACATGCTGTCTCCTCCACCTCCTCCACCTCCTGCGACCAGTTTACAAGTCCGAGAGAGAGGTTCATGTAAGAGAACACTATCCCGTACTCGATCTACCAGAAAGCCATCGATTCGAGTCCTTTCAAAAAAGAGGTACCAGCAGCCTTCCACTATCAGCCATAACAGTGGCAAAGATGAAGCAGAGCAGGCCAAGGAGGAATTGCCCTTGGATCATGATAAAGTCATGGAGGCATTAAGAGCCAAGTTACAGAGATCTACACAGCAACAAAAGGAACAAAAGGACGTTAAAGAAGAGTACACCAGCATGTCTCCTTCCGGCATCTTGTTGCTTGATTTGAAGAATCCCAAGAAATCTTTTCCTATCAGACCTAAAGCAACGCCTCGAGCCTCTGTTGTAAGGAAGCCCAATTCGTTTATTTCTGCTCATAAACCAAAAGAGCAAACTTTGTAAATAAATATCCATCCTTTTTGTTTGATTCTTATGTGGTTTAACTGGTAGACATTTGGT
Organism: Mucor velutinosus; assembly: GCF_035048745.1. Lineage (NCBI taxonomy): Eukaryota > Fungi > Mucoromycota > Mucoromycetes > Mucorales > Mucoraceae > Mucor > Mucor velutinosus. The sequence goes on along the minus strand of NW_027041896.1, from coordinate 462,703 downwards.
GGTTCTTGGTTTCTGCCGTCAGGAGGTGGAGAAAGATTTATAGGGAGGGAGCAGTCTAGTGAAATCATAAGCTGATCATTTTCTGCTCGGACGTTGAACATTTACCTGTTCAAGTCAAACGATCTGCAACCATCACCATCCTGATCAAGATGATTTTAAGCAAATACAATCATGTTACTATCTCCACGATGTAGCTATCGACCTGACTAAAAGGCAATATGCTGATCCACCTTCATTTTAGCTATTTCACGGACCTTCAATCAAGACAGCAGGTCACTTTTTTTTTTTTTTTTTTTTTTTTTTTTTTTTTTTTTCTTTCTGGACCTTTCAAATCCTTTCATTCGAGAAATTCAAAGCTTTCCTTCATTTTCTAGATCTCGAAATCGATACACAAAAATATGGGAGAACCAAAAAAGAGACAGTTGGCTTCTGATAGATCAGTATCTGCAAAGAAGCAAAAGCAAGAAGAGGCTTCATCCGCCTCCAAAGAGTTCGAAATGAGCCAACAACAGCAAGATGCCAGTATTCCAGTCAACTACGATTTCAGCTCATTGGATTGCTGCGAACGTACCAAGAATGCCATTACAGAATTGGGCTTTGAAAAGATGACTGAAGTGCAAGCTCGTACCATCCCTCCTCTCATGGCTGGCCGTGATGTGCTGGGTGCCGCCAAAACTGGTTCCGGTAAGACATTGGCTTTCTTGATCCCTGCCGTGGAGATGCTGTATCGTCTCAAGTTCAAGCCTAGAAACGGCACGGGTGCTATTATTGTGTCTCCTACAAGAGAGTTGGCTTTGCAAATTTTTGGTGTTGCCAAGGAGCTGCTCAAGTATCACCAATTGACATTTGGTATCGTCATTGGTGGTGCTAATCGCAAAGCAGAAGCTGATAAGTTGATCAAGGGTGTCAATTTGATCGTTGCTACTCCAGGCAGATTGCTGGATCATCTACAGGTAGTGTAGAATGGATTGGGGCCAGTGTTGGCAGTGAGACTGATATGCCATTGTAGAACACTCGTGGATTTGTATACAAAAATTTGAAGGCTTTGATTGTGGATGAGGCAGATCGTATTTTGGAGATTGGTTTCGAGGACGAAATGAGACAGATTGTCAAGATTTTGCCAGACGATAGACAAACCATGCTGTTTTCTGCTACACAGACGACCAAGGTTGCTGATCTGGCCCGTATTTCACTCAAAAAGGGACCACTCTATATCAATGTGCATGAAAACAGAGACACCTCGACTGCAGATGGCTTGGAGCAAGGCTACGTTGTGTGCGATTCAGATAGACGATTCTTGCTGCTCTTTACATTCTTGAGAAAGAATATCAAAAAGAAGGTGATTGTGTTCTTTTCTAGCTGTAATTCTGTCAAATACCACTCTGAACTACTCAACTATATCGATGTTCCTGTGCTGGCCCTCCATGTAAGTAGCGTTTATAGTGTTGCAGTGCATGTTACTCATACGCAATGACAGGGCAAACAAAAGCAACAAAAGCGTACCAACACCTTTTTTGAATACTGTAACGCAGACAAGGGTATTTTATTATGTACAGATGTAGCTGCTCGTGGTTTGGATATTCCAGCAGTGGACTGGATTGTCCAATTTGATCCCCCAGATGATCCTCGTGATTACATTCACAGAGTGGGTCGTACTGCTCGTGCTGGTGGACAGGGCAAATCTTTGCTCTTCTTGTTGCCCAGTGAATTGGGCTTCTTAAGATACTTGAAACATGCTAAAGTACCCTTGAACGAATACCAATTCCCTTCCAACAAGATTGCCAATGTGCAAGGACAACTGGAGAAACTCATTGACAAGAACTACTATCTCAATCAATCGGCCAAAGATGGCTACAGATCCTATCTTCAAGCTTATTCCTCATTTAGTTTAAAGAAGATTTTCGATGTAAATAATTTAGATTTAGCCAAGGTAGCCAAAGCATTTGGTTTCGCATCACCGCCCAAAGTGAATCTTGGTACGATTAAACAAACCAAAAAGGAGGAAAATGACGCTCCCAAGAATAGCGCCGAGGCTCAAAAGAAGAAAAAGACCAAGGCATGAATTTTAGATTAGTCAATAAAGATGACATTTTGTAAACTTGTGTGTGAATCCTTACCCCATCTTGTGACATATTTCTCATTGGTCTGAAGCAGCTTACTCATCTTTTATACCCTTCATGAAATATATGAATTCCCTTAACCCTCAGTCTGTCTGCCTTTTTTTTTTATTACCCACACGCATATGTAAAATCTGTTCTTTCCCTTTCTTCCCTCTCTTTACTTTTTTAAAATGTCCTCGTACGCTACTCAACTCAAGTTTGCTCAGGCATTGTCCATCATCCGTGCTATTCCTCAAAATAGCACGCTACAACCAATCGCATCAGAAAAGCTACAGTTTTATGGACTTTACAAACAAGCAACAGAGGGAGATGTAAATATACCCAGACCTTCGTCCAGACAAGTCGTAGAGTACGCAAAATGGAAGGCATGGAATCGCATGAAGGGGATGAGCCCCATTGATGCTCAAAAATTGTATGTGGAATCCCTTGTCCATTTATTATCAGAAGTATGTGTGTACAAGTTGATTTTCATATGATGATGGTACTGAAACCTTACCTCTAAGCTCGTACACAGATACCCTCGCCATGAACAGACCGAGTTCCTTAAAAAGGCATTAAACAGCTTTCAGTACGATAGCAATCCAGACATGGAACATGAAGATGATGGTAAGTTACAATCCATATTGGTAGCACCATAACTTTTTTTTTTTTTTTTTTTTTTTTTTAATATATGTAATAGACCTCTTTCAAGATGCATATGACCCTACAGAATTTGAACTACAGGAAAACTTTTTAAATCATATTGAGGCAGATCAGTTAATGCAAGAGGATGTCTTGAATTCACCTCCTACATCAGCCACTGCATCATCTCCATATAGGTCAACACCTCGTCATAGCAAGCATTATAGTAACAGTCGACATAATAGCTTCTCTGATGTTGTATCAACAAACGACTATCCCATCACCCCCATCACGTCACCAGGGCACACTTCAGTTACTGGTCAATGGGTATTGAGTCAATTGCAACAGCAAAACAAGCAAAACTATGTACATCCCATGGACTTTTTGCAGAAACAACAACAGCAGCAGCCGCACCAACTACAGCATCAACAAGACATGCTATCGGAAGCAGACACACTGGACCGCGAAGTAGCAGCCGCCACATCCAAACTGGCACTATCATCGCCCAGACAATCACCTTACACTGTATCAACAGCCAGCAACAATAGAAAGAAATCTAACAGCAAACAGCATCAGCATTCCTTATTATCACCGCATCTCTCATCCACATCCACATCCACATCCACAAGCAGCAACAATAAGAAAAAGTTGAAAAAATCAGATCGAGCCCTAGAAAAGCTTCAAACAGAAGTAACTGCATTGACAGAGCAAATTGACAGACTGCGACGAGGCATCAAACTACGAGAAGAAAGAGACAAGAATCGTAAATGGAGCACATTAGGCATTACTAAAATGTTGTTGAAACATTTAATGGCAAATTCGGCTATTTTTCTAATAGCTTTCTATATTCTATGGAGGAGAAAGTCACCCATTGCTTATGCCATCATAGGATATATCATGCCTGTCATTCAAGACATGATTCGTAAGATTATACAAAGAATTGTATTCTGGAAAGTGACAGTATGATCATGTTTTTTTTTTTTTTTTTTTGTTCTCTTAGAGTATAGCAATAAATCACCGTATTCTTCTATCACCAGAAACAAGAAAAGAGTGCTTCATTTTGCATAACTGATGTGCTACCTGACCCCTTTTCTTCATCCCTTACTACCTATATTCACTATTTCCATTGTTATAAATACATGCATTGGATTACCATCCTCTTTACTAGTGTTTTCTTTCTCTTTTCTTTTATCTGCTCTATACTTTTCTTTATACTCATTGCAAAGACTACTGAAATGGCCTCTCCTTCATGTCCAGATTATGCAGAGTAAAATATCTAAAACATGGGACATGTTGATATTTTCCCTAAATGTGACAATAGATACTCCAAAGTATTTCATAGACCAGGTAGTGGTGGTTTACTTGATTTGCCTTTTCAACGACCTGCTGAAGCCTGCAGAAAGTTCACTAGTACAGTGATTGAATCTGTTATTAGTAACATTACATCAAAGGTATGTAGCCATCATCATATCAGAATCATTTTCATGCATAATGATGCTCCGCTCTCTCGCTTCTCAATCATGACAAGAAGAAAATGGAATCGCTAACGATGAATGACATAATGTTACTAGATTGCAGACCTGGATTTAGCTCGCCTGTTCACCAATGCTTATCCAAACACCTTGGATACGACGATTGAAAGCACTGCCTGTATTGCCCTGAGTGACAATTGTCATCCGCTGTCGTTTGTTATCACGGGTGACATTAATGCAATGTGGCTTCGTGATTCAGCAAATCAACTCTTGCCTTATATTGATTACATTAAGCATGATGTGAACCTAAAGAGGCTATTTCTAGGTGCCATCTACATGCAAGCTCAATTCATCAATACAGATCCTTATGCAAATGCTTTCAAAGAGCCAAACAATCTGGAAGCTTTGGCAACATACACACACTCACAGCAGCTCGGAAAAAGAGAAGTGCAACTATTAGATGGAGGTATAACATACTGCTCTCCAACATCCTGCTTTGCGCTAATCATGCCACTCCTTGCTTTTGCATTCTAAAGTTTTCGAAAGGAAGTGGGAGATAGATTCCTTGGCTTCCTTTATGAGTTTATCTTATCAATATTGGAATCAAACTGGCGATGCTTCTTTCGTGGAAAATTCCATCTGGATTGATGCAGTGGAAAATGCGCTGAATACTATCAAATTGCAGCAAGACCCAACCTTCAACACAACATCAGGTAAGCATTCACACTAGTAATTCGGCTACACATTTTATTCAAAACTATATCAATTAAAACTAGGAGAAGCTCTTCACACGGATTATGTGTTTTTCCAAGTAGCTGATAGACCAACAGAGACTCAATTTTTGAATGGTCGTGGTCAGCCAGTTAAGCATACGGGCTTGGTCAAAAGTTTGTTCAGGCCTTCAGATGATGCTACTGTATTCCCATTCTTTATTCCCGGAAATGCTATGCTGTCAGTTGAATTAGATCATGTGTCTCAACTACTTTCGATATCTGCAGCTGCAACTGCTCAGAAATCATCTAAAATTCAAGCATTAGCTTCAGAGACATCACGTTTATCTAAGGAAATTAAGGATGCTATATACAAGTACGGGCTGATTGATCATCCTACTTATGGCAAGATATTTGCTTGTAAGCTGACTATTTTCTAAAAGGTTTCATTGTACTCATGTATATTTTTTTTTTTTTTTTTTTTTTTTGCGTAGATGAAGTCGATGGCTATGGCTCTTCTCTCATTATGGATGATGCTAATATCCCATCTTTGTTGTCGCTCAGTTTGATTGGGTTTTTGGATCAGAATGACACCATTTATCAAAACACACGCAAGCTGGTCTTATCAAACGATAACCCTTATTATTTCTCAGGACCCCGTGGTTCTGGCATAGGTGGACCTCATGTAATGCACTGCACATGCATATAGTATAACTTTTGTATTAATGATTTTTTTCTACGTATCAGGTTGGATTAGCATACGCCTGGCCAATGTCTCAAATTGTGAGGGTGAGTTGTACATACATCCAAGTCTTGCATGAAAAATTGACTACTTTTTGGTAGATTCTCACATCAGCAGATGACAATGAGATCAAAGAGGCCTTGAGTATTATTCTCAAGTCTACAGATAATACTGGTCTGATCCACGAATCATTTAATGTGTATCGACAAAGAGGAGGTGATAATAACAGTGGCTACACTCGCTCATGGTTTTCTTGGGCTAATGGATTATTTGGTCAAGCAATTATGAAACTCATGAATGAAAGGCCGCATTTACTTGTAAATCAGCAACAATAGTATACAGAAGACCTTTTAAGATTACATCGCAAATCATAGTATAATAAATGTTCAGCTCCTAGACACTTTTACAACCCTAATAATATAGAAACTGAGTTTCTAAGCATCTGTCAGGCCTGGCTCATATGTGAATAATGATTTTACAATCAATCAACAAAGACCACTGTTATTTCTACCCTTTTTCCTCTGCTCAATGCTGTCAGCATTTTCTTTGAACGACGTCTCAGAGCCTCAGAGATTTCACTACTTGCTGCAGACATCTTATGCAACCCATGCATCGTCAATGTCCAGACTAACGTTATTAAATATAGAATGCAAGACGATGTCATTATGAACGATATAGAATGCAATAAAATATCATTATAAACGATAGCGCTATGGCCTGTCACCTATTTTTTATACGCTTCAAGAGCATTTACTACTGTATTGCAGTATGAAAAGGGCATTGAGTTTGCCTGCCTGCCCCACAAGCCAAAATCAATTCAAACCTAGAATCATAGTCTGTTCCAGATTGGACAAATCATGATAGTTTAGGACTCGATTGAGCTATTTTTGCAGATTCGACTAGGTAGAATATAATGATCATCCTGTGCTTTCTTAAGCTTTCTTGGAGTACTTTTCAAGGCGCATCCAACGGTACTAAGTAATATAGATGTTTTGAATAAACTTATTGAATGATTTATGAAAATATGAAAAGAAGTTTCTGGCTAAAATGTCGAAATTTTACATATCAAAAGTCCTATAAAGATGATTTCAGAGGTTGCTTTGGATCGATAGAAACATTTTGATTCAAGATATACCATAATAAAAGTCTTCATTTTTGGGGTCAAAAATGCGATCGTTTGATTTTCGATGAAAACCATGAGGGGTACCTCATGCTTTTTGGCCATGTTTTTTTGGTCCCCAAACAGTTGAGCAAAGGTGTCAGAAAGTAATTCTTAAATGAAAGCAACTATTTGGTGCTATTCTGACAATCTAAAACGGCTTTGAACGCGAGAAAACGCAGCTCAAATGCATTCATATTTTGCTGTATTAGGGGAACTAAAGACTAAGAAATGAAAATACCTGTATTCTACTTGCCCGTATATGAAGTACAGTAGTTAGGTGTATATGGATGTAGAGCATCACATAAGAATCAGATCCACAGATAATATGAAAGTTTTTCATGTGTAAGTGGAAGGTCAAAATGAAAATAGCAGTATTTTGTTAAGATACGCAAGGGCAACCGGTAGCGCGAGCTGCCGCTGCGCAGGTTGGTCCTCCCCGAAGCGAAACGAAGGTAGAGAGCCATACGAAGCGCAAACACTCGTACATGTGCTGATTTACATGGACGGATCTTTTATCATTATATTCACTCTGGTGCTCAGTGATGTTAGTGTACTATCTCTATTGGAATCCATGTTCCCTGCAGCGCTGCGTGAGTTTGCCATGCTTTATAGAGAACCCAAAGTAGAATCTATTCCTGAGGAAGATGTCGCAGATGTATCGTGCTCTAACCTGGGAAACTCGTACAATACTCTTCGCAGAAAGAACGAACAATTATTTCACTCGGAACCCAATGGGCATGGCATGTATTACACTAAAATCATGGCTGAACTGGCACGCCGTCAGTCAGAAAGTGGCTCCCCTCACATTCATACGACACAGCAAAAGTATATTGGCGTTTTCCTGATGGTTTACTTTGGCTATTTAAAGGAAACGTTAGCAAAAGACTTTGGCCAAGAACCAGACTCAACAAGGTACATTTTGGTCTTTGAGCAACTGATGAAGAATGTTACTATCGGCCAAATAGACGACAAATTGATGAGAAAGGCGCTACATTATTGTGGATGGGTACTGTACCAGAAACCGAAGAAAACAAGAGAAAACTCATGGTATACGACATTGAAGACAACTTTCCTATATCTGAATGCTTGCAAAAGGAAAACATTAAGATGATACCAGCAAATACACAGTTTGCTGTGGTCAGTATGACCAGATATTATGTGAAAACTTGTTATTTTCAAGCTTTGGAAGATATATACTGCCTACTGGTAAGTATTACAAGACAATCAAAGGTGGAGATGACACATATCCTATTGACTTTTACGGTATAATTTGCAACAAGATATGGCACCATGTTGTTGAAAGTATCTATGAAACGGATTCTCTATTGGAATATTCATCAAATGTGGACATTATGGACATTGATTTCACATTGAAGTCTTACAAAAGCTTCAAAGTGGCATTCAATAATTACATGCTGAACATGGTATGTTGTTATCTGCTAAAGGAACGGCCTATATTCACCTTGACTTAACAACAAATAGTTCCCTTTGACCTATACCAGCCATCCTGATGAAAAGTATGGATTTCCATTGCATCTCAAGCAAGGTGGCTGCAGCATTGTATTGACAAATCGACTAGTGCTTCATTCAGGTGTACTTCCTGCTTTTGAGACATTCGTGGATGCCGCAAAAGAACCTACTCGCCACTCTACCTTTGTGTTCTTTAGACCTTTCAATTTTGATGGTGAAAAAAATTCCTCGTTACCCATGTTAGAATTACTAGAAACAGAGTGGAAGAAGCTTTTAGAAATTCGCTTCAAAAAAATGATCTGGATTTCTACAAGACAGTTTATCTCGGTACACTCACATCAGTGCTTGAAATCTGTTATTGGTGACACTGCATTTGGCTATGAAGCACTCAAAACAGGTGTGATCCGAGCCGCTGAAAGTGGTTCCTTTGCTCTCTGTTTTCGATACTTTATCAATGATAAGGCATCGCTTGTTGAGGTAATAGGTAATCAATCTGGTCTTTATCAGCCAATTCAAGAAACTGACGCATGTATCATCACTAAACTGGGCTCGCCTTATGATAATACGAAGAAGCATAGCTTTATTGCTGACCTTGTTTTCAAGATCCCAAACCTCAAAAGCGTGTTTAAGATTCGTAAGTATCTGTTTATTTACGGCCCCATCCAAGGAATGATTGATTCAATTGAACAGTATAGATATCATGAAGATCAACGACACTTATCAAAGAAATATCGGGGACATTGTAGCAATCCAAAACTATGACTATACAATCTTGTCAACTTTCGATATGAGAGAACTTGTTTTCCGAGATGATGTTGAGAAGTTCGTGTCTTTCCCGTTTGTGAGCCTATTTCTTGTACATTCTCCACCAGGCTATATGAATGCAATTGTGTTGTATTCAAATGCACTGAATTGCACACTTGCGGCGAGGTCCATCATCCACCCTCTTAAAGTAGCTTACTTTGATAGCTATGAGGAGAACTTATTGACGATATGATAGTTTTGTTATAAAGAATTCAATTGCTATTGTCTTATCAAATCGCAAAGCGCAAATAAATATTGACTAATTTACTTACACGTCGTAATTCTCCATTATCATTTAAAATTTCTCCATAAACGTAGATCTGCCCCTTATGTGATACTTTACGTTTGCTTGAATGAAGACTCTCTATATACGAGCCTACAGCATGTTTCTTTGCCTCTTGCTGCTCGAAAGTAAGTAAAGCAGAGCAAAATTCAGGTGAACTTGAGTCATGTTTTCTTGCGCTCAAGGCCGCTTTAGATCGTCAGAATAACACCAAACAATTGTACTCGAGTAGCAGTAACTTCCTGACACCTTTGCTCAACTTTTTGGGCAAAAAAAAAACATGACCAAAAATCGACCAAAAAGCATGAGGTACCCCTCATGGTTTTCATCGAAAATCAAACGATCGCGTTTTTGACCTTGAAAATGAAGACTTTTACTATGGTATATCTTGAATCAAAATGTTTCTATCGATCCAAAGCAACCTCTGAAATCATCTTTATAGGACTTTTGATATGTAAAATTTCGACATTTTAGCCAGAAACTTCTTTTCATATTTTCATAAATCATTCAATAAGTTTATTCAAAACATCTATATTACTTAGTACCGTTGGATGCGCCTTGAAAAGTACTCCAAGAAAGCTTAAGAAAGCACAGGATGATCATTATATTCTACCTAGTCGAATCTGCAAAAATAGCTCAATCGAGTCCTAAACTATCATGATTTAGCCAATCTGGAACAGACTGTGGGTCTGAGTTTGAATTGTTTTTTTGGCTGGTGAGGCAGGCAGGCAAACTCAATGCTCTTTTCATAAGGCAATACAGTAATAAATGCCCTTGAAGCGTATGGAAAGTAGGCGGCAAGTCATCACACTATTGCTCATTATGATATTTTCTTGCATTCTATATTTAAACGCCAGCCTATCAAAATACTTGTTAGATCAACTCTTTTCCTTTTTGAGGCTTTGAAAGTGTCTAGGGACCATAAATTTATTACGTTGTGATATTCTTCATACAAAAGGCTTTATTATTAAAGGATTCAATTCAATATGCATACTTGTGTTTTTTGATGAAATATGATGGAAAAAAGGAGAAATTAAATGTGCAAAGCGTTTGAAATACTCTTTCTAAGATAGGCTGCAGTGCTTTCTTCTGCGTGATCGACAGGAAGATCATAGAATAAGCCATGGGCCATGTCCTTGTGTGCATTGTAATCAAAGCCATGCTCAAACATAGGGCTCTTTTCAAATGTCTGCTTGTTCTTTGCAACCCAAGTGTTCCAGAAGTCTGCAATAGCAGCATCCATGATGGCAAGAATATCAATGTTTTGCTCAATGAACTGGAATTCAGGCTTAGCTTTTTGCATCTCATAGATTTGTGTCAAGAGTTCAACAGCCACCTGACGCTCAGCAGGATCTCTCAAGGTGCCTAAAAAGCCTTCCACAGCAATAGCAAAATTGAATTCTTCGGGTGTCTTTTCAAACACGGTGGGATCTCTAGGCAAGCAATGAGAACCAATGACCAGACCACAGCACTTGTCAAGCACCTTCCATGTACGAGAGAAGAAATGCTTGGGAGCACGGTTAAGAGCACCATCGTTCTTTCTGCGACGCAACCAACGACCATCAGAAGAGGGGCAGAAATGACTGATATTGCCATCGTTGATGTCTGAGGGGGAGATATCGTGTTTTTTGAGCATAGCAAATTCTTCTTCAATCAAGTCAGTGGGTCCATCCTTGGCAGCCTTGTGAGCCTCAATGATGCGGTTGCCGTTCTTTTCAGCGATCAAGACATACGAATCACGGTACTTGACATCATCAATCTTTTGAGCGCCCAAACTCTTGAGTGCGTCGATGGCTTCCTTGGTGAGATGTTCGGTGAAATCGTCCTTGGATGCCATCACCACAATCAAGTCAGAGTCCAAGTTGCGAATGAATTGAACCAAATCCTCACTTTCATCGCTAGAGATATGGGTGTCGAACGAGGCGTGTTCCAAAACCAATTTCTCAAGACGATCAATAGCCCAGACGTGAAGACCACGCGTATTAGCAGCCAACACGTTACCATTGATTTCAGCACGAGCAAAGTTGCCAGCATTATAGCCGCCCGATTGAGCACGAATGGTGATGGTGTCCTTCTTGTCTTGGTTCTCGATATCCTTGGATTCAGCATTGTTCTTCTTGGCGGGTGGCAGAGTCAAAGAGGGGATTTCAGTGCTCAATTGACGGTTGGGATCAAAGTCTTGAGAGAGGACCAAGAATCCTCCAGGCTTATCACGCACAATGATGGTAGTTTCCTCACACATACTGGGACCAGACATGACTGTGCCCAAGAGAGATTGCAATTCAAAGGGTGACAGTTGCATCAAATGCTCGATAGCTTCCTCCTCGTTAAAGTCGTTCAAACGGCTGATTTCCTCACGCAGGGCAATGATGATAAAGTGGGTACGCAAACGCAAGATACCATCAAACATACGGGGATTGGAGCGAATAAAGTTACCAAGAGAGATGATGATTTCTTGGACAACAGGGCCCTCGCGCACATCGTCAGCACATTGCTCAGCAATCATCTTGTTCAAAGTATCAGGGCTCAAAGGAGTAGAGATCAAGTGCTCAGATGAGCCAGAACCGATACTGACTTGCTTCTTGTGGATCACCAAATCAGTCAAGTTGTAGGTCAATGTAGGCATTGTCTTGGAAAGCAAACCACTGGCTTGGCGGACCACAGACCAGTACTGAAGACGCTTGGACTTGACATACACCTCCTCCAACAGGTTGCGGATAGTAGAGTCCAGCTCGACGATGAATTCATCCAAGTTCTTGCAAGAAGCCAAGTATTGCAACAAATCAATTTGGTCATAGAGGTTGACGGAGGCTTGGAGACTCTTGACAGCATCATCAAATTGAGACATATCGCCCAAAGTTAGAGATAACAGGACATCATTGCCAGTGGATTCATCCGTGTCAACAGTCAAGTTGCTAGCATTTCTGGTTTTGTCAGGTGCTTCGCCATTGGCCTTCATTTGACTAGGATCAGGCGATCCCGTGCTGCGAGGAGTAGCCGAGTCAGATGCAAGTGTGATTTCATGATCCTTAAGCTTGAAGGCAGGCACACCATCACCGTTGATTCTTTCCAAAGCAGATGCAATGTCTTGAAAGTAACTATCGCCGTCAATTTTGTTGAGAGGAGTTCCCAAGAGCTTACCACCAAAGACACTACGACGTCTAGGGGTTCTAGCGCCGCCAGGAGTGAGAGCGCCACCGGGAGAGCTAATATTGGAAGCTTCATCAAAGCCTAAGCGACGTTGAGAGCGGCTGTTGCGGTGATAGGACTTGTTGGTAGACAGGATGTTGCTCCAATCCACGTCTTGCTTGTTGATCAAGAAATCAAGCGACTCAATGTTACTGGTGTTTACAGTTTCCGTAAGACGAGATAGTCGCACGCGAACCCCATTGCATTCTCCAGAACGCAGATTCATGAAAAAGTTGAGCAAGTTCTTCTTGGAGGCATCAGCAGACAACAAGGCGTTTGTCAATTCAGCGCTGCAGTTCTTGGGAGCGACCTCCTTTCTGTTGATATCACCCAACATGGCATTGGTCAAGACGATTGTGATGGTAGGACGGCCGGCAAAGATCCAGTTGGCATTCGTAACACTGATCTCGTTTTCAAAGGTAGACACCAAGTAGTCGGGGTCCGAGTTGAGGTAGAAGGTGTGGACATCCATGAATTGAGGCGTAAAGGCGTAAATGTGGCCTTCAATACGGTACAGGCGAGAGGTGGTCAATGTACCAATAGGACGGTTGGGTCTGCCAGAGAGCTCGAGCTTGGAGTTTTGACCAAGAGCGCTGTAGACATCCACAAGAGCTTGGGGAGGAAGCACAGTGAAGCTGGAAGAGATTTGATCAATGGATTGTGTTTCGAGACCGTAGGTAGACAGGGTCTTTTGCAGTTCCTCATTCTCGGACAAAAGGACGACTTGCACCACATTGTCAGCCTTGGCACCCTTGACATTGAAACGACGGCCAAGAGGATCAATTTCTGAAGGGGACAACAGGTTTTCATAGATCAAGTTGCCGAGCAAATACAAAGATAAAGCCCACACCAGAGGCGTGTTATCGTTGGGGATACGCTTTTGAGAGTGAGGGTTCGCTCTTTCAGCCTCAATAGATTCACTAGGCACATAGTACAATTCAGGCACAAGAGGGATATGGAGGTCAGCAGGGGCAATAGAGAGATCAAGACTCGCGGTTCTGCAAAGAGCAGCAGGACGTTTGCAGTCTTCAGATTTGTAATCTTCGGGAGGTCTAGGGTTCTCGGGGTCCCATAAAGCGGAATCGATAGTGACGAATTCGAGCTTCTTGCGATACTCTTCCGCTTGTTCCATGTTATCCGTGAACAAACCTTCCAACACCATGTAAGTGAAAAACAAGGGCCACTCGGACTCGATGTTTTCGAAAACCTTGAGCTCGCTTTCATTGTAATGAAGACGAGTGTGATCTTCAACGACTGTTTGATGACCATCACGCAAGAAACGCTTCCAACCATAACGACCTTCCAATTTCTTCTTTGCATCGGATCTGGTAAACTCAATTAATGCGGGATCTTCCACTGCAAAAGCGGGGAAACCAATGACGGATAAAACGGAGCCATCGACTTCCTTGGAGTTGGATTCTCTAGGCAAGACACTTTGCAGGGTGATTTTGTTGCGTGTCATTTCATCAGGCAATACATAGATGGTCTAGAATATCGGCATAGGTTAGTCATGTGCTTACATTTGAAGCATAAACGAGACTACTCACTGAAGATGCACTACCACGAGCACCAAACAAGTTGACACCGTTGATGGCTCTTAAAGCAGAATAAGCCATACCAATAGACGAAGAATTCAGTTCAGGCTGACCATGGTTACTCTTGTCGCCGCGTTCCCAAATACCGAAGTCAGGTGTACGATAAGCACGTTCGATATAAAACACCAAATTCTGAATGAAATCGACTTCATCTTGCGTGTAAATGATGCTCAAACCACTCGTTGTCATATCAGCCAATGCCACCAAGAAGAAACTAGTAGCATCAATTTGCAAATGACCCCACTCCTTATCACCTACAACAGTGGCGCCTGTCTCTGTTTTGTATTTGGCGTGAAGTGCATCCAAGACATTTTGTGTCTTTTTGAATTTCTCGACCTTGGGTGCTTGACGCATCATGGAGAACAAGAGGCCACGCATCAATTTGATAACCGCATGTTCAAGCTCAACTATCGATACAAACATACAAGCATGAATAAAGGGCGTTTTAGGCGCCTTATGAGGCACAACAACTTACAAGCTCTTCCAGTGGTATCATCGACTCTTCTATAAGCCAAAGCCAGGCCGAATACACAGTAGATAGAATAGACGTTATCTCTAGATGATACGAGGTCAAATCAACATGTCAAATCCCCTTGACCATCATCATGCTTACCTAACCCAAGCATCCGTGTAATCACCATGTGTCTATGTCATGTCCATCAGGTTATCGACTCCAATTCACTTTTAGAGATGAAAACAACTTACGGTGATGGCTACAGAAGCAGGAATCAAGCCACTTGCGGCATTTTGCTTTGAAAGCACAGTTGTGTTGATGACCTGATAATAGTATTCAAGTCTCTCCAATGAATGCTTTCTATTGTAAGAGCTCTTCATGTTTGGTAATGTGTAGAGAAAAAAAAAAGAGAAAACAAACAAGAAAATGGGTTCGAGGCTTTCTTAAATGCTGCTTCTTTTATAAAGAGGGGCTGTATAAAAAATAACGTTGCAACGCCGCGCATTTTTTGTTGTTTCTTCTGTAAATAGGTTTTGGAATGATGTGATTGTGGCACTGAAAAGTTCCTGATAAGGTCATTCGTATGGTTGCCTTGAAAAACTGCTGGACATAAGATAACTAACAGTTACACCAACTGGCCATGACGACAGATCGACGTTGGGGCCATCCATAAACCCTCCTTCAGCTTTTCCAAGGTTTCAAATGCTAGGCAGAATGGCAATCGCAACAGACTCATTGAATGGAAAAATGGAAGTTTATCCGTCACTGGGATCGCAAAAGAGATGCCATCTTTCGCCACTTGTGTTATGACTAATGGATGATTCAACACCCATTTCATGCAACAAGCATTCCCGCTCAAATCAAGTTTGATGTTGCACAACCTACTCACCATTGTAAAACGGAGGTGAGTTTTCAATCAAAAGGGCATGTCCAACATCTTGTTTACATGTTTGTCCTGATCTGGCTTGACCTCATTTGCATTGTCCTATCTCCAGTGACAAAGCAAATGTCTAGATACAAGATCCAATGTCCAGATATGTGGCTGCAACAGCAAGAGAAGAGATGCTGGCGCACAAAAAGGTAGAAAATATGGGCCATTCATTTGTCCTGTATACACACTGGTATTTGCGGGGATAGCTTCTGTTTGGCGTTCCACATGAAGTCTAGCGTTCCCATCTGATTTGAATAGCGCGCCACGAGTCATCCCACTTCTTCTATGGATTTCATCTTGAAGGAAGAAAAGCATACATTTAGATTCACCGGTCGATCCAGAGGAGCAACTGTAGAGGGGGTGGCGAGATCTGATAGCCTGTAGCCAGCCATGTGCATTTCTGTCCTTGCCGTATGATGATCAGTTCACACCAAGACATCGCTTCTTCAAACTCAAGCAGAGTGTGTAGTCTTGAACCAGATTTCAACATCCATCAACTTGATTTATACCAAAGTCGCTGTACAGTGAACGCAGCATCAAATTGCGGGTTTAGAAAAATTAAAGTGCGGGAAATAAATATTCAAAGTGCGGCTTTTTCAATACTCAGTTTGCGGGTTTCGCAAAAATCAAATCGCGGTTTTTTGTTGAAATCAATTTGCAGTTCAATACCACTATGTGTATGAATAGGTGCATTGTCCATAACAATATAAAAGCCGTTCATGAGAGGGTTTTTATCCATTTCATCTAGGGTTTTTCGAATAAAATTTAAATAGGGGCCGGTTGTGGTGCCTTTTGACTTTTTAACATTTGGTGTGTGCTTTCTTTTTCTTCCAACACCGTCAATTCTACGTTGTTTCGGCTTTTCTGCCACTCTAAGCTCAATGTCTACTACCCCCATTGCACTGATAGCACCCAATATTGTATGGGAAGATGCTTTGGTCGATTTGATTTCCACAATTGCCGGTGTACCAACTGTGGACCAGGCTGAAGGTGGACGCATATTTATGTCAAATCCACTTTCATCCACAAAAACACAGTTAGAAAGATAGTCCATATCAGTTGATGTCCAGCGCTCTACCCATTCAAAGCGCTGTCGAAGTTTATCTTCAGAGTTTCGTTCACTAGAACGTAATGTTGCTCTTTTGAATGACAAATTGCATTCAGTTTTCATGAAGTTACGAACACTGGTTTCTTTCAAACTGAAATTCTATGCGTCTAGTACCAGATATTAATGTTAGAACATATATATTGTGGTGGAGGCAGAGTGAAGATAATTTTATTCATTTACAAGCATAATGCCCAGTTGTATTTTTGCGCTTCCTATTTTTCTTTTTTTTTTCCAATATGAGCATAACGTCAGTTGCAAGCAGAGAATCACGACGCCAAGAGAAAAATTAATATTCGGACTAAAGCATTGACTTTGTCGTCAAGCTTGTGCATTAAGTGTAAAATTATAATCGTATTGCTAACTGAAACAAAGTGTCCACCAGTAGTACATCTTGAAATCAGTCAAGACCAGCGAAACAAGGAATTATCACATAAGTACAATGGACAAGCAAGGCAGATAAGGCATACGCTACTCATGATGGTCTATACAAACGGAACATTAAGAACCAATATGCATAGCAACACCAGGGTCCCAATCACTTTCACTTAGGGCGCCAGGAGACTGAACTACGCGTGGCTACTACAGGTACCTTTCGAATACCAGTAGATTCCTTTGCCATACATCTGAAAAGAAAGTAGAAAAATTCGTCTGGTATGCGTCACTGAAAAAGTGATGTGATATATTTGTGACTACTTATTTTTTATTTTCAAAGACCAATGCCAATGCCAATACCACCTACCAATCTAAGATATATCTGCACTTTTAACATGGAACATCCTGGGCTGGAGGTAGGAAACAAACTAATGAATGAATAAATAATTAATTAACAGTTTTTTGAGATTTTTGTAGATCTCAAAGAATATATAAAACACAACAAAAATTCACGGTTTTCCACTTTCGTGATTAAAGCACAAGGAATTAATACCTGGTTGGTCCATGGACATACATGCCGATTCTATGAATGGTCTACATAGTGCATGATTTAACCGATACAGTGATGCATACGTGGTGGTTAAGAAAACAAAAAAAGGGTGAAGAATGAAAATTCAATAGGAATAAGTATTTATATTCATTAAATCAATTGACTTGTGTTGATTTAGGCCATCAAAATCGAAACGATTCAATACTGTTGTTTGGAGCGAAATTTATTCAAGCTTTATGCGCAGGGTAAGCCCCTTGCTTCTTTCTTTCTTTCTTTTTTTATATTAACTTTTTAAATAGAAAAAAGCAATCAACGTATATCACGAAGAAGCCATAGACACACTGACTACGGCTGCTACTCCTGCTGCTGCCTATGTTCGCCAATTGATTACTCCGACCAATAATAATGTCTCGAACAGCCCCATTCCTCCTGATGGCGATGAAAATGAATCTACACAAGGCGACAACAATGTTGATTGTGACGCTAACGAGGACAACGATACGGCAACACCCATATTGGTCCACCCAGTTCGCAGTCCGCCTTCGATGTCAATTTCTGATGAAGCATCATTCTCTAATGAATTATTGACATCAACACCACTGTCTTTAACATTGCACGTACCGGGTCCAAATCGATTTTACGTTGATCATATTGATATCTCAGAGAGATTCTATAACATGCAACAATATGTCTTTAACTTTGTGGAAGCCAATAACTTAACCTTGGAATCTGATGTTCATCTCATTCTATTGTTATCTTCAATTCTATTATTACAAAATAACAATCGACTCCACAAAGACGTGATCCCGTTTTTTGGTGATAAGATATACCAAAAAGTTCGCGAAAGCATCCTTGACTCCCTAAATATGGCGTACAAATTTCCCGGAGAAACTTTGCTTGGAATCATTGAAACTGCACAAAGCGTATACAATAAAACCAATAATCGAATCAATGCAGCAGCTTCATTACTCAGCCTAGCAGATACCGTGGATAATCCTATAGATAAAAAAACTCATTGTATCCGCATCTCAGCTTCTCCAATTTCTGCCTATGGATCCAACATATTCAGACATATGTGAAACAAAGATCATTACAAGATATATTTTACATGCGATGCAACCTTTATTTGACGATCATGAGCGAGATATACGACTGGAATTTACTTTTACTGAACCCGCTGACAACCATAATCGAGAAGTTAGTTTTACTGGTTGTCCAGATTGTATTATTAGTGTTTTCCCACACCAAACGGATAATGCTGTGAACGTGGGCTATGGAGAGGTAAAGAGACAGTCAATGGCAGGAGACCACTATTTGGTCAATTTGGATCTTGTGCGGCTTGCAACACTTGGGAAAAATACAATTAATGAAAATGAGCTGTCAGAAAGTTTGAGTATACATGTAGTTGGTAAGTCTTTGTTTAAAAAAAATAGAAACGATTGTATATTGAATGAGCTCTATTTCTTAGGCCCATATATCACGTTTTATTTAATTCAACTAAAAGCTGATGGATTGTATTGCATGACTGAATTGACTCATGTGCAATGTCCTATGTCTGTTTCGGAAGTCCCTGCCTATATTACAAACTTCAGCAACTTGAAAAACGCTTTGCATGTTTTCCAATCTTTTTGCAAATATGAAGATACCAATGCTGATCTCTCTTCTTGGTGTCGTGATTCTCTGCTTGCAACTAACGTTATGCTTATATTGGAAAAAAAAAAGAAAAATAGGAAGCGCAAAAATACAACTGGGCATTATGCTTGTAAATGAATAAAATTATCTTCACTCTGCCTCCACCACAATATATATGTTCTAACATTAATATCTGGTACTAGACGCATATAAATACATAAAAACTGCATTCTGCTATCAAAATAATTTAATGTGTAAATTAGTTCTCTAAAAGAAAAATGGGTTTTCGGCCTGTTGAAGTTGTTTGTATGGTAGAGGAAACCCATTCGAAAAGAGATGCTTGACATCTTACATTACTAAAGTGTGCAGGATCATGTGAAAGCTTTTATACAACACTCATGTAATCAATTCGAAAAGTGTAGAAATAAAGAACCCTTATAATCATATAAATCCTTTTCGCTTTACCGCAATTTAAGTTCACAAAAAACTGCAAATTTGATTTCAACAAAAAACCGCGATTTGATTTTTGAGAAACCCGCAAACTGAGTATTGAAAAAGCCGCACTTTGAGTATTTATTTCCCGCAATTTGATGCTGCGTTGTTATCTGCAGGGCAACAGGTCGTCTTGTCGGCATGGGATTTTTTTTTTGGTGCTAAATGTCGCTTGTGGTGTCGACCTGTCAACATGGACAGAGGTGCTCCATTCAACATTGGGACCAGCCACAGTGACTGTCTGAAGTGCATCTTTTTTCAGCATTTGGACATTTGGAACATCTCCATCAGTCAACCTTTCCAACCTGGCACTATTAGCATCATGTCGGATAGTGAAGCACCTCAGGTAGAAAAGAAAAAGGGAGGTCAGCGTGGCAACAAGAAGAACGCTGGCGACAAAAAGAAGCCTGCTCTCTCGAAAAAGAAGGAAAAGACCCTTCAACGAGAAATTGAGCGTCGAAATGCAGTGATGGCAGCCTTCAACAAATACTATGAAGAAGAATGGGGACCTGAACGTTGGCCAGTGCTATTAGAAGCACTCAAGAAGCCTGTGCGCCATTGCATGATGATCAATAAGTACGCCAATGTGGAGGACATCAAAGCCAAGCTCAAAGATGTCCTGCCTGATCTCACCATGCTTGATTTTGTTTCTATACCATGTTACGCATCCAAAACAATGTCTCGATTTCCTCAGCCCAGCAAAGACAGCGCCAATGTCACAGACTACTATATTCTGGATGCTGCTTCTGTGCTTGCTACAGAAGCCTTGGACATCCAACCCGATGAACAGGTGCTGGATATCTGTGCTGCACCTGGCGGTAAGACACTGTCTGTTTTGCAACGATTAGATAAACAGTATGGACGCTTGACATCCAACGAAATTGCTTCAGACCGCAGAAGAAGATTACGACAAGTGATTGAGTCTTATTTACCATCTGATGTGGTGGAGGAGGTCAGCACGGTAGTTGGAAAGGACGGTACTCGTTATTACGGCGAGCCTGAACAGTACGATAAAGTCTTGTTGGATGCGCCTTGCTCTTCAGAGAGACATTTGCTGCACGACGAAAAGGAATTGGAGCTGTGGTCTCCTAAACGTACTCAGGTGAATGCTAAGAGACAGTTATCCATCTTGAAGGCGGCTGTTCATTCAGTCCGTGTAGGCGGTTTGGTGTTGTATGCTACGTGTTCCATCAGTTCGCTGGAGAATGATAAAGTGGTGGAGCGTATGATGAACAAGGGCAAGATTCCTATTGAACCTGTCAAGCTCAAGCTGCCTGTTGGAGAAAAGACAAAGTACGGATGGCTGTGTTTGCCTGATAAAACGACGTGGGGACCATTGTATTTTGCATTGATCAGAAGAACAGGCGTTTCCAAGGAAGGTGGATCTGATGAAGATGATGATGAAGATGATGATATGTAGCTGATACTTTATATAATAATAAATATGGCTTGTTGCACAATACTGGCAGTTTAGTTGTTGCATGCAATAGTAGGCAAGTTGTCAAGTATACTCTCTCTCTCTCTCTCTCTCTCTCTTCCTCTTTTCCCCCCTAAACATGGAACACGCTAATCGTATTCGGCAACGCTTAGTTGACAGGCTGTGTTACATGGCGCATGGCAGGCAGTAGCATGTCTCTATTCCCTGCATTGCCTAGGACTCGTTCTTCGGACATGTACCATCACAGGCGACGGCAAGTTCGTATATACAACAGATATACGCGGTTTATTGATGTTAGTGTATACGCATTGCATTGCATGGTATACAATTCGGGAGATATGGAGGGAAATACAAATGTAAAAGATCAAGATAAAAAGGCTTACGTTTCATCATCATCATCATCATCATCATCTTCCTCGACTCGAGGTGGTGGATATGTCTTGAGTACCTGATTCATTTCATCAGGATACTTTGACGCTAACTGCTGTTTGATTTTTCTCAGCTTGCCAAAGACATTGTTCAAGTCGCCCTTGACTTCTTTCAGCAGCTTTATGTGTAGTTCGAAATGTTTGTGAATGTTGTGATAACGTGCTTGACTGAATTTATTAAACGCCTCTAGTTTTTGTTGCGTGTCTTTGTATACTTGCAAGCTATACCAGTATATTTCTCTGTGAGAACAATGCCACGTAGATAACAAGCAAATACAGACCTTTCATCTTGGCTTTTGATGATTTCCTCGATCTCTTGGTCACTTTTTAATTGTAGCAGCTGGCTGGCAAGATGATTTGGTACAGACATGTTGGAAGCGAAAAGGGAAAGATGCTAGATATCTCTAGCGATACTTATTGGACAAGAAACAGCTTATCTGCTTTGAGAAATATGAGGGGTACAGCGAATAAACACACAAACAAAATTTAACCTAAAAGATTCAGTTATTCTATAACCCACACACACACACACACACACACACTCATTGAAATAGGCCAATTGAAACAAATAGAGAAAAAAAAAAAAAGGCCTTCCTTGTGTATCCTGTTTCATCATTGCTTATTCTCATAATGTCCATTTCATCCAAGTTTATACACCCTACCGCCGAAAACCTCTTTGGAATCAAAGAATGTTATTGATCCCCGGAAAAAAAAAGGCATGTTGAGAAATGTGATGAGCCATATGGCCTTGATGATCCAGCTCATATGAAGCGAGCCATGGTTTGTGTGAGCATCCAGCTTTATATTCACACCTAGTACCACATTAAATTGTAACAATTCGGAATCGATACTTCCGTAACAATGAGCCTGCATGTCAATCAAGACAAAACAGAGGGAAACCAAAAGTTTTGGGGTAAATAACCTGCTTGAGTCGTCGTGAAACTATGATGTACATGGCCATTTAGTGGATTTTATTATATAAAAACTTGCCCCTTTTTTAGCCTTGTTTTTCTTCTTTTCTTCCTCTTTATATTTTTATCCAATATTTTTCACACAATGAATCACCTTGTCTCGTACATTGCAAGTTGGATTGATTTCATACTGTATCTCTACATTCACATTACATCGATAATCAACGCAGTGATAGTAGTGGCCAACAAAAAGGACCCTCATCAGCAATCCAGCGCTCCAGCAGCAAAGGACGTTGCATTAAGGAACCGACGTCGAAACCATCGTCCAATGCAGCCACCATCACAACGAAACCAACGCTCGTCAAAAAGACCTGTTCTCGATAAAATACCCAATGAAATCCTCATCATGATGTTTGAATCGATGAATGCGGCTGATTTATTCCACTGTTCAACAGTATCCAAGCATTGGAATGACCTCGTCATCCCAATTCTATGGCGCTCACCCGTACCCAACAAGCCCATTCTCAGTTGTTTGCCTTCATTTGCCGTGATGGACAGGAAACACCGCATCAAGCATTCGCACCAGGAATCGCATTTATCCCCTGGATTTCCTATACATATACCACGCTATGGACATGCAGTCAAGTCTCTTGATTTGTCTCAAATTGCATCCCATGTCACCGACTGCACTATTCGACACATTATTCGCTCCTGTCCTCAGCTCACCAGTCTGAATCTCTCGCATTGCCGTCTCATCACCAACGACGGTCTGTATTATCTGGGCCGTGCCACACGCATTGCCAACCAGCTTCAGGTTTTGAGCCTGCAAAATTGCCGACAAATCACCGATGTTGGATTGGGCCATCTCACAGCCCAGTGTCATGGCTTGCAAACGCTTCATTTGGGTGCTTGTCCTCGTATTACGAATGATGGCATTATCAGCCTTGTGACAGCTTCCGGAAACACTATCCGACGTCTTCGTCTTAGTGATTGCAGCCACATGACAGGATCCACACTCCACGCGATAGCTCGTTTATGTGGCCCCAGACTAGAATGGTTAGATATCGCACGTACCAAATCCATCAGACACACGCATTTGGAAGACCTGGTGCAGCATTGCCCCAACTTGCGTCGACTCAATGTATCAATGAAGAAGCCCAAGCCCCTGTCCGAGTTGCGTGATCAATTGAACCGAACAAGAGAGCGCCTGTTCCATTTGCATGAAGACATGACTCAGGCAGTGGAGGAGGAAGAGGAGCAGGAGCAGGAAGAAGATGCTGTCAATCCATTAAACGAGCTCATTGACCTTTTGAATCGATTTAACATCCAAGCCAATTTGACCAGCGGATCAGCGCAACATCGACAGCTCTTACTCGACCAGCAACAAGTGCGAGATCCAGTCTGCTTTGCAACAGTGGAAACCATTACAGTGCATCTCAAGAAATTGGAGCACTTGAACCTCTCTCACTGGCATTGTTTAAATGACAAGGCAGTGCATATGATTTCAGTCCATGCTCATTGTTTGAATTACCTCAACTTGGTTGGATGTGATGGTGTCACAAAGAAAGGACTCAAGTACCTCTCGGACCTCTGTGAAAGAAAATCAACTTGCATTACCTTGACTGATCTGATGATCTCCCCAGCAACTTGTTATTCATATGAAAGCGACTCATCTTCATCTTCCTCTTGCTTGTCATCCGAGGAGAGTCGCACCAAATGGACATCTACAAAGAAGAACAAATTGCAGTATTCCAGATCCATTTGAATGGTGAGGGCTTAGTTTGACACACACACAGACACACACACATCCGCTATTGTACTATTATATCAGCCCATTTGTATATATGTTCCTATTACTTACGGTATAACAGTGATCATTTGCTGTTTATTATTATTTGCTTTTCTCTAATTTAGTTATCCGCCCCCCTATCCTTATTGTTTATTCGTTTCATATATAATCTACACCTTTTGCCAAAATGATGTCGCACTAAAAAAAATTCAAGTTGTCGCACAAGAGTGTCGTATCTTTTAAAATAAATAGTATCGCATTTATAGTAAATCTTCTTGTCAACAAAACACAATTAAAATGAGTTATACATTTTATTTCGAAGATGGTGCAGGAAACATTGTAAATGAAAATGGGGAAGAGCCAATGGACATTACTGAAGATGAAACCCCCTTTAAGCTGGAAAGAATTAACCTCGTATACGGAGTATTTGAACGCCAGGGCAAAGTTTTTGGATGCTGAAATATTACAAGAGTATTAGTAAAAAAAAAAAAAAAAAAAAAAAAAAAAAAAAAAAGATAGAAAATGCGGAAAAAAAAAGATCTCTGATGGTGAAGTGAGTGCAAAAGCCAAAGGCAATCGAGTCAGCAATGAAATTAAGGTGCGTGCTGTACACTTGGTCGACGTACATCCTAAAAACAGCGCAAGAGCTGTTGCTTTAGATTTAAAACTAGAGCCAAGAACTGTGCAAAGATGGTATAAGATATGGAAAGAAGACCCGGATTCACTTTTCAAGATCATTGGTCGACCAAAGATTAGTGAACCAGAAGGAGAACTAGCCAAGGCAACAAAAAAAAAAAAAAAAGTAGTGGCTGATTTTTACTTCAAACAGCCTACTTCTACAATAGATCAATTGATGGAACAGCTGAACACTAGTTTCGATGACTTGGCGATCTCTAAAAGAACATTATATCGTTATATGGCTGATCTATGGCTTTTTTCTTTGAAGAGGATTCAAATGGAACCAGAAGAGAGAAACTCATCTGAAAAAATTCAGCAAAGAAAAGAATGGGTGATTGCCGTGCAAGTTATGGGTGTGGATTACATGACCAATTGCGTTTTTATTGACGAAGCTGGATTCAATGCTAATTTGAGAAGAACCCAAATTGAATTCACAAAACCGCAATTTGATTTTTGAAAAACCCGCGAAAAAGCCGCACTTTGTGCGACAACTTAAATTTTTTTTAGTGCGACATCATTGTGGCAAAAGGTGTATATATCAATTTACTAGTTTAAATTATGTATAACGACAACATTTCTTGCACAAGTGTCTGGCCCAATGAAATAGCTACAAATATTTGCGATACTATTCCTCAATGAAAACAAAAGGGTCATGCAAGTTTGAGGCGAGTTGCAGAAATAAGAGATATAACACTACCGTCGATCTAGGTCCCTGTTGGGCTGATTTGTGCTAACATGTATGACTTATACACTGTAATGCCGTATGCTTATAAAGTGCTATTACGAAGAGATTTACAAGATGTCTGTACATAAATGGCTTTGAAGGCCAATTGTAAAAATAACGTTTTCAAACTCTCAATTTTGGAGCTGCCAGGATTTTCTGAAGGCTGATCTCGCACTATAGCTGTTGATTGATTGATTCAGGAGCCAAATTTGCGTATCCTAGACTTGACGAGTTTGAACCCTGTACACTTAACTGCAAGAAGATCAAGTGGCCAACGTATTGGAATCAAATTATGGCATCTTTATAAATAAACTTCAAATAGGTTAATCATCTCCAACTCAGATATTACAGCTTACAGATCAAGAGTTGGCTCATCATCATCCCCATCATCATATAATATACTGACTAGAAAATTCCAGCTATCAAAAATGTGATTCATGCCGTGTAAATATAAGCTACACAGCCAAATTGGACGACTTTCCAGCCTTCATATCTAGACATGTAGACCTTTTTGAGCCGCCGGAATGATATCAAACAATTGTACTTGAGTAGTAGTAACTTTCTGACTCATTTGCTCAACTTTTTGGGACCAACAAAAACATGGCCAAAGATCGACCAAAAACCATGAGGGGTGCCTCATGATTTATTACGAAAAACAAACGATCGCATTTTTCACCTTGAAAATGAAGATTTTTACTATGGCATATATTAATTCAAAATGTTTCTCTCAATCCAAAGCAACCTCTGAAACCACTTTTATGAGGCTTTCATATGCAAAATTTCGACATTTTGGCCTAAAACCTTATTTCATGTTTTCTGTAATTGCTCAGTAAATTTAGTCAAAGCATCCATTTTACTTGGAACCATTGGAAGCGCATTGAAAAGTACTTCAAGAATGTATTAGAAAGCGTAGGGTAATTATCACAGTTTGTATAGTCGAATATCTTAAAATAGTTTAAAGAAGTCGGCAAAAGACAATAACTGTCCAATCTTTAGCAGAAAAAATATACTGAGTTTGAAATTATTTTGGTGATGGCATTGCTGCTGGCAGACCTAAATGCCTGTGATGATGGCAACGGTGATTGTGATACTGATTAAATAGGGTTCATGAAATTTGGAATGTTTTTGGCGAGAGCCCCCAGGGCGACGCCGTCATCGAGCGTAGCGAGATTGGTTCGCTAGTAAAGAACGCACTGTAAGTGTGCATTTCTAATATTGGTAAATGCCTATATTCTATCTGGTCATTTGTTAATCAAGATACACACAGGGTATTGACTGCTGCTGAGCAATGGCATCATAGATTCATAAGAAATGGCGGTTTTTGTATCCAGGATGCATTTGAATAATCGATGGCTTCATCATGCAAAAGCTTCATTCTCAGAGAAAATGCAAGGTAAGGTTTTTTTTTTGCATTAATGGCCTATTGGATTGTTTCAAATCATCAAAGGGATTGACCTGGCGTCTTTGCCTGAACATCCATAATGGAAAGCGGCACCCTGCGTGTCCGTTGCCGTGCTGATATTTACTTTATTTGGTTGATTCAGCGGCGTTGTAAATGCCCGTTGCCGTGCGTCCATGTGGATCAGCAGGGTTTGAGTCATCGCTCCGTCTACTTGAACGGGTCGAAGCGTACAAACAATCCCGAGAAATTTCGAAGCAGCATTATAAAAGTAAAATGGAACCCTCCCACTTTTCATTCTGCATTTATTTTATTACTATTACCTATTAAATCAACATGTCAACCAAAGTAGACATTCTCGTCAGTGGAGCAGGTCCTACTGGGCTCTTCTTTGCTTATCAAATGGCTCAAAGGGGCCACTCAGTTTTTATCGTCGATCCCAAACCAGGACCTACGGATCAAAGCCGTGCCATCTTGATCACTTCAAGAACAATGGAGATTTTGGAGAGTAAAGGGTTAGCTGCTGATATTCTTCGTGAAGCGTTTGTATTCTGTGGTGTGCGTGTGTTTAGAAATGGCTCTATAGTAAGTATACAACGATACTTGAATGATTTAGCGTATTCATGCTGATTCATAGGTGGCTCACATTGAAGCTTGTGGAGACACGCCATTCCCTCATGCCACTGCTCTCATGCAAGGAAAAACAGAGCAGGTTCTGGCCAACAGATTAGCAGAGGACACAGATTGTAAAGTGCATTGGGGAACTGAACTCGTGTCATACACTCAAGATGAACATGGAGTGAAGTCGGTTGTTCGAGACATTAACACCAAACAAGAGCAAGTAGTTGAATCTACTTATATTGTGGGTGCAGACGGAAGCCATTCACGAGTCAGAAAGGGAAATCCTGAGTGGACTTATGATGGTGTTGCTATTCAAACCAAATTTATCTTGGCTGACTTGACACTTCATGGTGCAGATGGTGCAGACATCAAGCATCTCATGGATAGAATGAATGTGTTCATGACAGGCACAAGTAATGTATAGACACTGTAGATGGGTGATGAGCTAGTAGGATCTAATGTTTGAAATGTAGGTGTGATGGGTATGATCCGTTTGAAACCGTTTTATCCAATCGATGACGATTCACATGTGTTCCGAGTATTTGGCAACTTGGAAGGCTATCAGATCAGCGAGGTCGACAAGGACAAAATCAGCCATGGCATCGATAAATCATCCGAAGCACCGCCTACATTGGAGTTTATTGAGGAATGGATCAACAAAATCGCAACACCCAACAAGTTTGTAGCAAGCGATCTCATCTGGGGATCGTATTTCAGAATCAACGAAAGAATTGCGAATGGATTTAGAAAGGGAAGAGCCTTTTTAGCTGGAGGTTTGTATCACAGCAATTGCCTCAGAAGTTTGGTTATTGATGCTTGACGTAGATGCCGCACATTGTCATTCACCTGCTGGCGGACAGGGCATGAACTTGGGATTACAAGATGGTAAGTGCGTCCCTTTAAGGGTAGCAGCTGATTATTCATACGGATATAGCTCATAATCTGGCATGGAAGATGTCAGATGTACTCAAAGGCATAGCCTCTGATCCAGAGAAACTGCTTGATTCTTATAATGAAGAGGTATAAAGAGTGCAAACCTGCAATTACCCTTAGCATCTAACCCTTTTTTTTTTCTTGACTTGAATATCATGTAGAGAGAACCCATTGCCAAAGAAACCATTGAGATCACCAGTAAGACTACCAAAGTAGGCGTTGCCGGAAGTTCGCTTTTCGCTTCCATCAGAAATGTAATGCTTTCTGCAGCCCTCCAATTTCCTCAAGTAAAAGAAACGGCATTTCAAAAGCTAATGCAGGTACGTACAATACAATGAATGTTCAGTTCTAGCGATGATCTAAGCCAGTCTTCTTAGTTGTTCCTTGTCATTGATACCAACACATCCAGCATCATGACGGAGACCTCCGATAAAGGGTTGATTGAAGCTGGCCACTTCTTGCCAGAAACTGCAATCATGCGAAAGAGCTTCATCATCTCAAGCAAACGACCTCGTCATATTCAGCGCTACAGTCTACGAGAACTGTTGGTCGATAATCAGGAATTCACGGTTATCTTTATCGCATCTTGCTTGGCCAGCACCAAGCCCAACGTTCACTTGATGGAAAAGTTTTGGAAAGATACTCGATCCAAGCCATTGCGTCGACTTGTCATCCAATCCGCACATCACTCCAAAGCCGCAGGCAAATTACCAGACTACATCACTGAGGAAGAAGCATCTACTGCAGAGGATGCATTTTACTCTGAAGAAAACAGCAATTTGCCAAACTCTGTCTCTAATCGTATTGGTCTCCATCCATTATTGACATCCTACTTTGCTGGTCAGCAGCCTGCTAGTGTCGTCCTTTTTGTTCGTCCTGATTTATATGTCTCGCACGCTAAATTGGTAACAAATGAGAGTGAACTGGAGTCTGCCTTGGGATTCCTTTCAAGTTTGTACAAATAACTGGCATCTGGGTAGCCTTGACTACACCCGCTCTATGTATTACCTATATCTGAATGATTGTATTCAGGAAAGAAGTGAATAAAAACTAACAGACAATAGAATTCTACTGTCTAATGAAACCTCTTTTAGGCGTTTGCGACGTCTTTTGGGCAAAATATGCATTACAAACAATGTGGTGATATTGAAAAACGCTCTCCTTTGACAACACTTCTCCCTTGGACTGACTTGAGGGGGTTTTCTCTACCCACTATAAAAGGTGAGTATTTACATACAAACCCTGCCCTACACTGCAGAAATACTCAAGCAATTTGGTGTTGTCCCAGTTGGGAATGGGAAGTGGCTTTCTTTCTCTTGTCAAGCACATGATCTGGTGGACGTGTAAACTCATTAAGCGGTTTTCTTTTCTGTCATAGATGGGATAAGAGAAAGTAAGAAACCATGCTGTTTACACTTGGAGGTCCCAAATGCTGATTTTATCGTTTAAGTCTCATTTATTCTTTGGTTTGATGTCGTCAAGTATTATCTGTAGTATAAGCTTTGTCGTAAGGTAACCGCGCCTCTGCATGGCTGAGGGATTTATAAGGTATGGACTTGGCTGCTCAGCTCAGTCATAGTTGACAGGCTGATATTATCATATATTCGGTTCTTTTTACCGCCTGCAGTTGCCACGTATTAAAGCTTATTGATCCACCCTCTTGTAGGAACACGTTTACATTCTCCAAACTTCATCTCAAACAATCTACAAAATAAGAAAGTTTGGATGACGATAGTATACAAAACTCATCACGTCATCGCAGTTCCTCAATCCTCGGTGTATTGGTTGAGCCAAGTTAATCAAAAAGTTATTAAGCTAGCTATATAAGTTTCAGTCTAAACAGAATAAACTCGTCCAAGAGCAGTTGTCCATCATAAACCATAACAATGACCACGATTTGGTTGCACATTGTACGTAAAGGGTCTGACGAAGAGCGAACGCAACCACAGTCTACCAGCCAATGCGTATCGCCTTTGTACTATGTAGACAATAAAAAGTATAGAAAGAGAATAGCAAAGGCACAAGATGAAATGAAGACATCTACACCTAAAAGCATCAGTATTATCATTCGGTTTCATGATAGATTTACTGTCCCTAAACACTTTCGAAGCCTTAAACAGGAAAGAAATTGAGCTTACAGTCAAGCTGGCTTCATTATACACAAAAGCTTCAAAAGAAAATAGCATGATCATCTATTTTCCATTAGCTTCAAGAGCATTTATTATTGCCTTTATGATTAGAGGGCATTCAGTTTGCCAGCAGTAGGTCAAAATCTAATTAGACTACCTGACCTCGATTGGCCAAATTTTGGTCTTTTCGATTTGGTGGAGCTATTTCACCAGATTCGACTATATAAAATCTAATGATCATTCAATACTCCATTAAGCTTTCTAGGAGTATTTTCTGAGGCGCATCTGATGGTACTACTTTTGATATATTTTTCAAACAAACTTACTGAGCAATGCTTGAAAATATGAAATGAGGTTTATGGCCAGAATATGGAGATTTTATATATGAAGTTCTCACAAATAAAGTTTCAAAGGTTGCTTGGATAGAGAGAAACATTTCGCATTAACACATGCCATAGTAGAAGTCTTCATTTTGGAGGTCAAAAATGCAATCGTTTGATTTTCGATGAAAACCATGAAGGGTACCTCATGCTTTTTGGTCAATTTTTGGCAAATGTTTTTTTTTTGGCCCAGAAAGTTGAGCAAAAGTGTCAGGAAGTTACTACTACTCGAGTACAATAGTTTGGCGTCATTCCGGTAGCTCAAAAAGATCTACGTGTCTAGATATGAAGGCTTGAAAGCTGTCAAATTTGGCTGTATTTTTGCTTTGTCTTTCATTTACACGGCATGAATCACATCTTCAGTAGCTGAAGTTTTCTGGAAGTGGCAGTTCTGCACCCTGTGCAACTTCTAATTCAAATAGGAGGCATATTGGTTTTGATAAAGCTATTTCATGCAAATTTTGATGCGTTTTGTTGCTGGCAAGCTTGATAATAAAGGAAATGAAACCCCGAATTTACTGCTAGAATACTATGGTTTTGCACCTTCGCTTCGCTGCGATCAAGCCCTCATATAGATCAATGCTACCAAATGTTGGATTAGATGCTCAGTTGTCATAGGTTTTGCACCTTTGTTTCGCTACGGTAAATCCCCCAAACCCCTTCCCCATTGTCGGCTTCTCCGGTGGTTTTGTTCACCTTTGTCCAGCTCTCAATTCTTTAGAATTATATTTGAAAGAATGTGGTTGGCTTGTCTATTTTTTAAAAGCATAGTTTTGCAGTATATATATTAGTGATTGAAAAAGCGGGTATAAGTGTAATAATATACAGTCAAAAAGACAGCCCAGGATTGTTCGTGCACCAAATCAGCACAGGTGCCATCAAGAGCCAGTATAGTTTAAATGGATAGATATTTGCGTTTGAATAATTGAGTCGTGAATAAAATCTATCCATTGGAAGACTCCCAACAAACCAATTCAAGTGCAAATTTTATTTCAACACTTGTCAAGTCGGTTTGTGCCATTACATAAGCTCTTCGAATATTCATTCCAACGCTTGTTCGCAGGCACCCGCAATTTCTGTTGATAGATTGTCATAATGCAATAATTTCTGGAGCTTAACCCCACATTTTGCTATTGCTCAGAAGAGGTCCAATAAGTTGAGATCAGAAAAGTAAATACTTTCTAGAAATGAGCGAAACTATCCAGCAACATTGTATGTCAGTTTGACACATCAATCAGGAGAAAGTGTTACACAACATCTTTGCTTTGCTCTGTTTTGGCTTTGCTCTCATTTGATTTGCAAGAGCCTCATGCCCTTTCATGGATAGCAAGGTCTGTTCTTGGATCAAGTCTCTCTGCTGCTGTTACAAAAAGGAAATCAAGGAGTTTCGTCGAACGATTTACAAGTAGCATAGCATTCACAAGACACTTTCTTTTTGCAGAATTAAGTTAAATTTGATATTTAAAGTTCATTGTTATTGTTCAACATCATCATCGTTATCACCCTTAGAGCCATTTTTACAAGAGAAAATGTCTTGGCTACGTCTTTATTTGCGCTATGGTCATTACAGGAAAGAATTGATGTGAATAGTAAATACAAACATTTTTCGATGGTCAATTTCTATTCATACGTTTGATTCAAAGGAACAACTACAAGTCTGCTGATCAAGTCTGAAACTATCTGGTTGGGACAAGATGCAGCACATTTACGCACACACACACATACACACGCAAGAGCACATTTCTTTCATTAATTGAGATAGAGTCATTTGCTTTTAACTGGTATACTACAATTCCAACTAATCTAGCACTAGTGGCAAGACGTACATTAGAGTATGTGAATTCGACGATAGAAACCCCCTTTATACGATAAACTTATATATATATATATATACTCACACACGTGGACAACGTATGCCTGAATGGGGTTGTCTGCAGCGCCACTATACTTATCTATATGCCTAGCCTAATACTTTGGCCTAGATCGCTAAAGCATAGTAGACATATATAGATATATATATCTAGATAAACAAGAGCTATTCTTCTCTTTCTTTTCCTTCTCTCTTTCTTAGTTTCTTGCACTTGATATCATGTTGAGACGCAAATCGTCTACGATAAGCAATAGCTCCAATAAAAATGATACGCATTTGGCAAACAATCATTCCTTTGCTACTTCAACATTGAACAAGGCCAATGGTAAGGCAATGATTGATGCATTGAAAGAGAGCAGAAGAGTAAATTATTCAAATTCACATTTTACTATGAGAGAAACTAACAGTTGCAAAAATAGCGTGCCTTTGGCGGTTTGCTTGGCAATAAGAGAGCCTCGCTGGGCAACCTGAGAAAGTCCAAATCATCGACTACAGCAGATAATCGTCAATCATCAACCCGCCAAGCAGAAATGCTAACTACCATGGATTTATCCATGAAGAGACGATCCACAGGCTGCTTGAGAAGAGACTCAGTATATTCCAGCAAGAGCACAAAATCCACATATTTCTCCAATACAAAGGTTTGTTTTGTTGTTGTTTTGTTGTTGTTTTGTTGTTTTACTCACCCCTCTTTGGTTCCCCTTGCTCTCTCTCTCTCTCTCTCCCCCAACTAAATCACCCCTTAAATAAATCCCAGGTTTGGAGATCGCCAGGATATTATGAAATACCCAATGTTTTTGGAAGTGATTGTTTCCTGAAACCGGAACCTCTCATTGAAAAGACATACACCTTACGTACAGTCAATTTGCAGAAACACATATCCAAACATCCTTGGCGTCCAGCAGGCAATTACACAGAGATACCTCAACTACCGCCACTTGTAAGAACAGCAAACGAATTCGAAAGAAAGATAAGAAAAGCACTACCAAAAGTACCAGTAT
The DNA here is from genome assembly GCF_035048745.1 of Mucor velutinosus. NCBI lineage: Eukaryota > Fungi > Mucoromycota > Mucoromycetes > Mucorales > Mucoraceae > Mucor > Mucor velutinosus. Next base: position 428,695 of record NW_027041896.1, on the reverse strand, counting down.
CTTCGCTGGATCCGCGTAATAAATACGACAGCTTCAAAGAAATAGGCACAGGGTTAGCAAGCACTAAACACAAAAACAAGAAAATGACATGAATCTAATATGTATCATCACAATAAAACCACTCTTGTTTCTATAGTGTAAATGGTTCAGTCGTTAGAGCACAGCATCGATACAAGAAAAACGTCTATTTGGCCATCAAGCGGTGTCATTTGGATCCTGACCGTGAATACAAGGCATCCATCATCCGTGAATTGCGCATCATGGCTACGGGTCACACAAATCTCATCCGACTACGAGAAGTTTCATTGTGGAAGCAAGATGTTTGGATGGCCATGGACTTGCAGCGCTGCTCTGTGTTTGCTGTACTCTGTCAACGTGGTATTCCAGAGCAATACGCTGTTCACATTACATGTGAGACGTTGAGGGGCCTTGCGTATTTGCATTCAAGACAATTCATTCATCGCGACATCAAGTGCGAAAACTTGCTTTTAGGGTGGAATGGCGAAGTCAAGCTAGGTATGCTATCATGGTTGAATGTATGTTCCAGGCTACTAACGCCAATGCAGCTGATTTTGGTCTTGCAACAAGAACAAGCCGTCGTAACCGTGAGAGATTAGGTACAAGCAAATGGATGGCGCCTGAAGTCATTCGTGAACAGCCGTATGATGAAAAGATTGATATGTGGTCCTTGGGTATTACACTCATTGAGATGATGGATCGTGTTCCGCCTCATTACCTCTTGAAAGATGAAACCGAACTGTTTACTGCTATTTTGAGTGAACCCAGCCCCACCTTCACCTACAGCTATCCCACCATGTACATGAGAGGCCTTGTTGCTTGGCTATTAGATGAAGCGCCCTCTACAAGACCACATGCTGTCGATGTTTTACAGGTGAGTTCAGGCACGGTCTTGATTTAATACATGTTTTAACTTTGTTTGCTGAAATAGGAAATTGATGTTCACATCCAAAGCAGATTATTGCAATGTGCTACTTCAAATGATTTAGCTAGATTTGTTAATCATGTTTTATCTCCAAAAGCTTCTTCTTCTTCTTCTTCTTCTTGAGTGCAATAAAAAGGGCTAATGTATATTAATATAATCTGTAATCTATGCAGCAGTTGCATTACAGGATGAAAAAAAAAAGTAACATGGTCATGCTTTGATGGCTGATAACTCGATGCATGATACATCTTTACGAGGCGCCATACAATAAACAACCTTGAGGTGCCTCAATAAACAGGAATGCTTAATGTTTGGAGTTAAAAGATGAGATGAATTAATGCTTGAGTGATACAGAATTGAAGTGATACTTTAATGCTCTGGTTTTACGCCAACATGTGTGCCTTATTGAGATGATGTATAGCGTTTATTCTGTTTTTGGTGATTGATTGATTATTTTTCATATCAAAGAACTGCGCTATGCGGCAAGGATGATTAAGGAAGTTTTGTCTCATTTGCTATATCACTAGATGGAAAAAACGAATGTTTGCTACGCACTAGCTCTTTGTTCAGACACGACGCTACCATGTCTTTATAGTATTCAATGACTCCAGCCCCTTAAAGTGAGATTTTCGAGATTCGCGCGTACATCTGGCCTGCATTGCCCTATCTAATGTCTCTACTATGACGGAATTCAACCAAATACTGATCAATTGATGAGCAGTATGTAAAAATTCTTAAACTGGATTTGTGTGTACTTGATCCTTCTGCAGTAAGGTTTAAATGATCGATGAAATGACAATTGGTTTAGACTAATACGTTGTTGCTAACCTATCTTGCATGATTGTACCAGTAAAAATCTAATACTAACACTAGCAACAAGTTATCGTTTTTCACCATTATGATGCACTTCACTACCAGAGAACCAACCATAGATTATTGATTTTGCGCGTAGCAGAGCATGTGCTTTTGGAATGGAAGGCGATCAAGTCGTTCTGTGTCAGAAAGACGATTTCATTAATTTATTACAGCGGGTGAGCATTCTCGATCTTTCAATCAGCACCTGATAATGATATAAAAGCTGGAGTTACCATATTTTTCTCTTTTGCCCTTTTGTCGTCAAATTCATTGCAGTAGAAGTCGACATACGGACAGTTAGCATACTTGCATTGTCTCTAAAATGTTTGCGACATTTGGACGTCTTTTTAAGCAGTGTTTCCTCGCCCTATAAAACGCTCTGGATGACCAGAGTAGTATCGAGCAATGACTCTTATCTAGTAGCTACTCTCTGCCATCTTTGCTCAGCTTTTATATGATGCAGAAATGTTGATCAAGATAGCAGATGGCATTTTTTTTTTTTTTTTTTTTTTTTTTTTTTTTTTTTGCTAATAAATCAAGCATGTTGTCTTTCAGATATTACAGAACAAGTTGCACACTATTCACTGAACACATGTTTTAACTCGAGTAAATTCAATGACCTGAAATTATCACAAAGTCGCGCACCATGGCATAGTGCAGATACCAAATGCAATGGTAATAACTGGATCTCAAATCAGCTAATTGGATTTACAACCTTGCCATCCAATGACAAATAGCTCCATTTAGCTACTACTAATAATCAAGCAACTAGAAAAAAGCATCAGATCAGTCATCTACAGCCATCCTAATTTACATGTGATTCATAAGCCTTCAAATCAAAAAGAAACTGGGGCTTGACCAAAATCACATATGGTGTTTAGCTGAACACAACAAAGCCACTTTTGGAACCAAATTAGTCTTTCAATGATAATAACAAAGCTCTTGATTTTGCACAAAGCAAAACTGTGTGTGGAGAAGGAATTTGGATTTATTTTTTCCACTAAATTTCTTCTATTTTCTTTCTCTTTCTCTTCTTCCTCTTTTTCACTCTACAACAACATCACATGTTATCTGACGACGAGTACGACTATCTATTCAAATTAGTTCTTATTGGAGATTCTGGCGTAGGCAAATCAAACTTGCTTTCGAGGTTCACTGTAAGTTATACTCGCTTCAAAGTACAATCGAATCAGTTTCTAAAGCAACGTAAGACAGACAAATGAGTTCAATCTCGAATCAAAGAGTACTATTGGCGTAGAGTTTGCTACAAAGAACATTGAAATTGGTGGGTAGACTGCTGTGCATCTCTCGGGCACTATAAATGTTAACATCCATTACAGAAAAACGTTCTATCAAGGCACAAATTTGGGATACCAGTGGACAAGAGCGTTACAGAGCCATTACCGGAGCGTGAGTTACTTGAAAGCATAGCATGGACAGGCAACTAAACAAGTTATTAGTTATTATCGTGGTGCTGTCGGCGCACTTGTTGTATATGGTAATACCTTGTAGGCAAAATGAGAATGATACCAAAGCTTACCATTATGTTATAGATATCACTCGTCGAAATTCATTCCAAAACGTATCACATTGGCTTAAAGAGCTTAGGGACCATGCTGACTCCAACATTGTCATCATGTTGGTGGGTAACAAGGTTGATTTAAGTGAAACTAGTCGTGCAGTAACCACTGAAGAAGGTGGTGCTTTGGCTGAGAAGGATGGATTTTTGTTTATGGAGACATCTGCACTTGATGCTACCAATGTAGATAACGCATTTGAAAAGGTGTTTGCCACTATCTTTGAAAACTTGCCCAAGCCTTCACAAAATACCGCAGATGAGAAGTCAGCTTCAGGCCCTACCAACGGTGAACGTGTTCAATTAAGACCTCCCAGTGTTCGTAGCATGTCTCGTAACAGTAGTTTGGATGAGAACAGAGAATACCGTAAAAAGGAAAAGGCTGGTGGTGGCTGTTGTTAATCTACTGAATATATACTATTTACATTTACTATTAAACTATTTGAAATATATGTCTCGGTCTCGCATAAAGAGGGATATACATTCTGATTTAAAACTAGGGGCATTTGTTGTAAAAGGAATCGAGCATGCGCCCTATACTGTCGTTTGATTATCGCAACGTAGAGCCTTTGTGTACTAAAGAAAGTTAATAGCGTAAAAGATTGATGAGACAAATGGATATAACCTGTTGGTTTAGAGTATTCAAAGTATTATTATTATCGCCTTAAAGGTCACCAAAATAATAGTAAAAAAAAAGTATTCACACAAAGTACGAAACGCAATTCTTAACAGTGTGGCAATTTGATATTTCACATGCGGCTTTTGCGTTCAAGACCGAAGTTTGTAGCGGTTAAAGCTTACAGATTTAAGTTTGTACAAAATAGCAACCGTAAGTAGCCAGACTAAGTTAGTATAATGCTCTCCAACCCGTATTTTCTTTTCTATTACTATCGCATTCATCGTTTATCCTCATGAGAAGGCATTTTGTCAGCTAAAGTTTATTCAAATTCCGACATATTCTTTCTCTCGAAATGGAAGTTCTTGGTTGATTTTCGACTTCTTAAAACTATTTTTTGGAATTCGACTCTATAAGCTGTGATGATCATCCCATGCTTCCTTATGCTTTCTTGGAGTATTTTCCAAGGCGCATCTAATGGTGCCACTTATAAGAGATGTTTTGAATAAATCTATTGAGTAAATTTAGTAAATATGAAATGAGGTTTTTGGCGAATATGTCGAGATTCCTCATGTAAAGGCCTCATAAAAGTAATTTCAAGGGCTGCTCTAGATCAGTATAATCCTTTTGATCTAATATATACCTTAGTAGAAGTCTTCATTTTTGTGGTAAAAACGCGATCGTTTGATTTTCGACGAAAACCATGAGGTGTCACCTCATGGTTTTGATGTGGTTTTTGGCTAAAGTCTGATGATCCCAAAAAAGTTGAGCAAAAGTGTCAGGAGGTAAGTACTAGTCGAAAGCAATTGTTTGGTGTTATTCCGGCGGTCTAAAACCGCTTCTAGTGCGAGAAAACACGGCTCAAATATGTCCAAGTTTCGCTGTGATTTATACATTTTTACTAATAAAAAGCAATGCAAGTAGGCTGTTTACCTGAATACGCATTTTTCTGATCGACACGGACATGTAGTTTCCTAGAATAGCCAAATCTGCAGTTACAGGTTGTTTATGAAGGGTTTTTTTGTTTGATAGTTAAAATTTGAAAAAAGAAATCATAGTAAAATGCTATCATAATAGATTACGGACAGTTTGTTTATCAATCCCTATGCCAACACATGAGTTGATGTCTCGGTATTATCGAACAAACGCAGAAACCTCGCATTCAGCACATCTCCTGATGCTTTACAGTTGGCGCTATCCGTAAATGCTCATAACAGCGATGTATAGTCGCCAGTAAGCGTCTTGGCTCGAGCAAATTCAGAGGTTGGATTAAGCTCGCAATGCTAGTATGCCACGCTCATGTTTACAAAAGTAAATGAGTAGACAGCATTGTAATCTAGGTCGTGTTGAATACCTATGATACGCAACCTATATGGTGATGGATAGAATTGATCTGAAAGCATAAATGTCACCAGTAATGCCATTTTACAATAGCCTAATCGTTTCGGCTTGCATTTCCATGAAGCTCCCTGTATATTGTGCCCTTCAACACATCTAGCGACTGATCAATCATATTTAAATACTCCAAATTGATGCTCTACCAACATGTCTAGCTATTGTATGGACTTGAAGTGCTGTTTCTATAAATAATGCATTGCGCATGATAGCAGATCCACATGCCAATATCTATGTGATAGCATCCAAATAGCGGCAGCTAGTTTTCTGCTGCTATTTTATAAGAATGGGTGGTGGACCCTTCATTACAGCACACCATAACCAAAACTCATTTGAAACCAAATGCCTTTATTACAAAGCAGCAATATGGCCTCCTGATGTAGATCTTACAACTTGCCATTGTCAAAAACATGGGCGATACGTATAGCAATGCAAAACAAAGGTAGCATTCTCTCTCTTTTTTTTTATATATATAGAATAACATTGAAACGAACGATGTATATATAGTTATTTGTTTACTCGCCAAACAATCTTCTGACACGCTTAAGGACACTATCTTTCTCGGGATCTGAATAAGGAATACAAAAGGATGAGTATGTTGCGCTGTAAGGTTGAAAGTACACATTGTTACCATAAGGATGATCTTTGGAGGGTATCTCGAGAATAGCAGGGAAAGCTGCACTGTGTCCATCCACCAGCTCTCTAATATCTTCAGCAACCTATGGACAGTGCCGCATCAGCATAAAACGCGTGCACATTCAAGAGACGCACAACTTACATGTTGATTGATCAAAATGATAGCAATATCTTTGCGTTTGGTATATTCGATAAAGGTTTCCTCAATCGTACCCAAAGGTGTCTCTACATGTTGATACTGCATAAGATGCCGGTTGCGTTTTGAGTGAAATTATGAATACGTACTGGCATCAACTACCAAAAAGTTTCTCTTTTGCTGTTGGTTCACATTGCCAATACCAGCTAATAAGAGACCTGTAACAGAATCCTAGCGTATGCTGGTAAATGAACATTTGATCCTTTTCTGATGTCTGCTCTTCACTGTACCTCATCACCAATGACTGCAATGAAGTTTCTGTCCTTTTGAAGCGATGCTGTTCCTGACATAACAAAATAGTTGTAAGGAAAACAAAAAAAAAGAAGAAGCAAGACGATTGTGAAATTATAAGGAGACAGAGTTGTTTCGGACAAAACACACAGCAGCAAGTCGGTCATCTACATCATCGTCCCACCAGATTAGGCTTCCGGTTGTACATCTTTGAAGGATTTGCATGCCATGAACACTGCACTTGCCACTGTAAAGAAGCATTTGCATTAGGCACTTGGATCGTCTTGCATGTTGGTATTATTCTACTCATACATCTACCATGTGCACGTTTGATCAAATTGATCGGCAAACCAAATTCTGTTTGGTGAGCTATATTCAAGCACATTTGACAGTGAAACTCTTTTTCTTTTCACAAACACATTTATCATGGAATCCAAGGCAGAGACAAGTCAAAAGGAAGAACTGTATGATGAAGTATACTTTGATTCTGATCAAGACTCAGACCAAGAAGAGACAGTAGGCTTTGGCTTACCGGGACAATCAAAGAACAAACAAGGTAAAGGATGGAAAACTTTTTTTCATTCTATCTGTGAAGCAATTGACCAGACAACTTAGAGCCTAGAACAAAGCAAAAGGTGATAAGCAATGACGAGCTACTGTATGATCCAGACATGGACGATAAAGACGAGGAATGGGTAGCTAAACAAATCAATGGCAAGTAGATTTTGGGCATACATGTCATTCCAGAGACTAACATACAAAGTAGACGATTCCATGCGATCCAACGAAGAAGGGCCTTTAGATGATAAAACGGATGCGATATTATCATGCCCCATGTGCTTTACTACGTTATGCTACAGCTGTCAGAGGTAGGCGAAAGAGATACAGGGCATTATAATGAATATGCGCACTCATGGCATACTGTTAGACATGAAAAGTACGCAGATCAATTTAGAGCCATGTTTGTGCGCAACTGTCATACAGTGCCAGGAGAAAGATACAAGATGAAGGGAGACAACGATAGCGATGAATACTTTTATAAGGTTATCTGTGATACATGTGGTATTCAAGTGGCAATGCTGGATGAAGATGAAGTATACCATTTTTTCAACGTGGTAGCAGCATCAGCATAGTAGAAAATCTAATATCTATGGGCCCAGTAAGAAGCAGAGGAAATCACAGTATCCTGTTTCTCTCTCTCCAGCTACAATAAAGAAAAGAATGAGTGGATCTCTACTTGACGGGTACTCCTTCGTGGAACTTACCTCTGTTTGGATTTGTTTATGGATCATGCACAAGTAATCAACATAGCTCATTTGATTAAACGTCTCATCTTCCACCAGCACTTTGGATAACTCCACCTCCAAATCCATGCCATGTCGGATCACTTGCAATCGTGGCAAATAGGGAATGTCGTTTGTACTTGCATAGTAGATTTGTCGCAGTTGGTTGTTGATCGTGGAATTTTCAATGACAGGCAATTGCTCCATCAGTGGGTTAATTTCATTTCTATTGGATGTGCCAAACATGCCTTCTACCAGCTGAGGAGATGCGTTGGCTCCAATCCACACAAACAGTGCGCTATGGCTCTGAACCCAGTAAATACCGGCTGGATCAAATCTATCGTAAGAGAGTCGCTCCAACGGTAACGGGCCCTGCTCCTCGAACCACGTGTGTAACTTGACACACTTGGGATATAAAAATTGGATGGTGCCTGAAATACTTAATGCCTTGATCTTTCTAAAGAAATACACGCGGGTATCGACATTCAAGGTTGGATCTATCATGAACCTTGGTTAGATAAAGCGTAATACACGCACGCAAGCGCCTGCTTACCTTTTCTCATGATGGCAGACTTCTTCATGGAAGAGAACAGCAGTGGCAAATTCTTGTAGGATTCAGGCAAAATGAGCTGAGCAGCAGAAGCACCTGAAGCACAGTATTTTCGATACGATGTCAAGATCTTAACAGCCAACTGATCCATGTCGTAAGAGAGGTCGGTCAGTGATTTCTTGGCTGTCAGTGTAATGTTGCGCTTGATGATGAAATTGAGTGAAGTATCCAAGTCTGCTAGTTTGAAGACGGGGTTCGCTGTAACACCCACATTCAAGCTTAGATTGTGAACACGCACGCGACGTTGACCTTGAGCAGTGGTATAGAGCAGTGCACACTGAAAGTAGACAGGCTTATTCTCCGGTAATTTGCCATCATGTTTCAATGCGACACCCACCGTCGTATCCGCATTGATGTTGGCCAACTCAAGATCAGTAGCATTACTCATGTTGAAATTGCCATAGTGATCTTCCACAGACAGCCCGTTGGAGCAACGTACACGCAGAGCAGCTCGATAACCCTGCTCACGATAGATGGCATGCTTGAAATCATGCATGAATTGTACACTGTGAAGCTGGGCATCAAAGTCTGGCAAGTAGTGTGTATCGCCACCTGTCAGAGCAGAGAGAACGCCTATGGTGGCAACATCCATGTAGGGAGTAGACAGTGCAGGGATAAGCCAGAGATCAATGGAGACACCTGCTTGAACACAAGAGGCACCTAACTGCGTATAAAAGGTATCCTGAGGTTGGAACAAGCCCTTTTCTCGTTCCTGGCCATATATTTTTGGATCGTCTCGGTTCTTGAGCACACCAGGGCCCAAGGAAGGTAATGAGGATTGGAATACTGTAACTTTACCACCAGTAGTCTTGAGGGCCAAGGCAGCCGCTTGAACAGCAGAAGCAAACACAGCATGAGGCATGAGATTGTGCTCATTATGGAACAAGGCAGGCAATTGCTCCAGCAGACTCTCAATAGCAGCTCTTGATTCGGTGGGATCTACAAACATATCTTGTGCAGACATGGGGACAAAGACATCATCGATATCCGAGACCACCATCATGGTAGCTTGTTCGCCCTTCAAGTTCCAGAAATGAACGGATGTATCAAACGTCATGATACCAATTTTGATAGAAGGCGGAAATCCAGAAGCAAGCATGTGTTTGAGTATTTGCACCAATGTCCCCAACACAGGTCTCTCCATGGCTCGTCTAGACACATCAATCGCAACCAGCCAATGCAAAGGCTTTGGTTCTATATCCTGCCAATACTCTTCAGGAGCGTCATATTCAATGGATCCCAACATGAACTCGGGTCGTTGTTCAGCATCCATGCGTCTACCACTGATATCACAAGGACACACATCCTCTGGTGCCACTGTATTCTCATACTCACACAAGTTGCACACAAATTTCTGACCGCCCTGTGTAAACTTGCACCATGGATTGATGTAGGCTTTGCAACGAGAGCATCGAGCAGCCAGAGGAACGACGAGTAAGGCTGTGTCATCTGGATGCAGTTGAGCCAGCGGTTGTAATACGAGGCCAAAAGGCAATCCAGTATCTCGCATCAAATCAGCAGTGGCAGGGACGGTTTGTAGAGTGGATCGCATAAAATGAGGATTGCAATTGCCTTGATCCAAGCTGCGAAAATGGGTACTGGCTAGAGGCAAAGGCTCCTGAAGATCACAGGTACCGTAATAGGCGTCGGGAGTCTCGTATTTAGCCATGTCTTTGGTTTGGATCTGTACAGGTGATGGGATCTGGTTGGGATCAATGCGAGGTTTGGCTCCAGAGCGATGTGGTAGACCAAGAGGCGTGTTGACAGCCCTTTGTTGCTGTTGTGGCTGCTGCAGTGGCTGTTGAGGTAACTGGCCCATGGGTTGTTGCTGGCCCATAGGCTGTGGTAATGCATTTTGTGGTTGTGGTTGTTGATATTGCAGCTGTTGTTGCTGTTGTGGTGGGGCTGGTAAATTCTGTTGCGTGTTAGATACAGGTATACTAGGCACCTGTGCATAAACTCGCTTAGCTCTACCAGATGGTCTCTGCAGAATGACAACAAAAGAGTAAGCATTCGTATCGTCGTATATCACAAATCAGTGACACTTACGCTATGTATCTGCATGTTTGACATTTGAGCTTCAAGAGGAGCAGCGTTTCCTATTGAAGGTGATTCCGTTGACATTTGATTGCTATGTTGTGGCGATACTGATTGAGGAGGCAGAGGAGACTGTTGAGAGGGATACATTGGTTGAGGCTGTACTTGTTGCTGTTGTTGTGGAGGAGAAGGTTGAGCGATAGGTTGGGCTAGTTGTAGTATTGAAATTAGCAATCTACCATGCTATCTTCATGTTACAAGCCAATTTACCTGGTGGTCTATAAGGCGAGAATCCCGGTCTAACAGCAGGTTGTTGATTTACGAATGGAGGTGGGGGACGGCCAGTAGCAGCTAGTATATTGCCAGGACTTTGGGCAAGATAAGGAGGGGGAGGTCTGTTATTGAACATAGGTTTGAATGGCTGTTGCTGTTGTTGAGGTGAAGGGATTCCCGGCCGAAACATGGGAGGGCGTTGACCTGGTGGATTATTTGGTGTAGCCATAGTGCAAAAAAGAAACGAAATAACTTTATTGCGCAAAGAGCGTTTTCAAAAGGCACACAGTTGCGAATTAGAATAGCCGATATATTGGAGGTGTAGCGTGATTGATTTGTTACACCTGATGGACAGTATACCAGCTTAGTTCAAGTCCAGAGTATTGAAATCAGCATTGGGATCATTGATTCTGGTATCGACGTTTATAAATGACAGCAATAAAGTGCTATTATCAATGAATTACCTTACAGTCTTGAAATCACTGTCTAGATGATGGTTGCTATGCAACCCTATTCATGTAGATCCACGAAGAAAGCTTGCATTCGAGATATAAACACTGGTGATGATCTCTGGGTTTCAATCAACCCTCATACATCAGATTGGAGAAAAACTTTTTCGTATTGCTTGTTTTGTGCACTCAAATTACATGTCTACCGAAGCCAAGGCCAAGACGACTGCCAATGCTGGCACCAAGCATCGACATTATCGAAAAAATCCTGCCAAGCAAGCAAAAAAACCTGCAGTTAAAAAGGCACAAGAGGAAGAGGGATCCTCATCCTCCGAAGAAGAAGATGGTGAACTTTGCTTTATTTGTACAGAGCCCATTAAAACATTCGCAGTGGCCCAGTGTGATCACCGTACTTGTCAGAAATGTACGCTTCGTCTCCGAGCTCTCTACGATACTCGCAATTGTGCTTACTGTAAGGTACGTAGTGCTACCATTGTACAATGAAATGATGGCGCTGACGATCAACATGTAGGCCGAGCAAAAAGTAGTGGTCTTCACACAAGATGCCGAGAAACCATTTGAAAACTACACTGCAGATGATACTCCTTTTACCGATAAAAAGTTAAACATTAAATTCGAGACACAAGACATGTACAAGGAGGCAATGCACATGTTGGAGTACAACTGTCCTCACACCGGATGCGCAGAGACATTCAAGAATTGGGGTGAACTGAAGCAGCATGTTAGAAAATCGCATAGTCTCAATATCTGGTAAGATCGCATAATGTGGCCACCCCTGGACAGTATTATACTCAATGCATTGTGATAGCGATCTATGTTCTCGCCATAAAAAGATCTTTCCTTACGAGCACACATTGTACACTTCAGCTCAGTTGACAAAGCACCATCGAGAAGGCGATAAAGAGTTCAACAAGGACGACGAAACCGGTTTCTCGGGCCACCCAGAATGTGCATTCTGTAAAATTCGATTTTTTGGTGATGATGAGTTGTTTGTGCATTGCCGTGATCAGCATGAACAGTGCTTTTTGTGTGTGCGTAATGGAAATCGACACGAGTATTACGTCAATTACGCTAGCTTGGAAGAGCATTTCAAAGCAGACCATTGCATGTGTCTTTACCCTCAATGCCTGGAAAAGAAGTTTGTCGTGTTTGATTCGCCCATTGATTTGAAGGCACACGAAGTGGAAGTACATGGCGAATCAACCGCTGGCTTACAGAGATCTATGCAGACGCAGAACAGACAATTAGAATTGAATTTCCAGTACGAATCATATAGACATCAACGAGATAATAACAATAGAAGAGGAGGAGGAGCAGCAGCAGCAGGAAAGAAGAAGGAAGATAGCGCCCAAAAAACCAACCATAGACAACACACGGCTGCTAGTGGTTCTTCTACACCCTCCAATGCCGCCATTGGACCTAACGATTTCCCAAGCATGAGTCAAGTGAATGCGGCTCTGACAGCTACTACCACAACAGCAGCAACAAACCAAACTCGTATTATACCTGGTGCAAGCACCAAAAAGAACAAGGGAAAGGGAAAGGCATTGCAAAAGCCTGCAGGATTTGGCGCACTCTCAACACCTATAGCAGTGAATGACAGTGGAGGAAGTAGTGGCGGTGGTGGTGGAGGCGGTGGCAGTGGTACCAGTAATCTGGATCCTCAGGATCCCACTGTGGCTAGCCATACAGCGTTTCTGTCCAAAGTGGGCAATATGCTCCAAAGTAAGGCAAAGGTGAATGAATTTAGATCCTTGACAAGTGCATTCAGAAAGAACACGTTGAGTGGCGAGGACTATGTCAATCAAATTGTAAAGTTGACAAACAATAATGTGGAGCAATCTAGCAAGATTTTCAAGGGAGTAGAGGACTTGCTGGACATTGAAGACAAGAAATGGGAATTGATCCGTGTATGGAGAAACAAACACACAGCAGTAAAGTATTTGCCATTTTCTGTGTGTGTGTGTGTGTGTACCTTGATCTGACACTAATGTCTAGATGACCAACTTCCCGGCTCTTGATGTGAGAGAAAGAACACCCGTTCAAACCTCTCGTGTGTTGGTGATTAAGCCCAAGCAGACCAAGAAGGTTGTTGGGGGAGGAGCCAAGTCTAAGAACGTGTGGGACAAGGTAGCATCCGCAGCCAATGTTGCCAACAACATGACCAGCCGACCTTCCAGTGCTCAGAGCTCCATCCGATCATCACCACAAACATCTCGCCCTGGTTCCCCTGTAAATACCTACCGTCCATCGTCCAACGTCAACAACAAAACTCCTTGGAGTGGATCATCATCAACCAGCGTCTCTGCAAGCAACTCAGCGCAAGATTTCCCTAGTTTAAAACCCAAGACATTCCCTGCCCTACCTACGGCTGCGCCTAAACATCAAATGATCTTGAATATGCGTAGACAAAATTCAGGGCAGGGCGCTATCAATGCCTGGAATAGCGGCGGAAGCAGCAGCGAGGATGTCTCTGAATCAGCAACGGACGAGGCATCATCAGCAGCCGGTAACAGCGGCAAGAAGAAGAAGGGCAGAAAGAACAATGTCTTGTTTAGAGTTGGTTTATAAATTTGTCATGATTAGAGGGCAAGGCGGAATAAAAAAAAAAAAGAGTGCTTGTCCATCACTAAAAATTTTTCTTTTTTCTCTTGTTCTTCTTACATTCTAAACTACACTCCATGTCGCCATCTACGCCTGCGATACCACCTATCAATGAGTCCAAAATGAAGCTGTATGAGATGTTTGCACAGAAACAAATTGCTCCACCTCCAAACTTGTCTCATCCAGGCGTAGTCGCTTCATCGTCTTCTTCTTCCTCCAGTAACAGTAAGAGATTTGACAATGCCATCAATTCCAAAGAACACGCTTTAACGTCCATGTATAGCTGTATTCAACTTTCCCGGATTCCAGCCATCAAACGACCTGTTTACAACTAAAGTGGAGGTAACATGAAGATACAGAGCAACCTTTTCATGATATTCACATTTTCATGGCATTTATCCACCACTAGCAAATGTTGATTGAATTGGATCGTCTATTAAAGCAATCGGGCAATTTGCCATTTTCATTGTTACCACCGCACCATGACATTATACTAGTGATGCGACAGATACCGCTGCTGATAAATCAGAGCGCACAGCCGACATTACTGAGATCTGTAGTGGAGAACGTCATCTATCAGTTGTATCAGTCGAATACTGGATTAGCAGTGGAAGTTTATTGTCGATTTCTGCAGACCCTGTTGGAACTGTCACCAAGCATATCAAAAGAGACGCTGAGCTGGTTGTTGTATTCGGAAGATGAGGTATTTGGCGGTACGGTTGCAATAGCATAAATTTGCTGATTCTTTCTATCCACCAACATAGAGAAAGAATGATGTGTGGGTCATCACATCGCTAGTGAAATACGGCTTGATCCCGCTAGAAGAATTTGATGTCAAGCTGTCAAAGCAATTGAACCACAATCCAACAGAGCAACACATCGAGTTTGTAACCGAAATACTGCAAAACTGTTTGTTGACAATGAACCCCATTACATCCGTCGAGGAGCATGTTTTAGTGGTCAATGCATTGATGAAGTTGGAGTCGCCAAAGTAAGATGCAGACAATAGGGCAAGCTTCTTCAGCAACTAACTACTTATCCAGGGCCGTTGAATTAATACAAGATTTAGAGAACAGATCAAATCAACTATACAAGCACCTGAACCCAAAGAACGACTCTTTCTCACTAAGACTACTGTTTGCAGAGTGGATTCGAGTGTGTAGAATCAATACAACAACCAACACGCTATACAAACAATTTGCGCAGAGAATATTATCACAGGTGTCATCCAGCACAGATAGATTGTGCTTCTTTTTCAGACTCTCGACAGAAACATGCATCGAACTATATCCACCCGCTCGACCCCAAGCCATCGATGCGTACACAAAACTTATTGGCTATATGGTGCGATTGCAAGAGAACAACATGGCAAGAATCAAAATGATCTCGCATGTATTGTCTGTCATTGTCCTTGTCATTGCACATCAGCACGAAAACCAGAGTATCCATTTCAACCAAAAGCCTTTTCTCAAACTACTCAGCTCATTATTTATCGAACTGAATAATGCAACAAACCGAGACAAGCACGCTCATGCTGGGTTCATTACAGTATACAGGTAATATGTGCTCCCTCGAAAGATTCTACATTGATGCATCAGAGAAGACTGATACTTTCGCCCCACAACACTAGCAATGTGCTGTACACGCTGGAACCCTCCCAATTCCCCGGATTTGCATTTTCATGGCTGCAGCTCTTTTCACATCGACTCTATCTGCCCCTTTTATTCGCTACGGATCAAGAAGAGGCATCGCAAAAGGGACAAACCATCTGCTTCAAACTGATATCTGCCCATCTCTCATTTTTAAATCAACTACTTCAACAGAGATCATCCCGTCGATTCACTCAATCAGAAAAAGCATTTTATCAGGGCACACTCCGATTCTTGGTTGTCATGTTGCATGATTACCCCGAATTTCTCTGTCGACACTACCTATCACTGATTCAGCTCTTGCCGGTGGATTGCATTCAATTACGAAACGTGGTACTCAGTTCATTCCCGAAAACAATGATCTTGCCCGATCCATTCACAACATCATTGGGCTACATGGCCGCCAATTCGACTGTGCCTGAACTGTACATCAAGCAAGATTATTCTGATATCATTGCCCTGCTGGATGCTTACCTTACAGGCTCAACAAAGTCGGTGGGCCGCCATATCATGAAGCATCTCAGAAATGACCAAGACCAGCAACTGGACAACAAGAAATTGCAGCAACTGATATTCTATGTCGGCTCACATACAACACTAGACATTGACAAATCACTGTCTGAAAATCCCGCAGTTCAAATCATCAAGTATCTGTTAGCGCACATGGAGGAGAGTAAAGATCGCTACCTTGTCATCAATGCCATTGTAGATCATTTGCGGTATCCCAACACTCACACCTACTTTTTCAGCATGACCTTATTGCACCTGTTTGCGTCTCAGTCAGAACCTATCAAGGAGCTTGTTACAAGGGTGTTATTGGAGAGACTCATTGTCAATAGACCTCACCCGTGGGGCTTATTGACAACCTTTATACAATTGATCAAGGAGCCCATGTTCACAGAGTACGAGTTTATCAAAGAATCTATGACTCACTCTCCAGATATTAAACGCTTGTTTGATAACGTACTCAAGTAAGTTGGGTTCAATTGTTGCCTGGAAGTTCATGGAGCCAAAAACAGACAATAAACTGAGTGCTATATACTGTTACTAGATCAGCAACACAATATTTGACTTGAATAATATGATGCATGTTCTTTGGCTGTTTATGTTATGGTGAATTGAAGTAAATAAATATTTTGAAGGATGGAAATCAATACACATATTTGCAGGCAGTTATAGCCTCTTTTCAAAGTCATGCATAATTTAAAATATAAGTGTATAGAAATGTGAAGCCACTCAAAGCGCCAATCTAGCATACAACCTTTTTGCGGGTGTCTATTAGATACATGACCGTCCCGAGCAATAGAAAATTCTTGAGAACAGTAGCATATTACAAAAGCTGAGTCCACGCAAGGTACTGAGCCGTAAAAAATAGGGTAGACAGCTGTGCATTTCGTATCAGGATTCGCAATTCGATGAATGTTTGATAACTAGGAAGCCTGCCAATTATGAGAACAGCAAAAAAAAAATTGAAAAAAAAAGTAGATAGTAGGCTATGCTATTATAGTGCACTTCAGTTCGCACTTCAGTTCGCAATTTCTTTCTCATTAGCATCGCAATCATCATTGACCATCTTCATGCGGGGAAATTCTGTCAGCCAAAACCAATTAGATCTCCAGACGTTTTTTGCTCGAAATGGAAATATTTTGCTGGATTTACGACTTGTTTGGTTTATTTTGTCAGATTCGATTATATAAAATGTAAAGATCACCGTATTCTTCCTAAAGCTTTCTTGGAATGCTTTTCAAGGCGCATCCAATGGTATCAAGTAAGATAGATGTTTTGAATAAACTTGTTGAGCAATTTTTGAAGATATGAAATGGGGGTTTTGGCCAAACGGTCGAATTTTTGTATACAATTGTTTCACAAACAATGTCTCAGGGGCTGCCCTAGACCCATAGCAACATTTTGATTCAAGATATACCATAGTAAAAGTCTTCGTTATCAAGGTGAAAAACGCGATCGTTTGATTTTTAATGAAAACCATGAGGTATCCCTCATGCTTTTGGGTCGATTTTCGACAATCCTAAAAAAGTTGAGCAAAGGTGTCAGACAGCTACTGCTAGATAAGAGTACTTGTGTGGTGTTACTTTGACGGCTTAAAACAGCTTTTAACAAGAGAAATCACTGCTTGAATGCACTCAAATATCGCTGCAATTGGCACATTTTGAGTAGCAAGAGGCAATACATGTATACTGTTTACTTAAATATGCAGTTTCCTCGTCGATGCAGGTGTGAAGCATCGTGAAAGAATCAGATCCACAATTTCCAATTAGTTATAAAGGGCCCTTTCGCTCTGCTTCGGTGAGTACCGGCCTGCGCAGCGGCAGCTCGCCCTACCAATTGCCCTTGCGTATCTTATCAAAATACTGCTACTTTCGATTTGACCTTCCACTTATACATAAAAAGCCTTCGTATTATCTGTGGATCTGACTCTTATGTGATGCTCTACATCCATGTATACGTAACTACCTCATATACGGGCAAGCAGCATACTGATATTATCTCCTTTTAGTCCTTGGTGTGCCTGATACAGCAAAATATGGCTGCCTTTGGGCTGCATTTTCTCGCGTTTAAGACCGTTTTAGATGGTCAGAATAGCACCAACCAATTGCTCTCATCTAGCAGTTACTTATTGCCACCATTGCTCAACTTTTTGGGGACCAAAAAAATATGGATGAAATTCGACCAAAAACCATGAGGTATCCCTCATGGTTTTCATCGAAAATCAAATAATCGCGTTTTTGACCTTGAAAATGAAGACTTTTACTATGGTATATCTTGAATCAAGATGTTTCTATCGATCCAAAGCAACCTCTGAAATCGTCTTTGTGGGACTTTGATATGTAAAATTTCGACATTTTGGCCAGAAACCTCTTTTCATATTTTCATAAATTGCTTGATAAGTTTATTCAAAACATCTACGTTAATTGGCACCATTGGATGCGCCTTGAAAAGCGCTCCAAAGAAGCTTAAAGAAGCATTTTTTTTTTTTGTAGGGGAGTTGTACTCCATTTTTTATTTAAAGTCCTCTAAATGTCATGATGAGGGAAGAAGAAGACTGGATATATTTTTAAAGGCAAGGAAATGAAAGGGAAGCAAGGAAGTGGAATACGACCATAAAATACGTGGGGGTACATACTTACAAATCAAACTGTAATTCCGATTCCAAGCGAGACAGAGAACGGGCAATAGATGTGTTAACGTTGAGAGTGACAAAAGGGACATGGTCGAAGATGGAGCGCCAGTGGGCTTGCCATATACAGAGTAGACTGGTAGCGAAAACTTGGTAAACGGTAAGCTCTGGAAAAGGTAAGGAGGCAGAGCGAGTGGGTTCAGCTATGGATAGAGTTTGAATGCCGTGGAGGAATGGGAGAAGGACGTCGTCGGTCATCGGTGTGTGGGATAGGTATGTAGTGGCGAGGAACCGCCATACAGCGAGTTTGAGAGGACAAGTAAAGAAGAAATGTTGGATATCCTCCGGGCTCTGGGTCAAACAGAGAGGACACGAAGGTGAAGGGTGAGTTGTGGGGATGAAGTGGTGGAGGATCGATTTGGAGGGAATTTTTCGATGGATAAGTCTATACCATACAGTTCGGGATTGAAGGAGAATAGGTAGTTTCCAAAAGAGGCGCCATTGGGAGGGGGAAAGAGGTGAAGTGTTGATGGTGGGCATGTCAGTGGAAACCAAGTGTTTGTAGTATTGAATACTGTTGAGTGGCACTGTTGAAGGTAGTGGTGTTATAGGTTTGATTAGACGGCGAATGAGTGGGCGGATGTTGTGGGGGTTGGCACCAAAGGAGGCACTGGTAAATGAATGGCGAGGGGCCTGACGGCAGAGAGCGAGAAAGAATGGTTGGAGGTAGATTTGGCCTTCCTCAATCCAACGGGCAACTCGATGAGATATTCTTGGATAATGGCAAAACTCAAGGAAGGTCCAGTTTCTAAGACGGATCACTTGTAAGTCGAAGTCAAAGGTAAACACATCTATTGCGAGCAGTTTCTGGACGGCGTGATGTCGGTCAAACAGTTGATCTGGAGCTGTGAAAGAAGAGAAATGGGGGTGAGTAGAAGGGAGGGTATGTAAGATAATTTCAAGGAAAGGTAATGATAAACCTGTATGAAAATCTAAGTGACAGGTTGTGAAGGAACGAGGTATTCGATCCATGGTGGTAATGACATTGGTGAGTATGTTAAGGAAAGCTTGGTGTGGACTGGGTCGATGTTGGAACCAGATGGTTTGTCGAGCAGCAGGAAAGAGTAAGTAGTAAAAGTAATCAGAGAAAGCGGTAGAGTGGAAATACCATTGCAGGGAGTACTGGAGGAGTGGAATGCTTGGGGTGGTGTATGTCGGTAATAGTGGTGAATGACAGGCGGCTAAAATGAGGGGGCAAATCCAGCGCCATTGGAGAGCTTGTTGTTGGACAATGGGATCTAAAACTTGGAGGCCGCCATGATGGCGAGGCTGTTGAAGGGTTCTAAAGGAAAGTTTGGGGAAGATACGAAAGTTAATGAAGGAGGACCCAAGGCTGCGTAAGGAGAGTAATTGAGCTTTGGTGAAAATAAAGTTGCGCATGACATGCCAGAGTTTCGAGAAAATGAGTGTGTTGAGAACGGTAGCTCTTCCACGAATGGAGAGGTTCCGTTGGGAGTGAATATGGATGCATTGTTGGATATTGTTGTAGAGTTGCTGGAAAGCGAGGTTGCGTTGGGATAAACTGGAGCATATGGGATAGCCAAGATATGTTACTGGATCAGGAGAGGTGCGGTCATGCATTTGGTGGATTTGGTGAGTAGCAAGAAACTCGCGCCAATCTGGTTGTGGTTGTCCAGAGAGCGAAATGGCTATAGTTTTTCTGTAATTTAGTAGTGCATTCGATGCTTTCATGTATGCATTGATAGAGTCCTGCAGAAGAAGAAAATCCGAAAAGTTCTTCAAATAGACTAATGTGTCATCTGCATAGGCTAGAATTTTGTACTTAATTGGATTGCGATGGGTGGGAGAGACTGAAGGAGTGTTGCGAGGGGAGTCTGGCGGAGGGGATGAGTTGGTGAGGCTTTCGGTTAGATCGTCCACGTCGGCAGTAGGTGATGGATGTGGTGGGGCTTCTTGTTGTACATGGAAACCCTCAAAGGTAGGGTTCTGTTGAATGGAGCGGAGGAAAGGGTCAAAAGCAATGTTGAAAAGGAGGGGACTGAGTGGATCACCTTGGCGAAGGCCTCTTTCTTGAGGGAGAGGTGCCTTGGTGATGTGGCCATTAATGTTGATCTGAATGTTAGTGGAGAAGAAAAGTGAGATGATACAGTGTGTTAAAGATTGTGGAATACCAAATTGGAGCATAATGTGTTGAAGATATTCGGGATGAATACGATCATATGCTTTTTCTTGATCCAAAAGAAGAGCAATGGTGGATGAATGGTTGGTAGTAGCTAGGAGTTTGGTGGTCTGTAATGTGAAGCCGTGCTCGCCAATGAAGCGGTTCGGCATGAATCCAAGTTGTTGGGGGCTGATTAATTGTTGCATATGTGGCATCAGACGCTGATTGAGCAGGCGTGTGAAGATTTTAGCATCGCAGTTGATTAACGAGATGGGACGAAAATTCCTCAGGTCTGTGAGATCGCCCTTTTTAGGGAGCAGGCACATGCAAGTAGTGAGCCAGCTGTTGGGAAAGATACCGAGGGTAAGAGCCTCCTTGAAGACGGCATGGGCAAGTTGGGCTGTTTGTTGGTGGGATAATAGCACCGCTAGGATTTCATAGGGTAGGCCATCCGTACCTGGGCTGCTATGGTTGGGCGACCGCTGTGCACCAGTCATAATCTCGTCGATGGTAAATGGCGTCTCCAAGGTGGGTTGGCTGTTTACTGGGATCTGTGCTGAGGCAGGGATGGTGTTGCAGAGTTCAGAGATGCTGGTATAATCTATGGAGTCAGTAGTATATAGCTTACGATAAAAACATACTGCAGCATCCTGCATAGTCTCTGCCGTATCGCAGATGGAGTGGGTGTCTGGATGTTGGAGAGCTAACATGGTGCGTTGAATTTGTCTAGTGGCGATTGTGCGTTTGAGGTATCCGGCAGACGTTTCACCCTGTTCACGCCACATTTTACCCGCACGAATGGTTTGTTGGATGGAGATCTCCTGTTGCAGATCGCTGATGAGTTTCTCGATAACGGGTAATCGTTCTCGGAGAATGGCTGGTTGATTCTGATATCGTTTGAACAACTGGTTGCGTTTCCTTTGAAACCTTTTGAGCTGTCGGTTGCGCCAAGAGCTGTGGCGGCGACCAATGCGACGGGCAATGGTTTTCACTACGGCCTTGAGTGCATCCCATTGTGCTTGAGGGGAAGTACCTGGTTCCTGGAAGAACTGATCTAACGCCTGGTGGATTTCGGTGACGAAGTACTCGTTCTTTGCTAGCTGGGGATTAGCTCGCCAAAGTCCAGTACCCTGTTGAGAGGAGGAGAATTGAAAGGTGGTATTGAGGATGGCATGATCAGTCCATTGGGAGCACATAAAATCAATGGAGGACGAGTGTAGTTGTTGAAATAGCGTTGGTGAGCAGTAGACATAATCGATGGTCGACCGTGAGGTCCCGCGACGGAATGTTGGTAAAAGTGGCCCATCATGTTTTGAGCGGGTACATTCGATGAGGTGATTGCTGAGTAAGTCATGCCAGCGATGTTGAGCCAGCATGGCAGAGTGGTGGTGGGGTTGATCTGACTGTATAGGGGGAGAGAAAGAATCAGTAGTATAGTTGGTGTTGTCAATGGCATAAGAGGTAGCATGATAATTAAAGTCACCTAGTATAATCAGAGATTCACGATCCACTGCAATCGTGGATGGTTCCTCTGTAGATATTGGAGGTGGTTGGATGTCAATGGTGATGGGAAAGGTGTCCAGAGCCCAGGTATCGGGGTGAAAGAGTGGAATGGTAAGCAGTTGTGAATAAAAGTGGGCTCTGGACGACGCCGTGGCAGGAGCATAAATATTAACGAGTGTGATGGGTGAAAAGAGTGCATTACAGTGTGTTACCTGACACACTATAATCCGGTCATCAAGGGTAACGTTGAGCGGTTGGATGATGATTTTTGGGTTGAGGGAGACAATACCACAGTGGGATGTCCAGATGCTGGTGTTGGTTTGAAATTGCATATTCAGTCGTTCACGGACTGATTCGGTAGCATGGGTTTCTTGGAAGCATAGAATGTCATATTTCAGTTCAGGATTACGAAGGAATCGTACAAATTCGGAACTGGTGGTTGGGTTGGAGAGCTTACTGAGACTTCGACAATTGAGTGAGCCTATCTTAATAGTTGATCTATAATCTGTCATAGGTGGGTTAGTAGCATAGTGTGTCATAGAGGGGGCATAAGGGTGGGGATTCATATAGTTACTAATTAGGCCACGGGGGCTGAAGTCTCGTCAGCTCGGATAGTGGTGGTGTTAGTGATGTTTGCCTCGCCCATGGTGAGGTCTTGTTCAGCGGCGGTGGGTGTAGTAGTCGTTTGTTGACGCTTGTAAGCTGGAACATAAGTTGGTTTGATGGACTTAGCTAGTTGGGCATACTCGTCTTCAGGAATGAAGTGTTGCTTAAAGCAGAAGAAGCGGGCCACTGCCAGTTGGTGGTGCGGATCCTTCAAACGCCCGATGATGACCTTCAATCGAGCAAGGAAAAGGCGGCGACATTCGGCAGCTAGGAAAGTAGGATCAGAGTCGGTATACTTGGGGTCACGCAACGTGGTGGTGTCCATGGGATCGAACTGGATAGGTGCCAACTCGTACTTGGTCAATTGGGCTTCCAAGGATGGGATGTAGTCTATGTGGACGAGAAGGCCACAAACATGACGGTCGGGGAAATGGATATCCAAGATCCGCTTGTTGTGGATGCCCATAGCATGGAAGTTATCCCTCATTTGGCTAATGGGCGAAGGGCTACGGTTGGGAATGTAGACAAATCGGTAACCATGGTTGGGTGACACGACCGAAAATTGACGAGCAGCAGCAAGACCGGCATCGTTAACATTAAGGTTGAGAGGTTGAAGCCTCTTTCGAGGTATGGTTTTAGCTTTGGGACGTTTGACGGCAGCAGGGTCCGCTTGTTTCTTGGCGACGTCGGCAAAAGAAGGTTGGGCCACAGTAGTTGAAGGAGGTGAGGCAGCAGTCGATTCAGGGGCAGGGAAGGTCTGCGGAGCTTGCTGTGATTCAAGTTGACGAATCCGTTGCTGAGCATCCTCTAATTGTTTTTTGGTGAGATCCAAGGAGGAACGAAGGACCATGTTCTCCTGGATGAGAGCTTGCATCTCAGAGATTTGGGATGCTTGACTATCGAGGCGGGCGTAAATGTCCTTGAGATAGTCAGGGAGATTGGGGACGGAGTGAATGTTGAGGTCACTCAGTGAAAGAGGGGAAGGCTGAGCAGGGATCGTCGTGGTTGAAGCTACGTTGGGCACGGCTACGGGAGGAATAGCGTTGGCAGCAGGTGGTAGGGTGTTCTCGGCCATGGCTTTGGTGATGGAACGGGTGAGTCGGGTTGTAGCTGTTAACTTGGGACGAAGGCTAACAGATGAGGGAAGAGGGGTAAGTGTTTGTCTAGCTAACGTGGAGAGTCGACGTTTAGTAGAGACAGACGGGATGGTAGACGTTGTAAGGCGATTCTTAGTGGTTGTAGAGACTGGCTTGGATGGAGGAGTGGGTGTTTTACTGCTTGGATTTGTTGGGATTTTCACTTTATTTACTTCTGTTGTTATTATTTGTTTTATCGCGTTAATAGTGTTGTTTTCGGGGTTTGAAAGGCCCTAAAAACAATTTAGACGAAAGAAAGGTGAGCTTAAAGAAGCAGAGGACGATTATCATATTTTTATAGTCGAATGTGCAAAAATAGTTCAATCGAGTCGAAAATCATCAAGATTTGGCCAATCTAAAACAGACTATGAGTCTGGGTTTGAATTAATTTCGGCTGGTGGTGCTGGCTGGCAAACTCAATGCCCTTTTCATCATGAAGGCAATACAGTGATAGATGCATTTGAAGCGTATGGAAAGTAGGTGGCAAATTACATAGCGCTATTGTTAGTCTTGCTATTCTTCTTGCATTCTATATTTAATAGCGCCAGCCTACCAAAATACTTGTCAGATCAGCTTCTTTCCTTTTTGAGACTTTGAAAGTGTCTAGGGACTAAACATTTATTATGTTATGATGATATGAGCCAGGCCTGACAGATGTCAGGCAATTCAGTTGCTGTAAAAGTGTCTAGGGACTGAGCATTTATTATGTTATGATAAAATATGTGTGCGAAATTAAGATTGAATTATAAATTAGGTACTCGTAATTAGTGTGGTGATTGGATATGTAGCAAAAATTAATAGTAATCGGTTACAGGTATATTGTCTTGTGAGTTGGCTGCAAGTACAGCAGCTGACGATGAGGATGTTACAGTGAACTCTTTCAGTACGACTATAGTTTCATTGTACCCAATTCTATTTACTTTTCTTTGCAATGCCATAGATATTCGAAAGGCAGGCTTTATCTTTTTCTTTTTAACCATGCCATCAGTGTTGATTGATATAAAAGCAAGTTTTTGTTGGATTACATCCAAATCTATAGCAAAAAAGAAAAAAAAAGTAAAAAAAAAAGGTTAGGAAATGTTATGTCCCATGTTGATTTGGTTTGTATCCAACATCTACCTTGCTCCTGCTTATCTCCCATTGTCTTTTCGTACAGTATATGTTTGCTTTTTGTTCGAGGTAAAGTCCACTGAAATCCCTGTTGATTTACATTATTGCATATTGAGCAAGAA
Source organism: Mucor velutinosus (assembly GCF_035048745.1). Classification (NCBI taxonomy): domain Eukaryota; kingdom Fungi; phylum Mucoromycota; class Mucoromycetes; order Mucorales; family Mucoraceae; genus Mucor; species Mucor velutinosus. The sequence goes on along the minus strand of NW_027041896.1, from coordinate 403,526 downwards.
CACTGAACCAATCGACCCAGTCTTTGCTGTGCTTCTTTCATTTATATTTGTGAAACAAGAGGGAGAGATGTAGAGGGAGGAAAGAGGGCGAAATGGTGCCTCGCTCCCCCCACTTTTGTGCATGATATAAAAAATTACAACTATCTACACCACTACCACACATACTTGTACCCCGCCATGTCAATTGTTCTGCACCAGGGTCTGGTAACTTGGGTCTCTTGTTTCTCTTCTCATTTTTTTTTGTCTACTTTTACTTTATATCACTAGATAAAAATGCATCCACCTTTAGAAGCTCATAAACATGAAGGCTGTGACAAAGTCATTGAAGCTTTGGAAGAATGCCATAGAGCGGGCACATTCAACAAATTTATTGGCACATGTAATGCAGCCAAGAGAGCAGTCGATGAATGCTTAAAGGAAGAGGTATGTATAATAAAGTCGTAGCGTAGCTCAGCGCAGCAGTGGGTGTCCTGACATGACTCTTAGTTTCTTGTAATGCGTGCTGCAAATAAAGGAAAAGCTCAAGAAAAGAGAAAGAGAATGGAAGCCATCTGGAGAGAAATTGACGAACCACCTGCTGAACTCAAAGAAGCCACTGCTTCAAAATAGACTTGCCTTGTGTTATCCTAAATTCTTTTAGTAATCCAGCCAAGGTTCCAATAGATGTCAAGGAAGAAAAACGACGATCTTTTAATTATTTTGTGTATCCTCAAAACATGAATATAAAATTGCACAATAATCTCTTTCCATCTCACGAACATCCCCCCCCCCCTAGTTTTCCCCTGTTCTTCAATAAATTTTTGCATTCGAAATCCAATGTTCAAAAGGAAGTCATTCACTACAAAATATGCCATCATCGTGGGTGTGATAGTCTATGTCTACATCTATATACTACCCATACAAAAGCAGCATTTGATTCCTCAGGCATCATCAGCATCAACACCAATTGCAAGCGCTGATGATCACATCCTAAAAGAGAATGCCTATTTGGGCAATTGTCTTGGAGCCAACGTTGAGCGAAATGTAGACAATAACCACCGAGATAGCAACCGAGCTTACTGGAACCAACTCTCTGACATTTCAATGGACAGATACAAATTTGGATGGAAAGACTTTGTTCGCCAGGAAAGAACAAAACCACAGCCTACAAGATGGGAAGACGAGAAGGGCATAGTCTTTGTAGCAGGCAACGATGACACAATGAAGCGCACGGTTGGCACAATTCGACTATTGCGTTCCTTTGAATGCACATTACCCATTGAAATCTGGCACATGGAACATGAAGCTCAGGATGCTACTACATTTACCAGCAAACTACAAGCACTAGGCAACGTGAGGTTGCGTGATCTTTCTGATTTTGGATTGCCTAGATCCATAAGTAGGATAAGAAATCGGGGCAAACAGTAAGTCATCATCTTTTGAGACTACATACACTGTACGTTGTATATTAAATCAAGCCATCTAGATTTCAGGTCAAGGCAGCAGCCATCATCAACTCTCGATTTCAACATGTACTCTACCTTGATTCAGACAACATACCAACCCGCGACCCTACATTTCTATTTGACTCAACCGAGTACAAGCAAATAGGAGCACTATTTTGGCCCGATTTCTGGAAAACAGCAGCAGAAAACAAGATATTTCAATTACTCGAAATTGAATGTATAGACACTTGGGAGCAAGAGTCTGGTCAGATTGTAGTGGACAAGGCAAGACATTGGATACCTTTGCAACTAAGTTGGTTCATGCAGTACTTCCATGAGGTTTATTTTCGACTGTTGAATGGAGATAAAGATACATTTCAATATGCATGGCGAGCATTGGATGCGCCATTTTATCGCATAGAGACGTTTGTAGGTATGGGAGGACTGATGTTGAATGGGACATTTTGCGGTCATAGCATGCTTCAGTATGCAGTGGATGGAAATGATCACCCACAACAACCTTTATTTGTGCATGCAAACTTGATGAAACAGATCCCAAAATCGGTCTTCCTTGGCAACAGTGGTGATATTGAAAAGCAACGTCCGTGGCATCTTATCAAACGATACAGAGATGATCGATCCAACAATTTCCTAAAGCCAGAATTTTACACAGTGGGAAATACGACCATTGGATGCATGAACTTTGCTAGTAGAAAATTTGAAAATGAATCGCCTAGCTATGTGGAGTCATTTGATGAGGTATTGCCATCATTTCAAGACGAATATTTTAGATTAGGAGGCATTGGAGGCTATGAATAAAATAAGAAAGATGTATTTATTGAGTTGATAGATAAGTTCATAATATGTGTAGTTAACTGCATAAGTCTGATAATATAAATAAAGAAAAAAGCATGAAATGGATCGTAAAATAAATGAATGTTGTAAATAATCAAGAGCTATCGCTTATATTTGTTTTTCAGTATTCATTCTTGTTGTTGTTGTTGTTGTTGTTGTTGGTAGAATAAAGTTGCGAATATGCGTATTGAGCCTTTCTTGTCAATTCTTGTTTATCATACATATTGAAAACTAATTCTTCCAAAGGAACAGTATCCAACAAGCGAATAGTAACTTTTGGAGCATGCTTAACACCTGTGGCCTAGACAAATAGAGATTGTCAAAATTTAGATTTTCCTTCGAAATGCAATCAAAACTTACTCGGACAAATGGAAAGAAAATGTCGCCAAATACTCGCTTTTTCTTGTTTAGGGTCATGCCCTCCAACGAGTTCAAGATGGCAGTTGCAGAGTTGAAGTCATTTGTAGCGGTCTGATCGTCGATTTGATGAGGTACAAGAGAAGGGGTGGTTGACATGGACGAGACCTGTGGCTGATGATTAGGAGCATTTTGAAACAGATAAAGTGCTTCATAAGCTTCGTCAATCTTCTGCTTCAGGAAGGTAGGGTTGAACAAACAAAGCGACAAATCCCTTTTCTTCAGAGACTGGATCAAATCGACCAAATCATTGAGATCTTTCTGTTGATAATCCTTCAAGTGAGATGATACAGCGGCGCGAATCTTTTGGTTCTGAATTTGACTTGTAGTGATAGACGTGTTGGTGTCGTTTTCTTGGGGTTTCTGGTAATACACAGGAAGACTGGGAGAAGACGATACCAAATCAATCAAAGGTGGGCTATTGTTGGGTGACACCAGTACGGTTGCATTTGCTGTATTTGTTGTTGTTGTTGGAGGTACTGCAATATGCATCGATGAAGTATGATACGCATGATGAGGTACAACAGGAGATTTATGCATCCAAATACCAGTTTCATTCCATGGATTATGATTTTGATGAGAAGGCAAGGCAGACTATAAAGTAAGGGAAGTCAGGAACCAATATCATATGAAGCAACAAAGTAAGGGGGAAGGGACAGGGGAAAAAAAGATCGGTTACCATGGTAACCATGAAAGAGTAATAACAAAATAGCTAGTGCTTGTTTGTTTGTTTTTCTTACAGAAACATGTTATAAATAATAATTTACCTTTGCGGGTATATTGTGATGCTGTTCTGGAGCAAAACCATAAGAAGGGGAAGTTGTTGTGGTATGATGATGATGGTAAGGTGGAGATAGTTGAGGTGCATACACATTGCTGTTGCTGTTGTTGTATGTATTGGTAGTGGATGCACTTGTAGGAGGAGATAGGTTGATGTACTCTTGATGTTGTCTTTTAGGTTGCTTTTGTTGTTGTTGTTGTTGTTGAGAAGAAAGAAACTTTTTGTGTGTATGAAATGTAACGATAATATTCTTTGAGTTCAATAAGGCACCGTTCATATTTTGCAGAGCATCGCTTGCTTCATCCATATGCGTAAAGCTAACAAATCCATAGCCCTTGGAGACACCTGTCACTGTATCCTTCATGACTCTAGCAGAGATGATTTTACCGTAAGCTCTAAATCTTTTGAACAAATCATAGCTAGTAACTTCAGGATCCAAATTCTTTATATACAAGTTGGTATAATCGATCATTGCTGTGGTATTGTCATGACTACCTCGAACATCTCTGACACTAGTAGCAGTGTTATTTAAATGAACATAAGGGGCCGTAAGCTATTTCAGCAGAGATTAGTTTGGTTTCGTATGCTACAAAGGATAGATGGACATACCATATTTGCGTATAGTATATAAAGAAAAAGGTATAGGGAAGCAGAATAAAAAGAATTTAATAGCTAGGCAACGAAAAAGTTTAAATAGATCTCTGTTGAAAAAATAATGGCACATGATCCAGGACAAATAATAATAAACCGTTCTTTAAGCGAAAAGGAAAGATCTTGGATCTTGTTGCAATGTGCTTCTACATCTAAAAAAAAAGCAAACACTTGGCTTATTCCCTTTCCAAGATTATTTCCAGCAAGAAAATCATGCATAAACATCAAATTTCTATTTCCTGAAATTTCATCGGCGTCTCGTTTTATTGCAATGAAATATCACTTGCTGATGACTCTATCATTATTGCTTGCACATGATTGAAGTTGAACCTTCCAATCATATACTCATTCTTGATTCTCTCTCTTTTTACCCCCCCTTTTATTTTGCCTATTTTTTTCCCTCTCTTTTTTTTTTCACTCTTCTTCTTCATTTACAACCAATATACCTAGATTATCAAAACGTCATGTCCTCACTACATGCATCCTCAGATAAGAAGATTGAAACAGTAGGAGATTACCAGATTAAGAACCGTATTGGACAAGGATCCTTTGCAGTCGTATACAAAGCGCAGCATAAAGTAAGCATTGCATTGAGATAGATAAGCGAAAACGAATAGATGCTGATGGGTCATTCAATGATTAGGACACTCATAAAACAGTCGCAATCAAATGTGTAAAGAGATCCAAATTGACAAAGAAACTACTGGAAAACCTGGAATCAGAGATATCCATTCTTACAGCGATAAGACATGACAATATTGTTGGTTTGATTGAATGTCAGGTAAGCAAGAAAATTTATGCTGGCTTCATGTACGTGAGAGTCCTCATTGTCAATTATAGAAAACCGATGCCCACATTTACTTGGTCATGGAATACTGCTCAATGGGTGATCTATCGCATTACATTAAAGAAGTTCGCTCAAACAAAGCCATGAAGGGCCCCGCAGGAGGTTTACCAGAAAGAGTTGTTCGCCACTTTCTAAAGCAATTAGGTATATATATACACACACAGCATGAAATCAGTCCATTCTAACCTAATGCATTTTATTAAAGCAAATGCATTGCTCTTTTTGAGGTCACAAAATCTCATACATAGAGATATCAAACCCCAAGTAAAAAGCTTACCTTTGTTTCATATACACACTTACTGACATTTTATCTCATTAGAATCTGTTACTGACTCCTTCAGATACCCCTAACGACGATTTACCCGTATTGAAAGTAGCTGATTTTGGTTTTGCTCGGATCTTGCCTAACGCTAGCTTGGCTGATACCCTCTGCGGCTCACCACTGTACATGGGACCAGAAATCTTGTCCTATAAAAAGTATGACGCTAAAGCAGATTTATGGAGTGTGGGTGCTGTTCTATACGAAATGGTCACTGGACGACCTCCATTTCGAGCTCAAAATCACATTGAATTACTAAAGAAGATCCAAGAAAACAATGATAAAATTCAGTTCCCTGATGAACGCCACAGTGATATCGTGATAGGGAGTGATTTGAAAGATTTAGTCCGAAAGCTACTCAAGAAGAATCCAGTGGAAAGAGCGTCATTTGAGGAGTTCTTTAATCATCCCGCTATTGTATTGCAACAACCTCAGCAACAGCCTCAACTCATCCACAGAAGAGCCAGCGTTCAAGTGCAAAGATCATCCTCGAAGTCCATCCAATCTCAATCTGCTCCTCCACAACATCAACGTCTCAAGACAGGCAGCTATGAACCACCGCCATTTGCCCAAATCTCAAGCAGTAAACCAGATCAGAGAAGATGGTCGTCCAATAATGTGAGGTATGTCTATTGTACACGGTGTATGCATATATTGTATTTGTAATTTAATGTTGAAACAAGTAGAACCAAGAGTCCTGACGCCATTTCGCCGCTTTATTCACCAAATCGTCCTGCGAAATCTGAAGGCAGAGATCAACAACCGTGGACACCGTCGTCGCCGTCCCAACCTAGTGGCAGTTTGATTCATTCAGGCACCAGACGTCAAGGCAGCTCGAAGAAGGAAGAGGAGGACATGTTGCAAGAATACGTGGTGCTTGATCTCCGTTCCATTGAAACAAATCAATTTGCGGATGGTAGGTTTTCTAGCTGTTTGATATGATATGTAGGCTAACGGTGATGCTGTAGAACTGAAAGCCACGCCTCCACGACCCACACCCTTGAATGAACGAAGATTGTCCAAATCACCCAGCAGCGCTGCGACATCGCACGCCGTGAATATACCTACCGCCACAGGCACGACAAGTGCTAATATATCACCTTCGTCATCTCCCTTCATCAGAGAAAGAAAATCGAGCACAGGTTCATCCGCAGGATCAGCACTTGCCAAAGCCATCAGCAAGGCATCTGTCAGATTGTTTGGCACAAGTATGCCCTCACCACCAAAGGAACCACATCATTTAGTGGGATCACCTCATGGATTTATGTCATCATCATCACACGATCAACAACATCGTCATCGTCATCAGCCTACAAACCACACGATAAAGCGCATTGAAGGTATGGCATGTATGGCACATGCTGTGGCAAAGTATGGTGACCAAAAATACGAGCTATTACAAAACAATAACAATGCAAGTGGCGATATGAAGACTTTATCAGATGAAACATCAGCATTGTTCCTCAAAGCATTAGCGTTGATAGAAGTTGGGTTATCTGTTGCACAACAATACTGGTGCTCAGATCTGATTGACATTGAAGATGAGGAAGAAAGGAAGATTATGGCAGGCAGATTATATGATGCGGTGCAGTGGATGCGGGAAAAGTTCAACGAGAGTCTAGAGAGAGCTGAATCAATAGAAACTGATATGAACGCATCGGTGAATGTCAATAATTCTGCATTTGTTGATAAGCTATTGTATGACAGAGCTTTGGAAATGGTAAACCGAGAGACTTGCTCTTTTTGAGATCATACTAACCATATTATCCTTTTGACATCTCTCACAACAGAGTCGGGCTGCAGCGGTTCATGAACTGGTTGGAGAGAATATCACTGAATGTGAACAAGATTATCAAACGGCGATATGGATGTTGGAAGCCATCTACCAAGTCCGTCCCAGAGGGGAGATGGCAATCGACGAAAATGATCGACTCATTATCACTAAATGTAATGTATATGCATGTCATTTTCTCTTCATTTCAAACAACTAATCCTTTTTCTATTCTTAGTCATCAATTCTATTCGTCATCGCATAACTGTTCTGCGAAAAAAGATGATATCGGAACGAGCGTAAAATTGGAGAACATGACCAATTAGAAAGATAATGCGTAAATGATTAAACATTGCATTTGGTCTCCGTTTACACGGAGATTGTCTTTTTTTTTCTGTATAACCTCCTTTAAGCCCTTATATCCCCATTAAAAAAAGCTCCTTTCGAATCTCTGCTTGAAAGCTCACCCTTAAAATTGTCAGTGGCATAAGAAAAAGATACATGTATAATGCGTAGAAGATGTAAACAAACAAACCGAGCACGCATGCATCGAAAAACGTGGTGATTGCATTTGAACTCAGCTATCAATATGTAATTCCAATGTCTTTAATAAATAGCCATTTTGCATTCATTGAAACATTTTTTTGACCAAATACTAACATACGTTGTCAAAACTAACTGGTCCTTAGTCATTTAGGGATTTATCTCTATTTTAGCACTGGCAAAAGAGAAGTTTTTTTTTTTGTCATGTTTCGTCTGAGTTGAATGCTCGAAAAGAAATCTCGTTTTTTTTTTTTTTTTTTTTTTTTCCGTAATCAAAACAGATATAGATCTTTTTAGCTCTTTTTTTTTCTTTTTCGTATCTAAGCATATACAATCTCTACTTTACAAAAGAATTTTTGTAACGCAAAAGCAAGTTTTCAAAGAAAGAAACCACAGTAAGTTCAGGCTCCTTTTGAACAAACATACATCATTTCATCTAGCATTTGCTGCCATTGTTGCTGATGGGTTAAAGAAAAAGCTGTTATCTTTTGGCGGATTAGTGCTAATGAAGTATCTTTTTTTTGCTACTTTTTTTTTTTGCTTATCTTGAGCCATTTCCCTATCAGAATGGCATCTTGTTCTTCTGGTTTTTCTCATTGAAAACTGGAATGATTTATATTACATTTTAAATTTATTCAAAACATCAAGTCAGATTACAACAGCGATGTCCTTGGACACAAAATGTTGAATTTGGCTTTTACCCTTTTTGAATTGACAAACATATAGACATTTTATATATGTTTGTGTGTATACACACACACGCTGATCAATTCCTTCCCACCCTTTTTTTCAGATATATGAAACTTTCGGCCTACGGCGACATTTCACCCATTACTCCCCCATTTTTTGGTATTCGATCAATCGAACCGAGCAAAAGATACTTCATTGCATGCTAACCGAAACTAATCTATAACTTTTTTTTGAACCATCATCCAAGAAAAAAAAAAAAAGACGTAACATTCGAAAAAAAAAAAAAAAAAAAATCAGAAAAAAATTTTTTTTTTCGACTTGGAAGAAACCCTTGCAGCAAAAAAAAATAATATTTTCATTTTATTTCATTTTTACATCCCTTTCTCTCTTTTTCTCTTTCTAATCCAGTTTTTTTCTCACATTCATTATTAGGAACTCCTCTATTTTCTCAGTTTTTATCGTTCTTATAAACACAATTTAAAATGCAATCCATGCCATACTACCAACAACAACAAGGTTATCAACCTCAAGCTCCTTACCAGGCTCAACCTCAAGCACCCAATGTTTTGAACAATGGCCCCATGATGACTCATCCCAATGGACTTCCTCCAATGCAACATCCCGGTATTCCTGATCCATCTCAAGCTGTCGCTACAGGTTCTCAACAAGCACCCAAGAGAAAGCAAGTTAAGAATGCATGCAGTAAGTAGTATTTCTTTATATATCATTTTGTGTTATTGTTTATTTGTTATACATATTAATTTTTTTTCAAAGCCAACTGTCAAAAAGCTTGTAAAAAATGTGATGACGCTAGACCTTGTCCTAGATGTATCAAGTATGGTATCGCTGACACCTGTGTTAACTCTGTAAGAAAGGAACGCAAGAAGGGTATCAAGCGTGGTCCTTACAAGAGAAGACAAAAGACCGGTGGTAAGTTTTTATCTTTTGGGAGAGGGAACAGATGATGTGATATGATTGCACAATGTCAGGAAAAAAAAAATTTTTTTTTGACATGTAATTTTATCACTACGCGTCTTGATGTTAGTATGATTATCTAATCCTAAACTTTCTGTGATTCGTAGAAGAGAAGCCTCGTAAGAATGCCGCCGAGATGAGCACTCCTGATCAAAATGGCCAACCTGCTCAATACGCCCCTGCCACCATGCGTGGTCCTACTATCCCATTCGGTTATCCTAGCAACTTGAATCAATATGGTCAACATTACGATCCCTATGCTCAATACACTAGTCATTACAAAGATCAAATGATGCCTCAACCTTATGTTGTCAACCCTGTTTATCCTCCTATGGGTTACCCTGTTATTGTCCCCGGAGGTAGCGATAGTAATGGTCAGCAACAAGGTCAACAGCAACAAGGTCAACAGCAACAACAACAACCTCAATATCAACATAACTATATGATGCACCAAAGCAATCCTCCACAAGCACCTCGTCCTCCTATGATGAGTCAACATGGTGAACATGTCATGCATCAATCACCCGCCGGTAGCCCTCAAGTCTACTACCAGCAACCTCAACAACAACAAGGCCAACATCAACAACAGCCTCAACAACAACCTCAACAACCTCAACAACCTCAACAACAACACAGCCAACCTCCCTCTCAAAGAAACAGCCCTCACTTATCCGAAGCTATCAAGTCTGAGCCTGTTCCTTCTGCATCTACATCAACCAACACCACTTCATCTCCTGACTCTGGCAATTAATAGAGGTGATCAGGCTGTTTGTAACAATTATTTCTGTTATTCACATTTTTCACAAACCACTTTTCAATGCACTTTTTTTTTTCTTTGCTCCCTCATTTCATGATTGCTTTCAATATATACAAATCTTTAATTATTTTCTTGTACTATTTTTTTCTCTTGCTTCTTTTTTCTTCTATGACACAAAAATTTTTATAGCAGAACCGAAAAAAAAATCCACATATAAAAAAAAAAAAACTTCCCCTTTAAAACACATGTACACAACACACAACTCACAAAAAATCACATAAACAATTAATAAATAAACTTAGACCTTTTATACATATCATATTATGGGAATATAGTGATGCCTGTCAATATTTACATTGAAGTGATCATCAGGAATCATTTTCGGTTTTGTCATCCGCCCAAACTATGTCAGATCTGGTGTCATTTCTAATTAAGATACTAGGCAACATCAGATAACAAACACATCTCAGCTTGTGCACCTTGTGTATTCTTTTGAGCATTGAATACGCTCTGACATTTTCATTTTCTACGTCGGCAGAATAGACGTATGAGCATTGTATACTAGCAGAGATGTCAACACGATCATTGAATTATCAAGGATATCTTTGTTTATTCAGCATCTGTCATGTTTTCATCTGCTGGGTTGCTCAGCAAGTTAGTTACGAGGGATTCTTGATTGTATATCTAGAGCAAAGATATCTGAGCAACTAAAGCTTGAACAAATTGATCTCTAGCTGCGATAGAAGGAATGCTACACCTTCAACATTGATCAGTATTTTGGAAACTGTCAAATAATATCGAAACAAGAAAAATTGACATGTAAACTCCTGCTAATTTTCAACGCTGTTACGGTTAGTGTGATTGTAAAAGCCCACAAGCCTTGTACTGCATTTACTTCCTATAAATCATTGCGTGGTAGATCAAACGCTATCAACTGAATAATAGACTATGCGAAACACATGTAGATACCAAGCTGAGTGCTTCAAGGATGCAGCTATCTGATCCACATTTGAGCTGCTGAATATTGATAAGGATAGATGAACGCTCGTTCCAGATAGCATTGAGACAGCACAGCTTCTAAGTGAGATAAACGACTTACACTGCAACAAATTCTCAAGAACAGCTGAAAGTGTCACTGCAACAACAATAAATATGACATGATCTATATGATCTATACAACTTCAATCTACAACTTGTCATTTAGTGAAAGCTTCTTCCTCCAAACCGAGCAATATACCATTCATCAAATGATGTGGAGGTATATTTTAATGCAAAGATTTGGCTTTGAAGCGCCTCTATCTGGGCCGATACGCTGTTCAGCTGTTGTTTAGGTGCCTGGCTTGATTCAAACTGCATAATTTCTTTTCGGCAATCCTAGGATGTTTCCGTCAATGAAGGAGATGGCTTCAGATAGCCTTTATGTCGAATGGCTCGCCTAAATTGCTTCATATTTAAAGCTTTAGGCATATAACAACGTATATTTGAATAAAAACAACGAGTTTATGCGATACAAGGCGCTTTAGCAGCGATTTACCTGCTGCAGAGCTAGTTAAAATAAGTTTATGGCATCATAGCGGCCCTGATGGCTAGAGCTGCGCCTATAAATTTTGCAATGTAGATCTACTTTATGAAGGGGTTTGAAGTGTTCTGAAGCTTATTATATTCGCCGGTATACTAAAGAGCCCTCATTAGAGCGGCAGATTGAATAAATGCGTACAACAAAATCTATGGAGGTATATCCGCTAGGTTTTCATATCATCATCATCATTATATATACTTTAAAAACTTCAAAAAAGTAGACAAACAAATCGTATCCTTTCCAAAAATTTAAAGAATTGTGTGCCATACAAGGTGAATAAACCCACCGGCAAAGCCGGCAATGGGGGGGGGGGTTGGAAAAAGAACACAACACATCTAATCCAAAACTTGGTAACACGGATCTATATGAGAGATTGATCGTAGCGAAGCAAAGGCGCAAACCTATGACAACTGAGCATCCAATCCAGCATTTGATAGCATTGATCTATCCGAGGGCTTGATTGCAGCGAAGCGAATATGCAAAGCCATAGTATCTAAGCAGCAAATTCGGGTTTTCATTTCCAATGTTAATAAGCTTACCAGCAACATAGCGCATCAAAATTTGCATGAATCAGCTTTACTAAAATCAATATGCCACCTATTCGAATTAAAAATTGCTCAAGCTACAGAACTGCCTTTCCAGTAAATTGCAGCTACCAAAGATGTAATTTATGCCGTCTAAAGAAAGTCTATAAAGCATTACCTAACAAAATTGGGCAGTTTTCAAGCCTTCATATCTTGACATGTAGACTTTTTTGAGCCATCAGAATGTCGCCAAACAATTGTACTTGAGTAGTAGTAACTTCATGACACGTTTGCTCAACTTTTTGGGCGAAAAAAAAAACATGGCCAAAAATCGACCAAAAAGCATGAGGGGTACCTCATGGTTTTCATCGAAATTCAAACGATTGCGCTTTTCACTTTGAAAATGAAGACTTTTACTATGGCATATATTAATTCAAAATGTTCCTCTCAACCCAAAGCAACTTCTGAAATCACTTTTATGAGGTTTTCATATGCAGAATTTTGACATTTTAGCCGAAAACCATATTTCATATTTTCTGAATTTGCTCAATAGGTTCATTCAAAACATCCATTTTACTTGGCATCATTGGAAGCGCCTTGAAAAGTACTTCAAGAATGTATTAGGAAGCGTAGGGTGATCATTACAATCTACATAGTCGAATATTACAGAATAGATTAAAGAAGTCGAAAAAAGACACAATCTGTCCAATCTTGAACAGAAAAGATAGCTGAGTTTGAATCGGTTTGGCGGTGACGGCATTGCTGCTGGCTGACCTAAATGCCTTTCTGTTGATGACAATGATGATGACAATGATGATTGCGATGCTGATGAAATGGGAATCATAGGATTGAAAGGACATTTGCTTAGCCTGAACAGTTTTTTTTTGGGAGTCTTTCCCTATAAAGAAGGTGTCTTTTGTAATGACAATATCTCAAGAAAATCGCTGTAGATTATACACAAGTCCTGGCATGGCCAGCTTTATGTAGGTATCCTAAGAGCAACATCAGTGAATAGATACCTCCCCCTCTTAACTCTGATATAGCCTTTCTTTTACTATTAATTGATTGTTTAAAATCTACTCGATATATCTGACCTGAAGTGTGCTCGGCGAGAGCCCGCAGGGCGATACCGTCATTGAACTTAGCAAGATTGATCATCTAGTGGATTGTTCCATACGACAAAACGAGTCCTCCTATATACTGAGCTATGCTTGTCTTTCAAGCTAAATCATCAAGTGTTCCCCTACATGTCACTTCACATGGTCCGAATAATATGAAAAATACCTAATACAAGCGACATGTCATGTATTGATTCTGTCCTTCTCGGCTCCAGTTGTCCCACGATTGCCCAGCTATTCGAAATAAAATCGAAAAGAAATATTTCTACCATTGTTTTATTTATACACACGAAAAAAAAATCTACATAACCTTATTGATCTCTACCCAACTGAGCTGCCAACTCCTTACTACGATCTGTGGCAGCAAACACAGCATTTCTTAGGATCTCTTCAATCTGAGCGCCTTGCATTGACTTGATAGCAGCCTCAGTTGTGCCGTTGGGAGATGTTACCTTTTTACGCAGTGTTGTTAAATCATCCTCTGAATTTTGAGCCATACGAGCAGCACCCAGACAAGTTTGCAAAGTTAAAGCTTTAGCATCCTCGCGAGACAAACCAGCATCCACACCAGCATTTTCAATAGCTTCCATCATCAAGAAGAAATACGCAGGACCACTACCACTTACGCCAGTAACGGTATCAATCAACGATTCAGAATCTACCCAAGACAAAACCTTTGAAACAGAACCCAATAAACGTTCTGTCAATTCCTTTTGCTGCTGTGTAACTACAGATGTAGCGAATAACCCAGTAGCACCTTCACCAATCAAGGCGGGTGTGTTGGGCATAATTCTGATCAAAGGAGCCTCATAATCCTTAGCGTCCAGCCAATTCAGGATGGCAGATGTCTCGATGCCTGCAGCGATGGAAATGAGCAATGCAGAAGGGTTTTTGTGTAATGCAGGAGCCAAGCCAGTGACGACAGGACGTAATACTTGAGGTTTGACAGCAAAGATGACAATATCAGCACCTTCGACAACTTGATCATTGGAGGCACTGTTGAAGACGCCAGGGTATTTCTCGCTCATGTAGTTGCGACGTTCATCTAAGAGCTCGGAAAAGCGTAAATGTGATTTGGGATGGCCATTGCTGTAGAGGCCACCCAACACAGCTTCAGCCATGTTACCTGCGCCGATGAATGCGATCACGGGAGCGTTATCAGCAGAAGAAACCATGCTAAGAAAAAAAAGTGTTGCGTCTTGTGAGAAGGAGAGAGAGAGAGAGAGAAAGAGAAAGAGGAGAATAAAAGAGAATGGTTTTATAGAGAGCGAGAGACAGATCAGTGGTATGAAATAAAACTGCGGTCTACTGACATCCATTGGCTCGTCATGATGAGTCGTATCTTTTAAATTGCCATTTATGTCAGCTAGCGAGTTGCTCACACACAGGCACCTACATATCCCATTTCTCTTCTTTCTTCACCATCTTTTTATGGTTGTTTTCCACGACAAGCTGCTAATTGGTTCATTTCATTATATATAAAGGGGTCAAATGTCTGTAGACATCGAAAGAGAGGAGTTGCCATCAGGTAGAGTCAATGACATGGACTTACCGAACGAGTGATGCCTTGCCATGCTTCCCTCTTTTTTTTTTGTGGTATTATAAATGGAGTGAATCTGCTGCTGCTGCTGCTGCTGCTGCTGCTGCTGCAATTCTATTTAAACCTCCTTTTCCATGTTGCACTAAATATAATATATATTTCGGACTTGCAGCAGTAAATGAATATTTTTTCTCTCTTCTCTTCTTCAACTCAAACACAACATAATATACACCCCCTTCCCTTCCTTCATACAAACAAATCTAATAAGAAAAAATGGGTGCTAATTTATCAAAGGCTCTCTCCAAGATGTTTGGTAGCAAAGAAATGCGTATTCTTATGTTGGGATTGGACGCCGCAGGAAAGACCAGTAAGTTGCAACATTTAAGCATTTGGGCTGCTGTCGTGTCTGAAAATTTCATTATATATTGCTTGCAGCCATCCTTTACAAGTTGAAACTGAACCAATCAGTCACTACTATCCCGACCGTTGGTTTCAATGTGGAATCAGTAACATACAAAAACGTCAAATTCAATGTGTGGGATGTTGGAGGACAAGATAAAATTCGCAATTTATGGAGACACTACTACACTGGAACGCAAGGTTTGATTTTCGTTATCGACTCTCAAGACAGGGATCGTATCGATGAAGCCCGTCAAGAGCTGCATCGTATTTTATCAGACAGAGAAATGAAGGATTGTCTTTTATTGGTATTTGCCAACAAGCAAGATTTGCCTGGTGCCATGTTACCACAAGAAGTTACAGAGAAATTGGGTTTGGATAAAATGAAAGAAAGACCATGGTATGTTTATCCCTCTTGTGCAACAACTGGTGAAGGCTTATTTCAAGGTTTGAACTGGTTGAGTCAAAATGTAAAATCAAAGTAATATGCTGCTCTCCCTCTTTGTGTCTCCCCTCTTTTTCCTTGATCTCCTTAATATTATACTATACACTTTTTTTTTTTTTTTTTATTATTATTATTATTACTATCGCCCAATGCCTATTATTTACTATTACCTATATATTTCTCTCTCACACACAATCAAATTGATAAAGACATTATTTATTTCAAATGGTGTACATGTTTATCGAATGATTTGTAGCAGACATGAATGGATTGGATCCAATTTGACGCTACACATTGATCAACTGTCCAACGTGTAACAGGGTTGGGATCAAACATGCCATATAGACACTCTTTCTCATCTTGATTGCATTTGGATAATGGCAGCCAACCGTCTTTAGGAGATGTTGTGTAGATGACATACTGTGGATCTTCTTTGCATGCCTTGAAAAAGGGTATTTGTCGGTAAATAAGGCAATGCCAAGTTACTGCACAGCTCCAGACATCCAATGCTCGACCATCATATTCGTCATTTTCAAATAGCTCGGGTGACCAGTAAGGTTCGGATCCACAGTGTCCCTGCGATAAACGAGGTTCTACATCAAAGCAGGATTGCACTACATCGGCAACTCCAAAATCAGCAATTTTGAGAATACCTTCTGTTGTCATGACAAGGTTTTCAGGCTTAATGTCACGATGCGCCACACCGCTTGCGTGTATATGCTGTACGCCTAGTAACAGCTGCTTAAACAAGCAATCAATCTCTGCGTCTGTAAGATCAAACTGCTGTAATATGGAGAAAACGTCACCTCCTGCACACTAATCGATGTGTTAATAGGACCAAACACTACTACATCAGAAGAAAAGCTTACATATTCCATTACTGCACACCATCGACCTTTCTTATCCTTGAGCAAATCATAGACTTGAATCACATGCCGATGACCCAGTGTCTTTGATATACAAAATTCGCTTGTCATTCGCTTGTCATAGCCTTTTCGGCTTTCTTGTCCATCTCGTTTGCGAAATGTTTTGATAGCAACTACTTTCCCATCGTTTTCATCCGTCAATAATCGAAGCTTGGCAGTAGCTCCACGGCCAATTGTCTTTCCCTTGCGATGGTTTTTGTATTTATCTTGCAAACAAGATGGCTGTGCACGTTCAGATGTGGGAGTGGAGCAGGCAGACGACGGTGAAGGTGGAAGGTATAGGCTGCTACTGCTACTGCTACTGATGGTAGGTGTGGTCAGTATGTTTGAGCTGATGATGGGCGTTTCATCCGGTAGCAACAAGAAATTGGAATCCAATGTACCCGGCCGTGGAGAGGGAGGAGAAGATCGTAAAGACAAGTTGGATAGCTTTCGAGTGAGAGATGCAAATGGTTTATGTGAGCTGGATGTTAATGAGGGCGATGGCGAAGGCAGTTTGTCATAGTCGTCGTTTTCTAGCATGGGTGGTGCTGGTGATAGTAGAATAACGGGTTGTGTACCTGACATGAATAGAGAAAGCAAATGAGAAAAGAGGGGAAGAAGGGCAATGGGATCTACAGCAAATTCTTTGCAACATTTATATATAAACATGGCTCTGCTTGTTTATTTATACCAACCATCATGCTTTCTCTGGTTCTCTCTCACTCACTCTCACTCTCTCTCTCTCTCACGCGCACACACCATTCAATCACTATGCCTCCTTGTTGAGAATCTCCTGTTTTCTTCATTTATTTCCCTTAAAGCTAACCGTTTTTATACAATATTATAGCATGCATTATGCAAGCTGATAAGAATTTATTCGTCTTGTGTGTGTATATGTGTGTTTATTCGGCTTTTAAGGTGTTTATGATGATGATGCTTCTTCCAGATTTGGCATGCGAAGTACCTTTTTGTCTTCATTTTTGGCGTGTTGAGTAATCATTTCCAACACCTTGGAGTTTTGCCATTTTTGTGGAACAGGCTTCTTGTTTGTAGACCAGTAAAAGATATCCCAATCTGGCTCATCCAACAGTTTATCATATTCCTCCAACTGCTCACGATTGAATTGAGGTAACCAGACTTTGGCAAATGTCGATAATAAGAGATCCGTTTCCAAAATACCACGCTTGCGACTTTGGTAAGTCAATCTGCGACGCTTATTCTCTGTTTCTTCGTTAGGACGAGGAATAGGTGGCAGATTGGGATATGAACTGTCCAAGGCCGCTTCGGAAGAGTGACGAATAGCCAAGTCGGGAAAAGGATCCTCGCTCTTCTTATTAAACAAAGGACGCAATGTGCTGATGGAACGATACACTGGGCGTGCTAGTAGTTGAACTTGTCTTGCTCTGGAAAGCGACATCGTGGTGTTGATATGTGAAAAAAAAAAGAAACAAAACTTCCCCAGGCTAATATATAGACTACGCAGGGCCTGCTTTTCTGTCTAAATCAAAAAAAAAACACCTGGCCAATGAAGCAAGTCAAGACAAATGTCCCTAGTTGGAAATATGTGATATTCACAGATCGCATATCGTATATAGTGGCTAATTTAAGGTTTGGACACGAGCGATTCAAATAGACATATCAATTAATTACGAAACGAAATCACTTTGGTGACATAGGATAAATTGGGTCGTGTTGTGCAAAAGTATGTTATATTGCTGCTATTTTTAATTTTAGCCTTTGGTTTCGATGAGGTATCTGTCTGATTTACATCAAAACTGAATGCAATTGAGTCAGACCGTTTATTGTAAAAGTCTTGGCTATTTTTTGTCAAGGTTATCATTCAACCCGATTTCAGTCTTCATAAAGAGATTCAATCCGAGTGTCAATATGAAATTATCTAGAATCATTGCAGCGATCAACATTGCAATCTAGCATGTAAGACTACTGATTCTGGATAATCATCTAAATACTTGCTTTGCTTTTAACTTGTATCAGAATAACACTGATGTCATTTATTTGATTTACTTTGCTATCAGCAGAGAAATAAGCATTGCATGTTCGCTAATGACCAAGTCTTACAACTGACACTTAGTATATAAAGGGGCTACCATACTTGAAGTAGGATAGAGGAATAACATCTGCGAATTGCCACGGCTATCTGCACTTGCATCAGATAAAGAAATGCTTCTGTATAATGGCTTCACGTATACATAACGCTTTACTGCATTCTGTTGCATGTCGTAGTGTTTATGACACATACATTATGAACTATATATACTACCGTATTATCATGCATATTGGAAATTCCATGGTCAGTTATGATACAAATATCGAGTTCGTATACAATTGCAAATATACCTGACTTGCCAGCATCCCAATCTATACTGTGTGAGATAGAGTAACATTTGAATTAGAAAGAAAGTGAGTGTTATTAAATGTTGAAATCTTGACGCTATGTCATACCTACCAGCATGCGCTTTCACTTGGCTCTAATGTGCGATATTCATAAATGGATAGGGTCAATATCAAAGTTTCACAGTATATCAACCCATTCAATCAACCAAAGTAAGTCTGTATGCTTCAGAGAATTATTGTCCAAATGACAATTGGCAATAAATATGTAAGCCGTATACAGAGATACAACACATTAGACATAGAAATAAAGCACAATCTATACTGCATGTATGCCTCTCACAAAAAAAGATTACGCTTACCTGGCGACAATGCATCCTCAGCAAATATCCTTCTTAGTCGACATATACAGCTTGATTACCTAGAAGAGGAGCAGAATACTGGGGAGTAAAATATTCATATCCTACACTAGTTACATCATTGAGATAAGTCATTTCATTACAAGACAGCCTACAAATAAATAAGAGAGCAATTCTTTATACTAAACACCATTTCCAGTGCAGAGTAAGTTTATAAAGAATTGAAATGTGCATTCACTGATACCACGTTTGATAACCATCTCACAATTTGTGCTCTAACATGCCTGTTTTTCGTAAATTTTGTGAGTTTTATGAGGAAAGCACGTACTAGATCTGTATCAGCATATTTGCAGTAATTTTCATTGCGTGGACCCAAGAATTGCCTACCGCTTGAAGCCTTATTCGGATCTGCAGCATCCACCAAGGTCAACCCCATCCAAATTATCGAAAAATGGCCGCTCAAGGCTAGTTTTTGCTACAATGGCGTATATAAAATTCCTTTTGTGCATTGTTATTAGTCATACGATGCCCTAAATTTATTTCATAGACTTGAGCACCACATAAATGTTTTCATGGTGTTACTAGAAAAAAGCATCTTTTTACCAATGTATACTCCAATTTGTAGGTCGAAAACCCGATTTTGGTAAGGAAGCGTCAAAGATGTTAAAAAGAGGTCTCGTTTTGTAAAGCAAGCAAAGAGAAACAAAATTCAATTAACACAAAGCCTGGTTGACTTAGCAGTTGAATAAAGAATAACATCCAAGCACGTTTTTTTTTTATAACTGAGCCAAAATAAGAAATAATGCTGTGATTCCTCACTTTGATAGATCAGATATGATACGACAAGCATCGTCTACGTTGCTACACTGTGAAAGTGGCTTGAGGAGAAAGTGAACGTAGCCTAGGATGCATGCTTGTATGCAACAAGCATACGATTGTGCTGAAGCAGTACCAATTATTGTGGAATACATCCACTCTGATCTGCATACCGACAGTTCATCCAGTTACCAGATTTAGATATAAACTATGTGTACACTGGATTAGATGTACGATACGAAGTTATACTATTATAAGATACGAACTTCAGATACGCCAGTATTATAAGGTTCATACTATATAAGATATAGGCTATAGATGGCAGCACCACGAATATGGATGGCGCTATAGGCTCATACTTTATTTGTCCACTACTCTAATTAGTGGAACTTTTATCCATTATTAAAGTATATAAGAAGGATCATCTACCTGGCCAGTAGAGATTCTTCAGTTTATATACACCATCATCTATCAGTTTGATAATATATATACCTTCATCAATTTGACTCTATTGTCTTTTATTCTTTTTTTTTGTGGATTTAGATTTAACAAAAGTCTCAAATTCCACATGCTGAATTAAATGACTACATGTTATCTTATACAGTACTGTTGAATAAAAAAAACTATAAATTGTATCCATTTGATACTCTTTTTTATTACAAATACAAAATTATAATACATGACAGATCAATAGGAAATCAACTAGTTGTAGCCCATCGTTGTTTCAATCCCTGAGCCAATCAGATTATTTAAAAACTCCGCTGACCTAAAAAAAAATTTGCGAGGGTTTCCCCCTGTTTGGATGTGAGGCAAGATTTTAAGCACCGCTATAATAGCAATATAGCCGCTGCTATCATCAAACTTCCCCCAGGTGCTAGAGCATGCCTTACTTACACCACCTAGCTTTAGATTCTGGCGTTGAGACCCTCAATCATCACTAAAGTAAGTAGTGATAACCAAGTGGAGGCAGCCTATCTACCTCCTAGCCTCGGATAAAGTCTTGTTGAGCTTCAGGGATAGGCACATCCACACAACGTAAAAAAGGTATGCTTCAAAGAAACATCATAGTAATAAAAGAAAGAAGAAAAGAAAATACTACTGTACTATGGAAATATAGTAGTATGTAGGCAAAAAAGGGATACTCACACAAAGTGATTCAAAGAAAAGCATAACAAATACAACGTCAGAGATGTTCAGAACAGCTCGTTGTTGTTGCAACAAAAATGCACACATGAGCAAAGTGCATGGTAATAGTCGAATGTAAAGTAACGCAAACACACAAAACTGCAAAAGCAATGGTGGTATAAGTTTGCACTGCAACATAATGACTAACGTTGTCTCATGTGAAGCCACAGGGGCAACGTAACCAGCGAAAGAAGAAGAAAGCACAACAAAGTAAATATCATGATAAAATGCATTATCACGAGAAAGGAAGCAATAATACAAACGTTCAAAGAAGTTTTATATCATTCCGACCAGAAGAAAGAAAATACTTACCACTTACCACCACCACAGATAGACCAGAGGATACGCAATCACCAGATATAAACCAGAGAAAAAGCATGCGCCAGACACAGTACACCAGAGAAGACCATATTAGCAACAGCAGCAGCAACACCAGCACCATGGAAAAACCAGAGAACAAACGACACCAGAGACCAGACAAAGACCAAACAACAAGCAACACCAGCAGAGACCAGACAAAGGCCAAGAAGCAGACAGCAGAGACAGCAGAAAAGGAATGGCAGCAGCACCCACGTCAAACAGGCAAAATAATTATCAAAACCTAACAAACAAATTCAGTTAGTACTGATTCTACGTTTTCCAGTGCTCGTTTATCGAATGGTACCTACTATATCCCTCTTCAAAGAAGCAGTGTCAAGTTCTTTTAGCAATACAAGGCAGTGTGATCAGAAGTTGGAGTGTTATTATCATTTGAACGGTTTCCAAACCAACATGGTTTGATACAAAACGCGTTTTGCAAAAGGAAAAAAAAACGGGGATATGGAAAAATGAGAGGGCGCCCTATCCGACGTCACGGCTAGTAAATTTGGCCTCAGTCTTTTGCCACAGCAGCTGTCGCTGCGGCACTCAAACTTGGATTTGTGCCGTTGTCATTTTTGTGTTCAAATTTGACTTGATCTGATATTCTTTAAACGTTTTTGCTAGATTTGACTATGAAAATTGTCATTGTTATACTTTACTTTCTATTGCGTTTGTAAAGAGTCATTAAAGGCGCATCGAATGATGCTGGTTACATTTAGTTTTTAGACTGAAAATAATGAGCAGTTTTCAAAAATATGAAAACAGGTTTTCTGTGAATATGTCAAAATTTAGCATATACAAGCCTCATAGAAAGGGTTTCCACGGTTGCATTCCATCTTTACGATCAATTTGATCTGATATGTATCATAAGAAAAGTCTTCATTTTTGAGGTGAAAAACGCGATCGTTTGATTTTCAAGAATTTGCCCTTGCTAATACACATGAAAAATATGCGAATTTTCATGGATTTGCAATGACCCAAAGAAATTTGAGATAAAGTATCAGGAAATAAAGCGTGGCCAAAAGGAGGCGTGTGGTACTAATCCAAGCCCTCAAAACGCTTTGTGGTATGAGTTATTCGTGCTTGAAAATGACTAGATTTGAACAGAATCTGACCTAAAACGAAGGGGGTAGTCGGTTGCATTGCCAGAAGAGTAAGTCAATTACGCTTGCGGAATACATCCACTATGGTCTGCATTCCGACAGTTCATCCAGTTACCAGATTTAGATACAAACTGTTAAGCACAAAGAATAAAAGGA
This sequence comes from Mucor velutinosus, assembly GCF_035048745.1. Lineage (NCBI taxonomy): Eukaryota > Fungi > Mucoromycota > Mucoromycetes > Mucorales > Mucoraceae > Mucor > Mucor velutinosus. The sequence continues at coordinate 380,652 of NW_027041896.1, read as the reverse complement.
TTATTATTTGTAGCTTATAAAGAATGTTCAATATTATAAAAACAAGAAAAGACTTATTTGAATAAGATCAGACACAAAAACTAAAGATTTATTGATGAAGACAAGAGTTATTCTATTTATACTAAGTTCTGAATGCCAAAGTAGCAATTTATCTTGTACAACGCTTATCACATCTGGTGAACCTCAGTATTTAGATAGCTGAGATGCACTTCAATTACCATAGCTTGTCCATGTTGTTGCACAACACAGACATATCTACCCATCAAGAATACCTTAATCTTTATAGACAGTTGTAGCCCTTCTAGCACAACATAATCTAATTAATAGAACTTTTATCCATTGTTATAGCATTTAAGAAGGATCATCTACCTGGCCAGTAGAGAGACTTCAGTTTAATTTACACCTGTCAGTTTGATAATAAAATATACCTTTATCAAGTTGAATTTACTGTTTCTTTATTCTTTTTTTTCCGTGAATTTTAGTCTATAAAGCCTCAGATTCCACACCAGCCTCAGACAACGAGCCCACAGTAGGATCAACAGCAGGAGCAGTTGCAATAGCAGTGCTACCAGCGGTGGTAGCAGACGATACCACGCCCTCTTGAAGGCGCAGCATACCAAAACGATATAAGGTACTAGTAGGAGCATCACCAGTACGCACAGCCGTGTTACACTCATGGGGACCAGCAGAGTAATTGTGGGCACCACAAGTACGGCATCGATCTGATGCCTTGGCATCCGCAAGCGACATCATGCAACGACGACCTGATGCTTGGTTGCTGGTTGGCATAGAGTTGACACCACCTTTGTTTTTCAACTCTTCCATAAAGAGCTTACATTCCGAGGTGTCATAATTGTGAGGCTTTCCATGGTGGAAAGTGCACGACTTGGTAGCCTTGAAGTGAGGCTTGCCCACTCGGCCAGAAGAGACACCAGCACGAGACACAGCGGCAGGACTATCAGTAGATGAGGATGATGCCTTCATGGTATGTGAGCGGCGGGGGGACGCAACTGGAGCCCATTGTGATGCAGCAGATCCAGCAGCAGTGCGAGTAAAAGCGGGTGCTGAGATGGCAGCAATCTCATTTGCGGTCATAGTTGATAGTGATTCACGAGCGATACTGACGATAATGTCAACATCGTAACTATCAATGATGCCCTTGGATTGGCGGATGGTGTTGATCTTATCCTTGACTACCCAAGGAATGGCATCCAGGAACAACTTAGCCAACAAGTAATCGAATGGGGCTTGATCCAGGGATCGACGACGCAAGTCAGTAAAACGATCAAGAAAGGCCTTTACATTTTCACCGGGCAAAAGTTGAATGCTCAACAAATCAGACGCACAACGTTGACGTTCTTCCAATACGCTAGTAATGCCATAAAGAGCCTTGATAGCTGACTTGAAATCATTCCACGATGCAGCAGAAGCAGTGCAAGCAGAAGTGAACGAGCCGTACCAAGTACGTTGTTCTGGAGGCAGCATAGGTGGTACTAAGCGAGCATACTCCTTGTCGAAATCCATCTTGTAAGCGAACATGACATCCTCAAACTTCAACAGACAAGCGTCGACTGTAGGAAATATAGGGCTTTTGGGGTCGAATTCATCCATACCAACCCACTGAAATGCAGGTAAGTTGTTGGGAAAGAAAACTGGTACTGAGGCGCTCTTGTTGTATTTGACTCCATCGACTGAGGATGAGCCAAACGAAGCAGCAGCCGAAGAAGCGAGGTTATCATTTGCGGTAGCCTTGGATGCAAGCAAACAATCTCGAATCTGTATGATACTTTGAATGGACGTATTCAGCTGGATCAACCGAGCTAGGGCCTGGGCTCTGGCCTCCTCACTTTGCTCTAGGAGCAAGGTCGTAGAGAGAAGCTGAACTTCGGCGAGCTGATTGTCAACAATTAGCTTCAACTGATCAGTGCGACCTTGAAGATCCACATCACTAGAAAATGAACTAGCAGAGGAAGGGGGACCGAGGTCCATCGCATCATTAGCAGTAGTAGTGGGAGCTTCGCCAACTTGACCACCCAATTTATGAGACGTTTCAGCGAGAAAAAACTGCGAAGGGCCAGTAATATCTACAGCCTTGGTGGCACTACTGGCGTCTGAAGGATGCAGCTCAGTGTTTCCAGCAGGCTTAGATTCGGAACTGGGGGGTGTGGTGGTACTTTGAGCAGACATCAGAGTATACAAAATTGAGAAGTAGTAGTAGTAAGAGTAGTAGTAATGATACAATCAAGGTTTTGATTAAAAAAATGATGAATTCGTAATAATAAGTCGATGATAATAATCAGTTGTCAACTGTATCTAAAGCGAAAGCAAAAAGCTTCTTTATTACAGGGCATCTAGCTTGCTTAAATAAGGTAGATCGCTGGTCAATGACTACTAGGTTGAGATGGTATATAAATAGCAGGCCACTGGGGCCTTATGGATTGTTGGTATAGCTTGTTGAGAGGCCACCTAAGTCGATATGTTTCATGTAGTGTAGGTGGATCTTGATATCTTGACATTGGGGAGATTGAATGTATTGTAGTTCCTGAGGCACCTGTGCACACACAATTGACTGGACTTGTAAACATAGATGTGATGTGATACGATAAACATCATCTATGCTGCTACATTGTAAAAGGTGGCTTGAGGAGAAAGTGAATGTAGCCTAAGATGCATGCTTGTATGCAAAAACATGTTGGAAAATACTGATAAACAACGCATGCTTGGCGGCGGGGCATCTGTTATTAAGTCCTCCTAGTCTTAAAGTAGTATTGCATTATTGTACTTGTATATTATGGGTTTTCCCCAACCACATAATATCAAGTTTAAAGGACAATCACATGCCACAGTTTAATGCATGTTAGATCAATTGATTGCACCTTATTTTATAGTTTCAAACAAAGGACGACATGAACTGGATCTGCAGTGAAATCAGGTTTAAATAGATTTCACAAAAAAAATAAAGCAAAGGTAAAATACAATAGAAATCAACTGTATTTTATTTTGTGTATAAAATGAACTGAAGATCTTGGAATTGAGTAAAAAAAAGAAGAGTATTTATACGTTTGCAACTAGCTTGTAGAATTAGTGATGATAGAGAGCAATAGGTTCTGCTATTGCGATATCTGGCAAATGTTGTTGATGTTTGATTTAAAGTGGTAATCAATGCAAGAGCACTGGCCATAGGGGTCGATTTGAGTAACCTTAATGGGCTTGGGTGAGTTATCATCATAGCATGATTTAATGTAACTGTTATGTCAAAATACAATGTAAAATTGAATCTGCCAAAGAATTACACTTTTATTGAGAATGCATCCCAAGGATGCATTTATATACTTTTCATTATGCTAGGTTTTACAGCATGATGATGAACTACTATAATACAAATAGGTTTACTATCTACCCAACAATTGATTTGTAAATCATGATTAGCATGATTTACCCAAGGGACCTAAGAATAGCCTAAAACCTTTAGTGTGAGACCTTGCTATGACATTTGATATAACAGTAACCTTGATGGTTTAAAGTGTGATGTTTGTTATTGAAGTATGGAACCCTTTATCTGGAATATTGTGCAACCATGGCAGCAGGGCATAGTTGTCATATTTGAATATGCTTGTTATTGATTTAATTCTATTTGGATAAAGATACCATCACCTATTACGACCATCATGGGTGTGATTGAATACACTGTGATCAGGAGTGATTCATTCACACGATGTGCGATATAAGCGTGTATCTCTACTTTAGTATTTTTAAATGGGTTTTTGATGTACATTTGAGCGCTTTCATTAATAGATCCAAATAGCATGAATTTGAATGAGTGCTATTTGATGAACTTTGGTTTTCAATCAAGTTGCGTTTGGGTGGCTATTTCATTACAGGATCTACTTGATACTCTTTTTTTTTTTATTACAAATACAAAATTATAATACATGACAGATCAAGAAAATCAACTAGCTGTAGCCCTTCGCTGCTTCAACCAACTAGCCAATCAGATTGCTTGAAAACTCCGCTGACTTAAAAAAAAATTTGCGAGGGTTTCCCCCTGTTTGGATGTGAGGCAAAATTTTAAGCACCGCTATAATAGCAATATAGCCGCTGCTATCATCAAACTTCCCCCAGGTGCTAGAGCATGCCTTACTTACACCACCTAGCTTTAGATTCTGGCGTTGAGACCCTCAATCATCACTAAAGTAAGTAGTGATAACCAAGTGGAGGCAGCCTATCTACCTCCTAGCCTCGGATAAAGTCTTGTTGAGCTTCAGGGATAGGCACATCCACACAACGTAAAAAAGGTATGCTTCAAAGAAACATCATAGTAATAAAAGAAAGAAGAAAAGAAAATACTACTGTACTATGGAAATATAGTAGTATGTAGGCAAAAAAGGGATACTCACACAAAGTGATTCAAAGAAAAGCATAACAAATACAACGTCAGAGATGTTCAGAACAGCTCGTTGTTGTTGCAACAAAAATGCACACATGAGCAACATGCATGGTAATAGTCGTATGTAAAGCAATACAAACACGCACAACTGCAAAAGTAACAGTAGTACTATAAGTTTGCAATAGAACATAATGACTAATGTTGATTCATGTGAAGCCATAGAGGCAACACAACCAACAAAAGAAAAAGAAAAACGCAACAAAGAAAACATCATGAATGCATTATCATGAGAAAGGAAGCAATAATATAAACGTTCAAAGAAGTTTTATATCATCGCAACCAAAAGAAAAAAGATACTTACCACTTACCACAGCCACAGATAGACAAGAAGAGTATAGGCAATCACCGGAGACAGACCAGAGAACGAGCATGCACCAAATACAGTAGACCGGGAAAGACCAGAATAGCAGCAGCAGCAGCAGCAACACCAGCACCATGGAAAAACTAAAGAACGAACGACATCAGAGAACGCGCATGCACCAAAGACAGTAGACCGGGAAAGATCATATTAGCAGCAGCAGCAGCAACACCAGCACCGTAGAAAGTCCAAAGAGGTTACTTGCCAATTATCACCAACACAGATAGACGAGAAGAGAATGGGCAATCACCAGAGATATACCAGAGAACAAACATACAATAGACAATAGACCAGGAAACACCAGATTATCAACAACACCAACAGCAGCACCAGCAGCAACACTAGCAGATACACCAGAAGGAACAACAGCATCTTAGAAAAACCGACCAACGAGCGACACCAGAGACCAGGCAAGGATTAAAGATGCAACCGCTTGAGACAGAGACCAAAGAAGCAGACTGCAAAGATAGGAGAGAAGCAACGGCCACAGTACGCACGTCAAACCGGCAAAAAAATTATCGAAACCTAATAAACAAATTCGATTAGTGCTAATTCTACGCCTTCCAGTGCTCGTTATAGAATGGTACCTACCATATTCTACTTCAAAGGAGCAGTATCAGGTATCTTTAACAGTATAAGACTGTGCCATCAGAAGCTAGAGAGTTATTTTCATTCAAAAGAGTTCCAAAACCAACATGGTTTGATAATAAACGCGTTTTGCAAAAAGGGTAGAAAACAGAGGTATGGAATAATGAGTGGACGCCCTATGCGACGTCACGACCAGTAGATTTGGTCTCAGTCTTCTGCCGTGGTTGCAGCCATAACTGCTGTACTTTAATTTGAAATTGTGCAGTGGGTATTTTCCTATTCAAATTTGACTTGATCTGATATTCTTTAAACGTTTTTGCTAGATTTGACTATGAAAATTGTCATTGTTATACTTTACTTTCTATTGCGTTTATAAAGAGTCATTAAAGTCGCATCGAATGATGCTGGTTACATTTAGTTTTTAGACTGAAAATAGTGAGCAGTTTTCAAAAATATGAAAACAGGTTTTCTGTGAATATGTCAAAATTTAGCATATACAAGCCTCATAGAAAGGGTTTCCACGGTTGCATTCCATCTTTACGATCAATTTGATCTGATATGTATCATAAGAAAAGTCTTCATTTTTGAGGTGAAAAACGCGATCGTTTGATTTTCAAGAATTTTCCCTTGCTAATACACATGAAAAATATGCGAATTTTCATGGATTTGCAATGACCCAAAGAGATTTGAGATAAAGCAGCAGGAAGTAAAGCGTGGCCAAAAGGAGGCGTGTGGTACTAATCCAAGCCCTCAAAACGCTTTGTGGCATGTTATTCGTGCTTGAAAATGACTAGATTTGAACAGAATCCGACCTAAAACGAAGGGGGTAGTCGGTTGCATTGCCAGAAGAGTAAGTCAATTACGCTTGCGGAATACATCCACTATGGTCTGCATTCCGACAGTTCATCCAGTTACCAGATTCAGATATAGACTGTATGTACACTGGATTAGATGTACGATATCGATTTTTACTATAAGAAGATATGGACTTCAGATACGCTAGTACTATAAGATTCATACTATATAAGATATAGGCTATAGATGGCACCACGGACATGGATGGCGCTATAGACTTATACTTGTATTCCGACATTGACTACGGATGTTTACCATATCTGGATAAGCACCAAGATTAATGCAATATGAGCTTGTTGCTTCAGATGTGCACTTCATGATCCACGCTATAAGACACATGCTTATATCCGTGATACTAGCTACAGATACTTTATGTACTATAGACTTGTACTATATATGAGACATGCTACAGATATGCCTTATATCTAGATACATGCTAAAGATGTATGCTCAGCGATATACACTCAGTTATGCACTATTGATATAGACTAAGGAGATTGTACCTATCGGATACATGCTACTAGATCGATATTAATTATCCTTATAGAAAGGATAGAACAGGGTACTTCGGATGAGAGTCTAATTATTCATCCAGGCAAAGCTAAATCATGATTAGCTTGCTGGAGTTATCTTTTAGCATGATTAGACATTAGTTGATCTGAGTTGACTTATTTGTCAATCTAATTAATAGAACTTTTATCCATTGTTATAGGATATAAGAAGGATCATCTACCTGGCCAGTAGAGAGACTTCCGTTTACTTTATACCTGTCAGTTTGATAATAAAACATACCTTTATCAAGTTGACTTTGTAATGAAATAGCCACCCAAACGCAACTTGATTGAAAACCGAAATTCACCAAATAGCACTCATTCAAATTCATGCTATTTGGATCTATTAGTAAAAGCGCTCAAATGTACATCAACAACCATTTAAACATACTAAAGTAGAGATACACGCTTATATCGCACATCGTGTGAATGAATCACTCCTGATCACAGTGTATTCAATCACACCCATGATGGTCGTAATAGGTGATGGTATCTTTATCCAAATAGAATTAAATCAATAACAAGCATATTCAAATATGACAACTATGCCCTGCTGCCATGGTTGCACAATATTCCAGATAAAGGGTTCCATACTTCAATAACAAACATCACACTTTAAACCATCAAGGTTACTGTTATATCAAATGTCATAGCAAGGTCTCACACTAAAGGTTTTAGGCTATTCTTAGGTCCCTTGGGTAAATCATGCTAATCATGATTTACAAATCAATTGTTGGGTAGATAGTAAACCTATTTGTATTATAGTAGTTCATCATCATGCTGTAAAACCTAGCATAATGAAAAGTATATAAATGCATCCTTGGGATGCATTCTCAATAAAAGTGTAATTCTTTGGCAGATTCAATTTTACATTGTATTTTGACATAACAGTTACATTAAATCATGCTATGATGATAACTCACCCAAGCCCATTAAGGTTACTCAAATCGACCCCTATGGCCAGTGCTCTTGCATTGATTACCACTTTAAATCAAACATCAACAACATTTGCCAGATATCGCAATAGCAGAACCTATTGCTCTCTATCATCACTAATTCTACAAGCTAGTTGCAAACGTATAAATACTCTTCTTTTTTTTACTCAATTCCAAGATCTTCAGTTCATTTTATACACAAATAAAATACAGTTGATTTCTATTGTATTTTACTATTGCTTTATTTTTTTTGTGAAATCTATTCAAACCTGATTTTTCTGCAAACTTCATTGTTTTTTATTCTTTTTTTCCGTGAATTTTAGTCTTGTGAAGCCTCAAATTCCACAGCTTGGACCATTTTCCGCCACTACTCATTAGCATCACCTTCCATCACTCCACATCAAACATGCCCTAGTTAAAAAAAGTTTCTTTAACAGCTTTCACTACGCATACATACTACATTCATATAGTAATTTAAAAAATTTTACTAGCAGCATCTATTCAAAATTAACTATTTTCTAAAATTTCCCTTTTCTCAACAACCATGCTACCTACGCAAATTTCAACTGCATCATCGTTTAGAAGGCAAAAAACTGGTATAGGAACATGCTAGTCTCAAGGCTCTAGCATCAATATTTGGAAAATCGATGATTTTCAATCGTCCAAAAGTTGAAAACCTCAAAAACAAAAAACATTTTATACATCTAGGTCATCATAGGTAAAACAAAAAATAGAATCTCGTCAAACTTAAATATGTTGTAGAATAGTGATATTGGAGCAAGTTCTTAGTGGGAACATTATATTGGAAATGCATACTTCATGAGATAATCAACATTGGATATGCTATTTTTAAGCAGGGGAATGTACATACTTTAAATTGGAATACTTTAATCGAACAAAGCAAGATTCTTCATTATGTCAAGAAGTATCTATTCGTAACTTGAAACCTGCAAGTCAATATTCACTACGGCCCAACTGATGTTCTCACAGAACATGGATGTGCTCTTTTGGGAACATCGATGTTCTCATGAGCACATTGATGTTCTCATTTGAGAAGATGTAGTTTTCCACAAGAATAAATGGCTTTAATAGCTAAACTATAATATTGTAGGCAATAGAAAGACTTTTATTATCTGTAAGATTCATAAAATTACTAAACGTATTATAAATTGCACGAGAAAATGGCAATTTAAAATTACCTAATAACTACTTACTAAAGTAAAAAAATATTTCAATAAGATATTCGAGTAGTTTAGTGGAAAGAACGTCAGATCCACAACCGATAGGTTATGGGTTCGACCCCGGTAGGAGCATTCTTTTTTTCAAATTTCTGAAAATCGATGTGCTCATATAAGAATATGAATGTGCTCACATGGGAACATTTCGGATGTTCTCATAAGAACATTGGCCGACTTATAATAGATCTTTAGGAACGCCGATGTTCCCATATGAGAGCATTTTTCACCTTTCGGGAACATCGATGTGCTCATTTGGGAACATCAAATAGATTCTCATATGAGCACATCGATGTTCTCATGAGAACATCAGTTGGGCCGTAGTGATTGTGGAATTTGAGGCTTGATAGACTAAAATTCACGGAAAAAAAAGAATAAAAAAAACAGTAATGTCAACTTGATAAAGGTATATTTTATTATCAAACTGACAGGTGTAAAGTAAACTGAAGTCTCTCTACTGGCCAGGTAGATGATCCTTCTTATATACTATAACAATGGATAAAAGTTCTATTAATTAGATTGACAAATAAGTCAACTCAGATCAACTAATGTCTAATCATGCTAAAAGACAACTCCAGCAAGCTAATCATGATTTAGCTCTGTCTGGATGAATAATTAGACTCTCATCCGAAGTACCCTGTTCTATCCTTTCCATAAGGATAATTAATATCGATCTAGTAGCATGTATCCGATAGGTACAGTCTTCTTAGTCTATATTAATAGTACATATCTGAGTGTATATCGCTAAGCATACATCTTTAGCATGTATCTGGATATATGGCATGTCTATAGCATATCGTATGCATGTCTATAGCATGTCTCATATATAGTACAAGTCTGTAGTACATAGAGTATCTGTAGCTAGTATCACGGATATAAGCATGTGTCTTATAGCGTGGATCATGAAGTGCACATCTGAAGCAACAAGCTCATATTGCATTAATCTTGGTGCCTATCCAGATATGGTAAACATCCGTAGTCAATGTCGGAATACAAGTATAAGTCTATAGTGCCATCCATGTCCGTGGTGCCATCTATAGCCTATATCTTATATAGTATGAATCTTATAGTACTAGCGTATCTGAAGTCCATATCTTCTTATAGTAAAAATCGATATCGTACATCTAATCCAGTGTACATACAGTCTATATCTGAATCTGGTAACTGGATGAACTGTCGGAATGCAGATCATAGTGGATGTATTCCACAAATATGACCCTTTTCGTACGCTCCACTTTTTAAAATGCTTGGTCAAATTCGTACTTGTGTGGTGTACACGTGTGGAAGATCAACGGAGCTTCAATTTCTATTATTCTGAATGATGATTCGTAGGATTCCAAAATCTAACGACCTTAAAATTACGCGTTTCATGATAGTAAACACCCCTTCACACTTATATGAAACTTGTAAAGAACTCAAAGGAGAGTACAATAATATCCATATCAAGTCTCTGGTGTATATTGTTCACCTGATATTTGATAAGTTAATTTTGCGACTTTTTCACTGTTTTCCAAAGATTAATTAATATCTGTTATCAAAACATTTTGTTAAGCATTACTAAACATCGTAGACTAAAAAAATTCCTATCGAATGAGCTATTGTTTGAAGCACTGGTATAACTCTATCATGAAATATTGACAATCTTGTCTTGACCAAAAAATCGTCATTAGATTTTTTGCTTGCTATCACAGGCTGATTTCGAACAAAACTCCGTGGTTTTGCATGATACCGTTTTTTGGCCACATCTCAACAAATACTCACCGGATTCGCACAAAATAAAGACCATTCGATAGGTCTACGTTATGTCTATCATAATGTGAGGGCTTAAAGCACCAGATATACATTTTCTTCATAAATTTGCTCAAAACTTTATATTTTACTTGGCTACAAGCAGGGGATATTTTAAACTTTAAAAACTAATCTATAAAAACTATACCATCCTATGGAGAATTGAAAAAGAAACAAAAACTACTAAGCCTTAAGCTCTGGTTCACTTAGTAAAATCCAGCGGTACGGCCCTTTGAAAATCAACCATCTCGACTCTTTTCCATCGTTACTCATCGATATCGCCCTCAATAATCCCTCATCAAACATGCCCTACTCAAACAAAGTATCCTCTTTAACTTCTACTATACATACCATCAACAGTTATATATAATATTCCAATGGCTTTTAATAGTAGTATTTGGTCAAAATCAGTTAGAAATTACAAATTTCTCAACTGCACCATATGCGTAATTATAACTCGAAAGTAATAGTCTGAAGCAGGTCTCTATTAGTGTTCACTTTATTCAAGTATCTTTCTTGAAAGGGGCCACCATTTCGTAACCTTGTTCTGCTTCATTTAATATCGCAGTGCTGTTTCGTCTATTTGTCCATTTCTGAATGAAATCAGATGCCTTATTTTTAACGTTGGCCTCTAGTTGGTTAGGTATGTTGCTACCGTTATTGACTACACTTCCTTCCTCTTGTAAGCATGCATGATGAGGAGCTTGATAAGGTATGAGCTTTGGCCAATTCACGAATTCAGCACCATTATGTTGAATAAACAGCCAACAAGTAATAGTGACAGCGAAAGTGAACGAGAGAGCAGTGATATGCACAAGCGATGAGTGTATGCTGAAAAGATCAGGAGCAAACAAGACCATTAGAAACAAAGTGAAGGATATTAGTAGATACAGAGGCATAAGCTTGATAATGATGGATGACGGTGTAGATCGGAATGGGCTGCGTACGTGTGACAGTGGCACCCTATATTTGCCTAGTATCAAATCGATGCCATCCTGTCTGGAGCCGTCCAAGTAGTTATTCTTTATGTATCTTATAGCAGAGTTGTTGAAATCGTTTACCATGCCAAGTCGTGTGCGGCGACCAGTTCTAGTGAAATCTGTCTTAAGAGCGCCTGTACCTGAATATGGTATACTCAAGCCATCCGCATTGTCTGCCCAGACTGTGAAAATATCGACATGTTAATAATATACAAACTGTCGGAAGAAAGCGACACATACCGTTCTTAAAGATTTGCATAAATTGTTCGTCATTCTCGATTACTTCTGTTGACTGAAGAATTCCAATCTCACGCAGTTGTCTCGTCAGCACCCATCTACCCAACGTACTCTGTACAACGTTGGTTCTGTCCAAACAATCCATACAGTTTGTACGCACCACTGATGTTTGCTCTTTACACAAGACAGGATCCTGCTCTGATGAAGAAGCGTCGTACAGGCAATATCCTTGCTGTCTGAGGTCAGGTTCCAGCTGGTCAACTAGTAATTGCACTCGGTGCCATTTCATCTTCCTACATTCATGATGAAAATCAAAGTGTATGTATTTGATAGATGGATCTGATAGCTCTTTGACGATGGCAGCATATAGCTGGCCAACGGGGTATTCGTACCCTTTGGTGTTGGTCAAGTTGACCAAAATCTGAGGTCCATAGCATTTGATTTGCTGATCGAAATGAGCTCTTGAGGCGCCTATGACTTTTTCGTCTGCTAAGTTGACGTTGACCCATAGCTTGGGTGTATAACGAGTATTTGGAATTTGACCCCATATTGCAGGAACACTACCTCGAGTTTGGATGTAAGAAGCACGAATCAAGTTATTTTGTACAAGCGATTTCGAGGGATCACATAACAAAAGCTGCTCAGTTTCCACAAAATTTGAAGCAAATCCATATTCATCCAGCCCTCGAGAGAAAAAACGAGTTCCAGCACGTTCTTGACTACGTCGACTGATGAGTGCGAATGTAATGGCTCTATTGTTGATCACGGAAGGGCTGATAGAGACAACTATAGATGATGTTAAGTGTCATGCAGGGTCAATTAATGTCAGTGTAACTTTACATCCTTGAATGACAGGTAGGATAAAATGACTAAACTGTAATGTTTTGATGAATATGAGTGATGGCCACTATTTTGGATAAAAAAAAATATACTTACGTCTTGGTGTATCCTTGAGTTGGCAGTAGCAGAGATCAACTTCTCACAAAGATATCGATTCCAAAAGAATCTTGTATCTGCCTGCAATTGATGTCAATATCTTTTCTGTATGCGTTCAGTCAGACATACGTTTCTCCAGTTGTAATCCCGTCCTTTGTCTGCCGAATAAGCTTGCTTCTGTATCGACAAGGTAATGTTGTATCTATAAGAAAAGTAGAATCCATTTGATTGAAGGTGGTTTTCTAATAGTTGAACATATTTTTGTTCGTCGTCCAACTGCTGGCTCGAAAGACTGTTTGTGTTACGGGCAATGGGTAGAATTTGAAAAGTCGTAGCGCGTAATACATCATATCCTTGCATAAGCGTTCCTACTCTTTGACATCCAGTGATGACGATCATATACTCGCCTATAATCTAATGAGTTCCATGCTGATATGAAATGCTTCTGCAAGTTTATACCTGCTTGTAATTTGATTAAGCCCAGTATGCCATAGACCATCAATTCATTTTCCACTATTGCGTTTTGTATCTGAGGTGCTACATATTCTAACAATGTTAGTGAAAGTCTCTGTAAATTGCGTGCAAATTACTACCATTCAATTGAATTTCGCCAGAGCTTCTATAGATTGTCAACGTTTCGATATGGTCCAGAATAGGCCCTTCTTTTGCTGGCTCTATCAGTGGTGTGAAATGATACGCTTCGTTCGTTATACGACTAATACAACACAAATTAGTAGTAGTCCAACCGATATATGATCAGTGCTTACAGCTCTAGTTGTTCATATATCATTTATTCAAGCAAGTAAAGAAGAAAGGGGTGATGACGAAGAAAGAAAGAAAATGAAGGAAAGTGCAATGATAAGCTTTAATTTAGACTATTATTTTCCAAGTTTATTCCGTTTAGGTAGTGCTGATGCCAAGGAGTAGGCTTGTATTTCCCGAGCTTTTGAAACTCATTTTATTCATTTGTGAGTGATGATGATGATTGCTTTTGTAGTGGCTGTTGTTGGGTTGGATATTTGCCATATCTCAAATACATGCCATAGCCTTCATATCTTCGTTTGGTGTTGCCACTCCATTCTCGACTTACTTGTACTGAAGCAGCTCTGCGCGGTATGTCGACATAGGTATTGTATACTTGCTGATCTATGCTTGTCGTCTTGATGGCTGCAGGGTATTCCTCTAAAGCGTTTTTATGAACGTAGTTTTGGTATTGTTGAAATTCAGGAAAGTTCTCTATGCTTGCGTAGTTGATCTTATCTCCATGCGACACTGTAAGCTTCTCAATGTTTTTGAATTGTTGGGTATATCTACAAAGATAGTTGTCTTAGATGTGGCTGTCAAACAGCACTGATATGCTAGCATACCTTTTGTACTCCTTAAGTTCAGAGTTGGTGATAGTAGGCTCCAAGTTGCGTTGAGTTATTCCTACAATTGTCCATGAAGGTGCCTTTTCGTTATCGCTCGATTTTGCTTCATCCTCTGGTTCAGTTTTCTCGGGAAACGGCGTTGTATGCGCATGGGTGGAGTTCTTGAGAGCTCGCACAGTAAAAGGACTCATATCCAATGCTTCTGCTTTCGTCAATCTATGAAGTATTTCAGCCATTAAACGCAAGCACCATGTTGTCATTTGTGTACACATACTCTCGCATTTCTTTGGAATGCGCAGATATCTTGAGCGGCCTGTACTTTAATGTGCCATTCATATTATAGGTGAATAAGGTATCCAAGCTTGTCAATTCCTTGTGATTGTAATACTCGACCCAGTAACCTTGGTATAAATCACTTGCATCAGGGTTGGAAGCAGGAACCCGGAAGCGCTTGGGTATCAGAAATAAGGATTCATCCTGCTCATAAATTTTGGTCCTCAATGCTTCTTTCTCGTACCAATAACGGTAACTAGTATGAATTAGAATCACACTATTGCCAAATTCTAATTTGTACTTACTCTCGGCGTACAGCCTTCTCTAATGGATGTTGGTTGTGTAGATGGTAATCAGAGCTTAACTCCCAAAGCATGGGTTGGCCATCTTGAGTGACGAAATTACCCAGGAACAGATTGATGGCATCTTGTTTGTCAGCGTCTGAAAATGCATTTGCATAGAAACGACGGATGGACTCGATCATATCTCGTGGATGACTGGTCCATTGGTTGATCTTTCTATAGGTTTCCATTGTGTTTACCAGATGCGAGCCACCATACTGCAAAGCAATGGTATCGCCATGGTCATGATACATTTCTGTAAAGATATTAACAGCATCTGAATCGAAATCAATCTTAGGAGATGCAATCACGCCCAGCACATACAACTGATGGCCAAGGGCACACTTGCCCATGAGAAATTGCGCAGCATTAGTACGATCAAGGCAATCAATGCAGTTGGTTCTGAGGACACCATGCTGCCTCGATTGCTTCAAGCTACAATAGAGCGATGTTTAGTATGTGCAAAGGTATGACTGTACCACCTTACTTTTGTGCATCTATTCCTATACCACTCTGAAAGAAGCCTGTCGTTTCCATTGTATCATCTGCAATCTTTTCCAAAAATCCAATGACATCCTGGTCATGACTATTAGATGAATCAGTATCTTATACTAAGCATATTTCACAAATGCCACCTTTTGGATGCTCTAGACATGTCCCAAGCAATGTACTTGATCTTCTTGTCATCAGGCAAAAATTGGTTGAGGTATGAAATTGCCTCGGAGAACTCTTTTCCCAGTATAGACTCTCTTTTGGTCTTTTCCTTTTGTTTGATTAGATTGAGAACAATACAGGGAGTTCCGTATCTTTTAAAGAGGTTCTCGAAATGTAGCGCTGCTGCTGAAAAGAACGGATCTACCACATTCACTACAAGATACTTTTAGCAGCGTGCCAGATCAGCAACACAACACTCTCTTACATTCGATGGGCGGCTTTGGTGACATGTTGGTCGTATCCTGTGACCAGATCAGAGGAATAGATCCTCTGTGCTGTACATACGATGTGTATCGAGGATTGCCATACAAATGGTCAGTTGAATGGAACGATGTGGTTGCCATGTCTGTCACAATCTGCTCGGTTTCTACATCATTTGCCACAAAGCCCTTTTCGGAAATGGCGTTAGCTGATTATGCCGTGCTGCTGGTTGTGTCAAGTTACCTTGTCATTCACGCCACGCTTGAGGAATCGGGCTCCTGCAAAGTATCGTGATCTTCGAGCAATCAAAGTGACAACAATGCTTCTTCCAAATACCGAAATTTCTATCACATGAATCAGCACCATGTCATTTGAATAGACAATTTTATCATACTCGCTTGATCCACAAATCCATAAATTAAAGGTAAAATCCATCCTGATCTACTATTCAAGTTCTTGAAACCCGAACTCAGGAGATAGTGGTTCCAAACAAACATGTCGTTATGCAGTAATCCGGGGTCTGCCGTATCTTTCTCTTCGTCTGTGGATGCTGGTTTTGCCAATGGTGGTTGAGTGAGATTGTTTTGTAATGAGTTAGTTATGTCGTAGGTGTAGGAAAAGTAAAAGTTCTTTGCTAGATCAATGTTTTGAAACGTATTCACATAGCGAGCTTCGTCAGAATTCTTATCGATTTTGGCTCCTAAACCAATTGGCACAAGTCGAGTTTCGTCAATGTGATATATGTAGTGCCCTCCTAGAAGAGCTACTTGTCTACGCTTGGTAATAAAAATCATGTACCATCCTTGCGTAAATTTGACAAAACCCACAATGCCATAGATTCGCATCGACGAAAGTTGCAATCCACCCACACTCAAGTTGCCATCTTCAATCATCTTCAAAAGTCGAGACTTCTCATATTCTGTGTATAAGACATCGTCTTCAATTACTACAAGCTCTCTAGGGTTGGTGCGATGTATTTGCAATACTCGGTATTTCTGTCGTGCTTGGTTTGTACCAACAAGATAGTATCTCTATAGTAATGCAAGGATAATAAGTTGTGATTGTCTGGTGCAGTGTAAAGATGCTATGACTTACTGTCTTTGTTTCGTATAGTTGAAACTGACTCATTGTGAAGCGCGGATGTGCCCAGTTCAAAGCTTCTTTTTTCTCTGGTGATGCTTCTGTTGATGTTGCTTGTGTCTTTGCTGCTGTATTCGAATCATTCAGGATACCAGAAGCATAAGTTGCATTTTGTTCGTTTTCATCCTTTTTGGTGTGGTGTTCTGGTAGTTGAGCGTTTAGATACTGATCATTTAAGCATTCCTGATTGTCGTTGAATATCTGTGCGTCTTGATTCATGGTAAAATACGACATACAAGGGAAATAGCAAGAGACAAAGGTCTTACACGCATGGTCAACACACGCATTCAACATTTATCTCAATTTTGAGGCCGACATCTGCAATGATTTCATTCAGAGTCCCACCCGCAAATACGTACGTAGAGTTTGCTGGTAGAGTCAGGAGATGCTTATTAAGTGGGACATGGGATAATAGTAGGCTTCAGGAACTGCGCTCCACTGACACATTTTCATCGGGAGAACAGAACAAGTTATACGTTCAATCAAGCCTACTGATGATCTTTCCCAAAATACTATGGACAACAAAGCGATCATTATCTGGGAGTCAAGCCCTGGTGTTTCTAATCGAGTAGGCATTATGTAAGTGTTGGAAGATCATTTTCGAACAGTAGAAACAGGTTGTGTGCAATATCAAGAGTATAGAAATTCAACACATGCCAAATTAAAATGAAATGGTTTATTTAGTATCAGTGTGTTGTAAAATCTACTTTGATTCCTCAGCATCCTCAGGCTTGTTCTCGGCCTTATCAGATTCTACATTTCGATAAAGATCAGTACAAAAAGCATCACATTATGCTCAAAACAACTACTTACCATCCTGCAAGTCAGAGGTCCACAAAGTCAAGTTGTCTCTTAACAATTGCATGATAAGAGTAGAGTCCTTGTAGGATTCTTCAGAGAGGGTATCAAGTTCAGCAATAGCATCATCAAAAGCTTGCTTGGCGAGATGACAGGCACGATCAGGGGAGTTGAGGATCTCGTAGTAAAAGACAGAGAAGTTAAGGGCAAGACCGAGACGAATAGGGTGAGTAGGGGCTAATTCGGTTTGAGCGACATCAGTAGCGTTCTTGTAGGCATCATGAGCTTCAGTGGCAGCACTCTTGCGAGCATCACCAGTAAGGAACTCGGCAAGATAACGGTGGTAATCACCCTTCATCTTGTAGTAGAAAACCTTGGATTCGCCACCTTGAGCATTGGGGATCAAATCATCGGTCAAAACGTTCAAAATATCTTGACAGACACCTTGAAGTTCGTTTTCAATCTTTTGACGGTAGGCCTTGATCTTCTCGACTTGGCTGGCGTTACCCTTACTCTCTTCTTTTTGTTCAATAGAAGAAACGATTCTCCAAGAAGCACGACGAGCACCAATCACATTCTTATAAGCAACAGACAAAAGGTTACGTTCCTCGACAGTCAATTCAATACCCATCTACATGTTGATTCAATAAGTGTGCGTTCCATCTTTTTCACGCATATGTTTGTATTTACCTTGGCAACTTCCTTGGTGAATTGAACCATTTCTATTTTAAAACACCACTTTTTGTTTCAATAACCTTTGGCTCCATCAACTACAACACGAAACAAAAAACTTACCATCGTAACGTTCAGCTTGCTCGGCAAGCTTAGCCATGTAGACATTGGTTTCGCGTTCCTAAGGGTATCGAGAGATGTATGTCAGCTAAATGAATGATTTTTCAACAGGTATGTGTTCAGGATGAGGAAAACAAGATGAGAAAAACCTCCAGAAAATATTCAGAGGTTTTTCTACATGCAAGATGCTGACGAAATGTCCATGATTTGGACATGAGAAATGGTGTTGAAATACCCAACATAGAGCAAATGTGATCTATACTTACAGTAGCCATAGTATTCAATAATATTATTTATGATATAAAAAGAGAGGATGGAGCAGCTCTACTGAAAAATCTTTTTGTGTGCGAAGCGAGGCAAGAGGGTTACCAAAATAAAAGACGTCATACGAAATGAAGCAAATTCGGTAAAACGTTTTGTTACAATTTTGGATTTTCCTGATCCAACTTTCAATCCACTTGATAACAGAGCATTGAATGCAAAAAAGAAGCCTCCTGATTATGCAGGAAAGCTCAATAGGAGAAAGTAAATGGGCTTCATCAATAATGATTTCATGATCCATTCGACCTGTCAAATCAATCCCGTTGCTATGGAAACAGATGGAAGGTGGTGCCATATTGATTTGCCGCACATTTCTCTCTATTTTAAATAATTGTATTGGCTATATTCAAGTGCCTCTTTAAATTCTCTGATCTACGATGTAGCAATGGCATGTCCCTTCAAATAAATGTGTCTACTGAGCACATCTAAGCCGTTTTCGAACAAAGAAATATTGACATCTGTTTATTAAGCCCTTGAGAATAGCTCAGTTGGGATAAAATAAAGAGATTCGTCGTATATATGAAGAATATAGGGCCAAGTAACTTTTCAGCATTGGAATCCTCCTTTTTTTAAAAAGTAATGATGTGTGCCTTCAGTAGCAATACCACAAATACGAACGATCCCTACTATCAATCATGAGCTGTAATTGCTAGGCACCAACATTTTACCAATGAGCTTCTTTTGTATCATTTTATCGCAAATATCTCGTACTCTAATTTCACATTGCCTTGCATTAATTTTGCAGATATGCCTTTGGATCTGTAGAGCCGTCTGGATGATCAAAGACTCCCCTACAATCCAAACCGTGCTCATCTCTACCTTCAATTTGCACTATATGCGACAGGATCAATGATGTTTTTTATATGCTTTAATTTTATTTGGAACAATAAAAGAAATCTACCAAATTATGTCAAAAAAATGTAGCCAGAGGCCAACAATATACTCTTTGCAACAAGAGAATATACAATTTCTTTAACGGTAAGACTTTTGGAAACGGGCACGAGCACCGGGACCACCGAACTATGAAGAAATCATGTAAGTATACATTGCTCCCATGATGTACCATATAAAATGCCATCCAATTTACCTTCTTGGGTTCACAACGACGGGGATCAGCGACGAGGAGGGTACGGTCATATTGAACGAGGATCTCCTTGATCTCCTTCTTGGCAGCCTCATCGACGAACTTTTGGTAGAAAGCGACGATAGCCTTAGCAAGAGCTTGACGGATAGCATAAACTTGAGAGGTGTGACCTATCCCACAGAAGAGCACATGTCAATATTCTCTACATTCTCTCCCATTTCATTCGCTACTAAATCTATATGAATCATAATACATACCACCACCGTTGACACGAATTCTGATATCAGTGTTGGCAAAACGCTCTTCACCCAAGAGAAGGATAACTTCATAGACCTTGAACTTCAAGATCTCGGGTTCGAGGAGTTCGATGGGGGAACCGTTGATACGGATGAGACCATGACCACGCTTGCAGTGAGCAACAGCAGTGGCGGTTTTCTACAGCATGCTGTTGTATCAATACACCATGTTCCATCTACAGGTATTTCTTTATCCATATGTCTCTGAACTCACCTTACGGCCGAATGTCTGTACAGCTTCCATTTTCGGTACTAGATGTGGATGTAAAATAAACGCTGATTAGATTCTGATGGAGCGATTGTCATGTTGTATGTGTCGATGCGTCAATATTGGATGGATGGATTTACCTTTAGGTTGAGAGAAGGAGCAAAACTGTGGTGCGATTGCTTTTGCTTATTATGTTTGTCCACCGGTCCCAATCCCACATTGAAAGGCCAGCTCAAAAGATGTCGCCTCTTGTAACATGGTATCCGGACCATACTGCCTCGGACAATCACGGGCATGTCAATCTTGTATTCGAAATGAATTCTCATTATTCGAGAAGCTTTACTGGAATTTTTTTTTTTTCATTGCCATGACAATGTTTTGCAAATGTCTTTTCCAAGCCTCTTTTCGATATGTTTCGATTATATCAAGGAGCATACACAAGGCATTGTTTCTTTAGAAGGAGTACCATTCAATCCAATTGTTGAGAACCTGATACAACACTTATTTACATCGGATACTCCGCTCAATTCATCCATTCTATCCGTCATTGCAGAATCTCATTCAAAAGAGCTTCGAAAAGCAGAACTTGCATGGAGCAGCCTCTTGCTGTCGAAAGCAGCCAATCGATCAGCTGTCCCCGCATTAACAGCTATATCAAAGCACTTTCCAAAGTTCATCACATGTTTGAAATTAGGACAAAGCAACATTAGCAATCAGGATATCTTCCTTTTGCGTGGATTTACAAACCTCAAAACACTGCATTTGGGGAAGAATCCCAAAATTACGGACCGTGGGGTGCTTTATCTTACCAGCATCATTTCTGCAGCGCCTTCCATTGGACTACCTTACTTGGAAGATCTACATTTGTGTGATCTACCTGGTATTACCGACAAAAGTTTGAAATTTATTGGCAAAATACCAACGCTTGTGTACATTGATATTTCCAATACCAACATTACAGAACTTGTTGCACTTCGATATCTATCAAAGATAGGATATAAACGTATCACTGAACGTATCACACCATTCGAGATCAAGTCTGCTTTTGACATCTTTGCAAACACTAAATTCTACCGGTTTATCAAAGACCTGGCATATCAGTACGATCAGGGACAGATAACTAGGCCATTGACGGCGGAAAATTTGTCAAATTCGAGCCAGCCAGCACTCCATTTCTCAAGAACACTTACAAAGTATGCTGGTGTTGTCGAGGAGAAGAAACCGCCAGCCAGACTAGGGCCTGCTGCCAAGAAGCAAAAACTGACAACAAATGATTATCTAGCCATGTTTGAACAGGAGATTGCAGACGATGATTAGAATATTGGCATGAAGGATTTGGCATTGAGATCAAAGCGATGACATTTGATAACAAATGGGAAATAAAGGGAATAACATTGTATAGCATCATTGCATAATAAATTTATTATCTCTACACACTTTTAAAGGCTCAAAAAGGAAAGAAGTTGATTTCACAAGTATTGCGGTTTACTGGCATTATTAGATGCAAGACTCCGAAAGATAATAGCATGTATAAGATATTACTATGTAGTTCGCCATCTATTTTCCATCGGCTCCAGAAGCATCTATTATTGCTTTCATGATTAGAAGGGCATTTGAGTTTGCCAGCCAGCCAGCCACACCAGCCAAAGTTAATTCAGACTCAGAACATTGCATCTGCTTTAAATTGGCCACATTTCGTCCCTTTTCGACTTGATCGATCTATTTTGCAAGATTCGACTATGAAAACTGTGATGATCAGCCCGTACTTTCTAATACATTCTTGCAATACTTTTCAAGGCGCTTCCAATGGTGCCAAGCATAATATATGTTTCGACTGAACTTATTGAGTAAATTTCAAAAAATATGAAATGAGGTTTTTGGTCAAAAAGTCGAGATTTTACACCTCAAGACCCCATAAAAGTGATTTTAGGGGTTGCGTAGGATCGAGAGAAACATTTTGAATTAGTATATACCATAGTAAAAGTCATCATTTTGAAGGTGAAAAATGCGATCGTTTGATTTTTGATGAAAACCATGAGGTACCCATCATGCTTTTTGGTCGATTTTGGTCAATGTTTTTTTGGTCCCCAAAAAGTTGAGCGATGGTGTCAGGAAGTTACATCTACTCGAGTACAATTGTTTGGCATTATTCCGGCGGCTCAGAAAGATGTACATGTCAAGATATTAAGGCTTAAAAACTGTAAAATCTGGCTGCGTTTATATATTTGCTAGCATAAAGATGTTTTATTTCACGGAGGTGTTATTATATATAAGTATGCCTACGCTACGGATGGCTCATACCGAAGCAAAGCGAAGGCAAAGAGCCAACCTACACAGCTGCAGCTCGAGCTATCAACTGCCCTTGCTCATTTTATTGAAACACTGCTGCGTTCATTTTAACCCTCTACTTACTACACACAAAAATCGCTCGTATCATTTGTGAATCTGACTCTTATTATGTGATGTTTCACATCCGTATACATGTAAGATACTTCACATACGGGCAAGTGGTATACTGTTGTAATTACTCTTTTCTACTCAAAACTGTGTCTAATACAGCAAAAACTGGGTACATTTAAGCCATAATTTCTCGTGTTAGAAGCCCTTTTGGACCGCCAGAATAGCACCAAGCAATTGCTCTCTCCCAGCGTTTACTTCCTGACACCATCGCTCAACTTTTTGGGGACCAAAAAAACATTGACCAAAACCGACCAAAAAGCATGATGGGTACCTCATGGTTTTCATCAAAAATCAAACGATCACATTTTTCACCTTCAAAATGATGACTTTTACTATGGTATATACTAATTCAAAATGTTTCTCTCGATCCTACGCAACCCCTAAAATCACTTTTATGGGGTCTTGAGGTGTAAAATCTCGACTTTTTGACCAAAAACCTCATTTCATATTTTTTGAAATTTACTCAATAAGTTCAGTCGAAACATATATTATGCTTGGCACCATTGGAAGCGCCTTGAAAAGTATTGCAAGAATGTATTAGAAAGTACGGGCTGATCATCACAGTTTTCATAGTCGAATCTTGCAAAATAGATCGATCAAGTCGAAAAGGGACGAAATGTGGCCAATTTAAAGCAGATGCAATGTTCTGAGTCTGAATTAACTTTGGCTGGTGTGGCTGGCCAAAATGCGTTTTCTGATGGTGGCAATGATGATTGGGATGCTGATTAAATGGGGATGATGAATTTGAGAGGGCCATCGCTTAGCTTGAATACTTTCTTTTGTTTTTGTTGGGCATTTTCATATCTGGCAACACCAGTTAACTTGGCTCATCATCAAAATAAATGTAATTGTAGCTTCCTAATCGTGATTTGCAGCATTTCAACATGACATGTAAGCAGTATGCGTTTGATTAATTCGTTTACAATAATAAAAGACTATTGTCGCTGGCTGATCAAAGGCTATTTTTGTATGCGGTGAGGATATTTTTTTACATTTATATTAGAATATTCATTGGGCATGATGGCTGCAATCTTGTTGGCAGTTGGCAGGTTTTGAGTGCGCCTATCTTCACCAACAAATAGCTCCAATCTTATTTGAGGGTTCAGTCGAATATGAGCATCCTCGTTGATATGGTTTGTTCTTCTTTACTCAGGATCTCATGAGCATGCTTGTAAACGCGAACAAAGGTTTTTTGGACTTGCCAGGTGCTCCATGCTTTAAATTTTATATGTTCTTGATTAATCACCATGACACTTTTTTAAAGCATGTATTTTATTAGATGCTGATAGTTTACAAATTAGGTACGTGTAATGCATGTAGTAGCATATTCACAATGGCAAATGTACCTTCTCCTAGTACAAACCCACTCGCTACAATAATAATTGCGATTTTCCCAATGTCTCTATAGGGTTTGCATACACCTTTGAACCATGTGTCTTGAGATGTCGCTTGATCGTTATCTATATAACTATCCCATAGATGACACAAGATGCCACCAATCACTCTCGCCAGAGTAAAGTTTGGAGGATTGTATATTCCGATCGCAAATGCAATGCCTTGAGGTATCCATTGATGCCATGCAGTCTTCTTGGTCTCTTTCAAATATGTCAAAATAGCAAACAAGACAGAGAATGCGATAACAAACTCAGGTACATGCGGTGGTAAAGGATGTCCGTTTACAAGCCTTGCCATGTCTAACCAAACCTGAGCAGTGGGTGCTGGAAATTCAGGGCCTGGTACATTATAGACAGATGTATATAGTAAATAGGCGCCCGTTGCTACAAATGAGCTTATCAAAGATCCAATGAGTTGACCATAGAATTGAGCTTTTGGTGAAGCATGTAGTAGATAACCAGTTTTCAAGTCTTGCATTAGATCGCCTGCTTGTTGAGCACTTGCCTCGGCAATGCCTCCCGCTACCAAGTTGGCTACAGTTGCCCCAGGCATCATTGCTGATGCTGCAATTTGACTCAATTTTGAGATGCCAGAGACAGGATTGAGGTCTGTTTCTCCCAACGCACGCACGCCCAAGATACTGAGAAACATGGCAAGTATAATAGACACAATCGTCATCCACTCTGGCATGATGTCGCTACCAAACACAATTTTCACCATCACAACACACAGTGCAACTGAACAGAAGAGCCCTACAATGGTAACATGGATCGGTACTTGCTTTTTCGCAGGCAAATCGTCGTCTCGATTTATATGAATACTGTCCAGATCATCATTTTCTGCCCAACTGGCATCCTCATCCGGCTCATCTTGATCATGCAACAGATTTTGGTGTTGTTCCGCGTATCGAGGAACTTCAGAGGAGCATATCGTTACACTTAGTTGTTTTACCAGCACAATCAGCAGTGATACAATGGATTCTGATATCATCACACCGAGCGAAATCCATAAGATCCATCCTTTTGATCCAGACTTCCAATCATTGACTGGCCCTGGCGCCCATTCTGCATAATGTGATATTGGAGACAGAATTCCCCACCCTACGATACACCCTAAAAGCATGGATAACGTCGTTGGAACTCCCTATAAGCTTCATGAGTGAATATCCTGTAACGTTTGGTATGCATGACGTTACTTGCCATGATGATGCCTTGTCCAATGTAACTTAAGCTGGGTGTAAAGTACCACTCCCAAGCCTTAAAGTCGACGTAGTTGAGGGTTATCCAATTGAAGACAGGCAGTGCAGAAAGCAATGGGAAAAAGTAAGATGCCAGAGTATAAATGGAGGACAAGGAGAATGAGTATAGTAAGGCTTTTAGTTTTAGAGACCATAATCGATTGCGTTCATCATCATCTACAAGATCACCCTCTAGGGCATCTTGCCCAAAGGTCTGTAACTGCAATGTGTCACTATCTTGAACCGAGTCGCCCTGTTTTTGATCATGGAGCACTCGGATCATCTGCGCTGTAGCCGTGCCTGAAGGGAATTTGAGTTTCTCTTTGATGATGGTTTGCTTTCGAAGTGGTATAGCGAAAAACACGCCAATAAAGGCCAGACCCAGACTCCAAAGTATAAGCTTCCATGCAGGAAGTATGAGTGGACCACTAGGTAAGTCATCCGTCGTTAATTGGCCCAAAGCAGGCACAATGCCCACAAATCCAGCTGCTAGCGGCATGGTCGCTGTCGCCACAGCTACAGTTTGCAGATAGACATTCTCTTGGGGTCCAAA
The DNA here is from genome assembly GCF_035048745.1 of Mucor velutinosus. Lineage (NCBI taxonomy): Eukaryota > Fungi > Mucoromycota > Mucoromycetes > Mucorales > Mucoraceae > Mucor > Mucor velutinosus. Next base: position 354,559 of record NW_027041896.1, on the reverse strand, counting down.
TGAGGCCTGACAAGGCTTGAAGATAGCAAAACCCAACATAGATGCTTGCAACGACATCATGGAGATCCAGCCAGTTTGTAATCCAAAATACATGTTGGAAAAACACATGAGACTTCCTATCATCAAACCTACAAGAGTAGAGCGCACCTTTTATCAGATACAAAGTGAGTAATATGAAACACAATTTGTTAAATTGAGAATATATACCGAATACTCCAAATAGCCATCTGTTTGTCTTGATTCCGTCATCCTAAATGTCTATTGATAACGTTCAACCAGGAGCGCATGAATTTTGCTCTTGAACAAGTATGAGAACTCGTTTTCAATTTTTTTTTTACTGATTACTCTCTGTTGGCGCGCTCTATGAAATAGCCAAATGTCTGGAGTTGGCCGTATACTAAATCTCACCTGGAAACTTGCTTGAGCTGCTTTAGAGCCAATTGTACACCCACTGTCTGTGGATTGCTATGACTAACGAAACTATTACCTATATAGCAGCCCCCTTTGCCTCCTTGTAACAAAGAAAGTGGTGCATATACAACTGTTTGTTTAGACCTGAATGTAAGGCACTCTGCATGAAAATCCAAATGACTACCGAAAGGTCAGATTCCAAACACTGATAAATGAAATGACACATAGAAAGTATACATTTTATTTAAGGATATACGCATAGAGGTATACTATAGAAAGAGAAAGCGAGGTAAAAAGAGGGAAAGAAGGGGTCATTTGTGTCAAGAAGAAAACCTCTCACTCTCTCTCTCTCTCTCTTTTCACTCCTGCTTGATACCATGAACCACTATCATGACGAAGTGGGCTTTTTGTAAGTACCAATACGGCTCACACTTCTTACACTGTTGGCAGAAGAAGCAGCAGCAATACTTCCTGGTGGACGCAAACCACTTGGTCTACTGGCCATAGCCGAAGCAGGTCTATTGTCTTCAGTACCAGCCGATTGATGAGATTGATAACGAGTTGTAGGTGTGATGGATCTCTTTTGTTGTTGCTCTTTGTTGGGAGCAGCAAATATACTGTTTCTAGGTCCACCTGGCGTTGGACTTCGCATACCTATTCGTGATGGTGTTGCGGATGGTCTTCGATGAGGCTGTTGAGGGTGATGTTGCAGTGGCGAACCAGGACGATGTAGAGATTCTCGAACAGAGGGTATGTGGCTCGATCGTTGGGGTATTCTCTTTTGAGTTGCTGTGGGTGTTGTTGGCACACGAAGACCTGATGAAGATGATGAGATGGTTCTTTGTGGCGATGGGGACGATGATGTGTAAGATGCGGGTGCGGGAATGTGAGATGCACGTTTCGCTAGCTGTGAGGCGGTGCGCTGTGTAGATCCCTTCTTGTTGGAAGGGGAGAGTATATATGACGCATTGCTTTTCGCAACATTGCTATCTCTCAGTGTATAGGAACGACTTGGTGTAGGTATGCCACCATTGGCATTGTGGGTGTTGTTTGACGATGAGTTGGTGCGAGGATGAGGTATACCTGAGGTGGTGTTGGATGATGCCGTTGAGTAGTTGCTTTGACGACTCAACGAGCGAGACGATGTGGAGGAGGACTCGGATGGATACGTTACTGGTGTGAGGCCGTATTTTGCGTATTGAGTGATGGTTGATTGCGAAGTCAGGCTATTTTCACTGCTGATACTATCAGATCGTCTGTATCTCGATGCAATATCCGATGAAGGTGTCACTAGTAGACATGAGAACATGTTGGCATCCATGATCGAAGCGTGCGCTTACCTGGCAAAGAGGTTTCCATATGGTTTGCATCTGTATCCGTTGGACTCCAATCCAAATCAATGTTATCTGCAATCGACTATCAAGACACGCCATGAACACCTTATGAATTGCGTATAGTCTATGTAATGTTACCTTGGAAAAGTCATCAAAGCCAGTAGCTAGGTTGCTGATAGTATCACTCTATAAAACAATAGGCATTTGAACGATGCTTTCCTTTTGAACTATGAATAGAACGGTACCTTTTCCATCTTCCAGAAATCATCATTTGAATCATCCAAATCCAGATCAGCAAGATCAGGTAAATCTGTCTCATCATCCATGTCCACTGTGAAATTGGCATTGATAAGTTCGTCCAAATTAACGCTATCTTCTGAAGCAATTGACCCAGGTCTTCCAGATCTATTATTTCGAACATGCTCAATTGGAATACTGTTGAGTGATCCATGAGATGATTGGTTATTTCATTGCCAGACTATGTGTGTGTGTGTGTATGTGTGTGTGTGGGTTACTAGGATGTATATACCTGTTGTTATCTGCATCGACAATGGTAGCAACATGTGGAGACTCTCGGTGGTAAGACTCCACATTCATCAGCCAGCCTTGCACATTGTCTGGTTGATTTGTCGCTTCTTGCTCAACAGGTACCTTGGGCTGTTGCCTGTTACTTGCTCCTCCTGCTCCTGCTCCTGCTCCTGCTCCTGCTGCTCCTCCTCCTTTGAAGCTACTAAAGAAGCGTAAACTGGGTGACTGTGTCATATGGTAAAAGCTGTGGGTATATGTGTGTAGATGTTTCGAGTATGAAATGCGGGTGCTCTCTCACTAGAAAGATAAAATAGAATAAAATAGCTGAAAAAAGGGGGTAGAAAGCAAAAAAAAAAAAAAAAAAAAAAAAAAAAACCAGCGCTTTCTGATAAAAAAAAAAAAAAAAAAAAAAAAAAAGAGATAGCTTGAAAGAGGGCAATAGGGAAACTCGTTGTATCCCGCTTTACGTACGTCATCAAGCGAAACTTGTAACATCTTGCTAAGCTTCTTGTTGTCATGATGGTATAATTGATTGTACGCCTGCATGGAAAAAAGCATTCATCAATGATACATCTTGTACTGATTGCTCTTCTCATCATTTCACATATAAATCAGTGTCCCAATGTCCAACATTTGGCCCTCTTCAGAACCCTCTCTTTATGATTTCATCAGAGATGGCATCGTTGCTTGCTCAGAGCTGTGGGATGAAACCCTGATCTGTGTCAGAATGTCACTGATTTAGGATGCTCTCCATTTTCAGTGCGATCAAGAGCCAACATGTATAGATGCAACCATTTCTTTCGGCATTTCCATAATTGTAGTCGCTGCTCGCCATCTCCACAGAGAAATATCTTTCAGATGGCTCCTATCCAAGCTTCTAGCAGCTAAATACGATGGTAAAGTACCTTCTGGCCAAGACTAATCAACTAGATCATTGGCTGATCCAATGTTTGATAGCTGCATTCATTTGGCTTGCTGTTGAACAGAAGCCAGCGGTAGTCACAAATCAACTGGAGGAAAAAAATCTTCATGATCAAACGATTTACCCTACTCTTTCTCTTCTCTACTTACAATAGTTTATACATAATACACATGTCTGGCAAAGGCAAAAAAGGTGAGATATCACTCATAAAATATGAGTTATTTGAGGCTAACAGAGCGATTAGGAGGACCCTCTCAGGTAGGCCGAACTTGGCATTGCAATCCATGGATTGAAGCTCTTCGATTTGACTAATACAATCCTAAACACAGGCTGAACTCTTGGTGCGTACCTGCTCAGAAATCGTCACTGAACTCGTTGCTGCTGTAGAGGCAGGCAAAGATATCAATTTGAATGGATTAAAGAATAGAGCAGCTCGCAGAAACAAGTTACAACATCAACCTAAACTCGTCGAGATCATTGCTGCAATTCCAGAACAACACAAGGCAGCTTTGCTTCCCAAATTGAAGGCAAAGCCAGTTCGTACTGCCTCAGGTGTAAGTGAAGATGGCTCGGTTCTTTTCAGCTTGCAAGTGTGTATATTGACATGCATGATTTTCATGTGTAGATTGCTGTTGTCGCTGTTATGTGTAAGCCTCATCGATGCCCTCATATTGCAATGACAGGAAACATCTGTGTGTAAGTAGTAAAAGGGGGAAAAGTTGGTTGCGATCCTTGGTGGAGATGCTAAATGAATACATATACACCTAGTTACTGCCCTGGTGGACCTGATTCAGATTTCGAGTATTCAACGCAATCATACACAGGTTACGAACCAACATCCATGCGTGCCATCCGTGCTCGCTACGACCCATACGAACAATCCCGCGGACGTGTAGATCAGCTTCGCAGCTTGGGCCACAGTGTAGATAAAGTTGAATACATCATCATGGGAGGTACATTCATGTCGTTGGCCGAGGAATACAGAAATTGGTTCATCCAGAACTTGCACGACGCCTTGTCAGGCCATTCCAGTAACGATCTCGATGAAGCTGTGCGTTATTCTCAACAAAGTCAGACCAAGTGTATCGGTATTACCATCGAAACTCGCCCTGATTACTGCTTGAAACCTCATCTCAGTCAAATGCTGCGTTATGGATGTACTCGCTTGGAAGTGGGCGTGCAGAGTGTGTATGAAGATGTCGCCAGAGACACTAACCGTGGCCATACTGTCAAGGCAGTGACCGAATGTTTCCAGATGGCTAAGGATGCTGGCTTCAAGGTTGTCTCACATATGATGCCTGACTTGCCAAACGTTGGTATGGAGAGAGATATTGAGCAATTCAAAGAGTATTTCGAGAACCCTGCTTTTAGATCAGATGGTCTCAAGATTTACCCTACCTTGGTGATTCGTGGCACAGGTCTCTATGAATTATGGCGCACAAAACGTTATCAAAACTACACACCCAATGCACTGGTCGATTTGGTAGCTCGTATTCTAGCCATTGTGCCTCCATGGACTCGTATTTACCGTGTGCAGCGTGATATCCCTATGCCACTTGTCTCGTCTGGTGTGGAGCACGGCAATTTGCGTGAATTGGCGTTGAATCGTATGAAGGATTTAGGCACTGAATGTCGTGATGTGCGTACGCGTGAGGTGGGCATCACTGAAATTCATCAAAAGATCAAGCCAGATCAAGTGGAGTTGATTCGTCGTGATTATGTGGCGAACGGCGGTTGGGAGACGTTCTTGTCGTATGAAGATCCTCAGCAAGACATCTTGGTGGGCTTGCTTCGTTTGAGAAAGTGCTCGCCACAGACTTTCCGTCCAGAATTGACGCAAGGCCCTACTTCCATTGTCAGGGAATTGCACGTCTATGGTTCTGTTGTGCCTATGCATGATCGTGATCCTACTAAATTCCAACATCAAGGCTTCGGTACGTTACTGATGGAGGAGGCCGCTCGTATTGCCAAGGAGGAGCACGGCAGTACCAAGTTGAGTGTCATTTCTGGTGTAGGTGTCAGAGATTACTATGCTAAGCTTGGATATTCTTTGGATGGTAAGTGAATTGATGCTTGTAAAAAAAGAAGGGTGTACTAATTAGTTCAATAGGTCCCTACATGTCCAAGATGCTCGACTAGGCTCATTTGTTTTATTTCCAATCTAAAATGTATATATTCTCAATCAATAAAACTATTCGTATATCTGGCTTAAACCTCACTACTGATATCACATCCGAAAAAAGAATTTTTTTTTTTATTTCTTGCGATGAATTAATACTAAAAACGGCTAAATAGCATATATATATTTAATCAAGTAGATCCACTAGAGCTATTTTGTCAAACATAAGCGTGAGTTTTCTATGTTTATCATGCAAACTGGCATTACTCATTTACCTTGGAAAACCAATGAGCCAACCATTGTGCACAATAGCACGATAGCATCTAATTTAGCAAAGGGTAACGCGCACATTGACCAAAGCACAATAGCATTAATGATTCTTGATCCAATGATGATTTTGCCATACAAATCTAATTATGTCTTGGTAAGCATGTACTCTCTTTAACCTCTTATCAGGTGTGCGTACCTGAAATTTTTGTATTGAGTGCTTTAATCAACGAGTTGATGACCAAAATAAGACCGGCAAAGATAAGAAATGTCTTGTAGACAAACACATTTTCAGCCACAGTAATAGTATCTGTAAAGGACCCTTCAGCACCAGCAGCTGTAGGCTCTGATCTACGCATTAAATGATGGCCACTACTGTGTATACTTTCATGATGATCTGGAGATGATGAAATCATTTGCAATGTGCCTGCAACCAGGGATGCTGCCATGTATTTACACCACGTAGTCCAGTGTCCTGTAGCATCGGGCCAGTGGTTGCTGCTTTGTTGCTGTACTTCTTGTTGCTCTCTTATTTGCTGTGCCAGTTTCATAGGATTATAGTCAGCGCTGTCTTGATGAACATAGTCGTTGCTAACCATGAGAATGGCTCGTTTGGCTTTACTGTGTGCTGTTTCTGTAGTCGTGCCATGAGATACAGGAGCGGATTCATGAGCTGATGGGGCTGTCTCAGTGGATGTGCTTTCAGTGCTTCCATGTTCGGCGCCTGAAGCTCCTTGCTCTGTACCAGAAGAGGCAGATGCTGGATGTTCAGAAGTGCTACTGCCCTCACCTGATGTTGTAGCAGTACCATGGTCTCCGCTAGCAGCTGTAGCGCCGTGCTCTCCACCAGAAGCTGTCGCGCCATGCTCTCCTTCAGATACTGCTGCTTCTTCAGGTAACTTATGGTCTCTGGTCAATTGATGTCTGTAAATCTTGAGGCTGCAGAAAAGCTCATGTTAGAATACAGCAATGCTAATCAGCGATTACTTACATATCGATGAGCGAGATACCAAATGCAACTTGACATAAATGAAGAGGAAAGTGAAGATATACCCAAATTTGATGGTATTTGTTGTGCAAAAAGATCTAAGAGATAGGCTTAGCATATATGTTTATTTTTTCACTGCAATCAGCATACCTCCTTGTTGAAATCTTCAAAATACATGAAAAAGAACCCGAAAATGATGAATACAGCCATGAAATTGGGCACACTACAATAAGATTAAACAAACTATGAATACGTCTACAGCAGATATCCGTCTCAACATGTACATACACAATAATCAGATAGTTGCCAGCTACAGATACCAAAGTAACAAGTCCCATCAAATTCTCTCCCAACACAATCAGGGACAGTAAACCGAGTCTTTCAGCCAAATGACTAGCAGCCCACGACAATGTTTTATCGCCACGAACAATGATGTTGACCAAGACTTCAGACAAAACACCCAAATACCAAAGAATACGATGTGTTCCCTTTTCTAGAATAGTGAGTGAGGAGGCCCATAGAGCAATAGAGAGCAGGTTAGCTCCAACATAGAATGCCAAGGCAATGCGGGATTTTGATTTAGCTAGAATTGCAACCACAAACACTACAAGAAAAGAGGCATGAGTTTATAAATAATTCAGGCACTAGACTATAAAAGCTTACCGACAAAGTATTCCACAGCCAAGACACCCTTTAATGCTATAAAAAAGAGTGAGCTGCCATGTATAACTACTTGCTACTGACACAATTTACCTATATACCCATAGACATAGCCTGACGAATTCAAGAAATACTCGGACGAACCTGCCATGCCAACTACAAACAGCATGTTGGTATTATGCTTACATGCTGTAAATTATGTATTACTTACTGACTGCGCACATTTCTATCAACTTGTAAATGTGATGCACAACATCATCGCTATGTACATTATGCATGTGTTAATCTCGGTGTATAGTGTCTATATTTGTGCATCTTACGTATCAAATCTGGAAGTGTATCTACATGTTCATGGTACTAGTCAGTAAAAAAAAAAAAAAAAAAAAAAAAAAAACCTTGTGTGCAACAACATGAGCAATGACTTACAATGAACTAGCACACCAAGCCCACCAGGTAATGATAAACCACTGTGTATACAGGCCCAAAGATGCCCAATCTGTGATATGATGGCTGTGTGTAAATTGTGTCAAAGTGGCCACAAAGAATAAATCATAAAACAGTTCAAGCCAAGAGGCTGCTTTTTCCTCTCCAATGTCAGCACTAAGATCTGGTTCTGGATGCTGAAAGAATGGACGACGAGTGGCTCCAGCTGGCAAGAGCACGTCATGATGGTTGTTTTTTGGCTTGAACTCAATGTACACATTTTCATTAAATTCAATGGTGTGATGCTCGGGGTGGTGCTGGTGTGAATGGTGTTCATTGTGTGCTACTTTGTGATGGATTTTGATGGAAAACTCGCGCTTGATTTTGTACAAAAACTCGGTTAGTCCATCAGTGTCATGAATGCCATTGAATGCGATTCGTTCTTGCTGAGTAAAATTAAGCTATTGTGTAATAATGTCAGTAAAACCTTTTTGCTCATGTAGTACAGCATGTTACTGTGGATCATCTTACTCTTTCACAAAAGTCTGTGGCTGCGTCATGATCCAAAACAAAGCCTTGGTTACCACGCAGTTGTCTGAAATGTAGCACTATTAGAACAGATGAGTAAACCAAGTTTGATGACTCGAGTCATGAACATGTACCAATAGAATATTGAATGATTTCTGAAGGGGCACTATTTTTGATAATAATGAAAATACATACATATTAGCTCGAAAAAGAAAAGGGGGCTGATGGGTGAATGCCAATTTGATATAATTTACCTATTTGAGTATGGTTGCTGATGTTGATGCTCGGCTACTCCTGTCCCTCCTCCTCCTCCTCCTCCTCCTACTGCTGTTCTGCCTCCTTGTCCACTACCTGGAGAATGAAGTGCTGACCATCTGGATGTTCTTGATTTGAAGCTTTCTTTGCGTTTTTGATGAGCATGAAGTTCCTGAACCGGATGCGTTATCAAATCACCAAAAGTCTCTTCGCCATGATGGTACGTTGGCTTGCCGTACTCATCTGTCTCGACCTTTTCACTGCTATCTGTCAAACTGACATCTTCCACGGTATGAAACTGATACTTGTCATCGTCCTCATCCTCATCACTGCTGGTGTTTGTCAAGCCAATCTTTTCCTCTTCGTCAGTAGCACCTTGTTGTGGCACCCGACGCATGCTTCTTCCGATTGCAGGCCTGAATCGACCGCCTCGAAGGGTAGGGCCTCTTCTCACAGAGGCAGAAGATCTAATAGGAGATGCACTGTTGGTAGTACTCATTTAATACAAAGAAAAGGTGATGAACAAATGAAAGAAAGAGATGGATCAAGTTGATTTAATTTGATTAATTTATATAAATATGGGGTTGGATATCCGCCTTTGGTGTCGTCGATCCCTTGATTTTCTAAAATTAGATGGAGACAATCTCTATTTAGAGTTGATTTGCGCTAGTTGCTAAAGAATCATCATTGTTTGTACGCGCTTTCTTGCCTGAAAAAGCGTCATTCGGGTGTTCTGGCTACCCTGATCCATCGAGACCGCAGGATCGATAGACCTGAGAATGTCATTTAAAACCAGATGTCCCAATAAAGATGATGCTTGATACCCTCTAACGCATTTTTAGCGAGTAAAATATGCTAGCGACTAGTACATGTACTTACCAATAGCCATCTGTTTCTCCTAAAAGGCAGTTTCCATACAATAGGCTTTTTACAGGTACTGTCATCAGAGTAAAGACTCATTTTTGGGCAAATCATAAGCCCTGGATATATTTGTACGTATTTAGCAAAAAGGCTTTGGGTGTACCAACATCTACCCCGGGTTGAGGCAAAAATAGCTTTCATAAAACGGCTCTGTCACCTTCCAAATTTGCTACATAATAACAGTGGAACATCTGTGCCAGCATCTCGAAGGATCAGGATTCCAAGTAAATCGATTCACAACTGCCCAAACTACCTGAAGACGACTACAGACTACTGTGGTGTGTATTTTGGGTCATGCTGAGAAGACATCTATAAGAATTTTTGATTCCTCCCCTGAATCATTCAAATTAAAAAACGATAAAGGTAGTGGTATCTCCCTCACGCCAGACACGTAATTGCAAAAAAAAAAAAAAACTTTCAACTACGAAAAACAGAGCGTGATGCCTTTACTGCCCAAATTTGACAACTACAAAGCAGCAGTTAATCAAATTTCAGCAACTAGACGACAGTGTAGTCCGTTTATGGCTAGGTATTGAAATCTTTCTGCTCAAAAGAAACGCCAGCAGAAACGGTACAGTCAAGTATTTCGACACCTACAGCTTTTACCGCACATATCGTTGATAGAGTGCACTTCTAATCAACCATATTTTACAGCAATTAATGGAAGTAGTGTTTATTGTTAAGTTTACGAATAAATATGTAAACTTAATAATCATCCTTCAATCTTCTGGAGGCTTGACGGATAGCCCGGGCAGCTCTCTCTTCAGCATGACGAGCTTGCGCGTAATCCTCAGCTTCAATGCCATCTACAATAGCAGGGAAGACTTGAGAAGAGTAGCCAGTCCAAAGGCCAGGAGCGTAAACCACATGCTTGAACCAGTTGCGGCCTTGGATACCCTCAGGATCAATGAAACCACGTTCAAAGAATGTGAGGCGGTTGTTGGTTCTTGCTAAACGCTTAGCCAAGACTAAAGGAATAGCATCGAGAGACTTGTACTCAGCAAGGCGTTCTTCGAGGCGTTGTCTCTTGTGTTGGAAACGGCGTGTGGTCTTTTGCAGCTTATCAACAGCACTTTCCAGTTCAGGGAAGGTGTGAGGAGCAGCAAATTCAGTGAGTCTATCCACGTATTTGGCCAGTTCAGCACTGTAATCAGTGGGATACAAAGGCAACACAGGTGAATCGGCAAGGCGCAAGGTGAGCAAACCCCAGAGCTTCACAAGGGCCTGATGGTATAAGAACTCTGGATCACCAAACTTTTCCATCCAGTGGAAACTATCATAATTGCTGTGATACACACCATAATCACCCTCAAATCCAATGTGCATGCTGGCGATACCAACATGATCCAAGAAGCCAACAAAGTCGGACCCAGATCCTAATTGACCGATTTCAGGGTATTCATCTTCAGTGAGGTTTTGATCTGCCTTCCATGCGTCGAACACTGATTTGCCAGTATGAGGGTCATAAATCTTGGATGTTACTTCATAGAGAACACGATTCAAGGAGGGGGACGCAAAAGCCCCAAAGTGAGGACCAGAGATAGCAGCATCGACATTAACATAAACAGCGGCTTCTTTATCAAGCCACTCTTTGTTATCCTCGACCCATTCGGTGGAACCAACAAGACCATATTCTTCAGCATCCCAAGATGCTAAAATGATTGTACGTCTAGGGCGCCAGCCAGTCTTTAAGAGCTCACCAAATACACGGGCAAGTTCCATAAGCGAAGCAGATCCTGAAGAGGGGTCGACAGCACCGTATACCCAGGCATCGCGGTGATTGCCGAGAATAATAGCCTTTTCGGGTTCTTTACCTTCGATGCGAGCAATAACGTTCCAAACAGGTGTGATCTTGTTTTCAATGTGGTTTATCAAGATAGCTTCACCTTCAGTAGGGCCGCTAAAGTAATCCACCTCTTCAAGGCCACCAGCCCAATTTTCTTTACCACGTACACCCAAGCTTTGCGTAGCTTTGAGGATTGGCAAAGCATCCTCCCAGGACAAGGGCAAAGATGGGATTTTAGGCAAACCAGGGGCATCCTCTACCTTGATCCGGGTAGCATTTTTGTTGGCAGAGTAGCCAGGCGTCAAGGGATCGCCCGCAAAAAGCGATACGTCGCCTACAGAACCTCTTTGTACTGAGCTTTTGGATCTCCAGGGACCATTGGGGTAGGATTCAGCGGGATTTGATGAGTTGTCCTTGTTCAATGGTCCATCATCGATGGGATCAGAATAGATTAATGCACCCGCACAGCCAAAAGTCTCGGCCGCTCTGACCTTAAGGCCACGCAAGTTGCCACCGTAACGCATAAGAGCAATGGTACCATTTAACTTAATGCCTTGGTTCTTTAGAAACTGAAAATCTTCTAAACGGCCGTAATTTGCATAAACAATGCGACCTTGCGCAGTGCCGTTTTTGGAATAGCCGTGGAAGGCGGGAATCACATTGGGATTCTTGCTAGTTTCGTCTTCGTCCACTGGGTCTTCGGTCAGCTTGGCTTCGAATTGCAAGTGCTTGGGGCCAGAGACAATAGCCAAACGGTGAGAGACGGGATAGTTTAACAGTGGCCAGTAGGTGTCAATCTTGGTTTCCAATCCAAAACTTTCAAATTGGTCGCGAGTCCATTCAGCTTGTTTCTTGTCGTTGGGAGTGCCAGCCAAATGGGCTTCAGAGGTGTATGTCTTTAAATAATCGCGGACGCTCTTGTTTGAAGGTAAATCAAGGAAAATCTTTTCGGCATTTGTTAATCCAGGAGTTGGGGTAGCTGCTAAGGAGCCGAAAAAAAACAGCATGAATACTTCAGCAGATCATGGATTATCCGTCTATTATACTTACAAGGTTTCTTTGCATGATGCTTATTAAACCACAGTCCAACAGTAACTCCCAAGAGAATGAGAGCCAGCACAAGAGCTACAATAGTAGTTACAATGCGGAATGTGGTCTTTCTTGGAGGTTCAACAGTGCCTCTCTCGCGGTTCAATAAGGGAGTGTTTTCATCACGCTCTCCATTCCACTTTCTATCAAACCATTCGCGAGCTTGGTTCCAGCGCTGTTTGATTCCATTTCCATCCCCTTCGTCTGATGGTAATGAGATAGCTCCTGCCATTGTGTTATGTTGTATGATAAGGAGATATCGAAAAGAAGAAGAAACTTGAAATGAAAAATTCGAGACTAAAATATGAACACAACATATTCAGGTTTGTACGTGGTGAGAGATTAGCTCCTCCACTATGAATGCTGAACAAATATGGCAATAAATGCCTTCGTTGATCCTTATTATGCTTCTGTGCGGAGGCTTGGCAAAACTTGGCACTTGGCCCTTCTCAATCTTGCTTGGTTGCTAGCTTACTTTATTTCTTGCTAAGAGCGGTTTATTTTATTTGTGATGCCCTCCATTATTAGCATGGACAATGACGATTGCCGTCATGTACTGTAAATTATATGATCATTGGAAATTTATGCAACTTGGTGAAGTGAACCCCATCCCATTCTACAGCTGGCCATTCTTTTTCCATATTTTGCTTGAGCAGATTAAGATAGTTCGCATTCTACATCTGCCATTAGATTTACATTTCTAGTGCTTTCAGCTGTACAACACCGTTCGAAAATGATTCGTAGCACTAGATCTGACTCCTCTACGAAGCTTCACATCTGTATCTATGGGAACAATACATATATGCACGGATAGCATACTTACATTGTCTCTTATTACTAGGAACTGTGCTACTCACAGCGAAATATGGATGCATTTGAACCGTGTTTTCTCCCGTTGGAAGCGGTTTTAGACCGCCAGAGCAGCACCAAACAGTTGCTCGCATCCAGCGCTTACTTTCTGACACTTTTGCTGAACTTTTTTACGATCGTCGAAAATCGACCAAAAATTCATGAGGGATACCTCATGATTTTCATCGAAAATCAAACGATCGCACTTTTCACGTCAAAAACAAAGACTTTTACTATGGTACATATTAGATCAAAATGATGCTATTGATCTAGAGCAACGCCTGGAATTACTTTTATGAAACCTTCATATGTGAAATCTCGACATATTCGCCAAAAACCTGATTTCACATTTACTGAATTTACTCAATAAATTTACTCAAAACATCTTTTATAAATGACACCATTAGATGCGCCTTGAAAAGTATTCCAGGAAAGCTTAAGAATGTATATGAATATCATCCCAGTTTCTATAGTCGAATCGGTCAAAGTAGTTTAAAGAAGTCGAAAGAGAGCAAAATTCGACCAATTTAGAGCGAAAATTGGTATTCGGAGATTCAATAATCTAGGCATGCCAGAATGCTTTGCATGAAGATAAACGATGATTGCGCCCGTGGTGGTAGGGCGAAGTGGTTAAGCATCCAACATGCCATCTGGATGATCCCGGTTCAAATCTCAGTGAATGCATTTTTGGTGATTGTTTTGACATAGTACTGATGTTCTCGTTTGGTGTTTTGTGCTCTTATCCAGTATCCATATTTTGACGATTCGCATAATTGTATTGGCTCTAGGTGTCGCACCTGATTAGTAATAGATTTCTTTCCCAACTTAGTTCATTATATATCTTATTCCCCATCATTGCAGAAATTGGGGTCCACCAACAGTCTTTTCTTTCCCTCAGTATGACATTTTAAGGACTTTAAATAAAACCTGGAGCTCGACTCCCCTACAAAAAAAAAACAAATAAACGATGATTGCGATGCGCATAAAAAGAAGATGACGAATTAAAGAGCACCATGGACTAGCCTGGCTACCTCTTTTTACTTGTTTTGCCCATGTTTTTCAAAAAAGAGGCTTACTGGCTTCAAAATGCTCATCTAAATGCGAATGCCATTGCCAACTGCCATATGGTCCGCCCTAAACAAAACTTCTTACTTCGAGAGCAAGCTCTCCATTAACTTACTTCAACTAACGATTCATGTTGACGATTAATGTATTCTGGCGTAAAAATATTGAGTATTTAAGCCAGGTTTTGAGTAGGTGATTTACGGCAAGGATAGTGCCATAACTCAAGCTTTGAATAGGTGGGTTGCGATAAGCATAATAAGGCAATACATGCCAACATCTTAAGTAGATATTATAAAAGATTTCAACACATAATCAATAGGTGCTGCTTGACCGAATGCATGCAAAAAAAGAACAAAGGGCTCAATGAAACAACTTTTGGAACGATTCCTTTTGTCTGTGGAGGGTCATTTCATAGAATACAAAATGCGTTTACCAAATAAAAGTAAAGCCGTAGAGCAAATTGGCTGGAAAACAGTTGAACATACTTCATTGCGTTTTTACAGTTACTTTGAGCTTAGGAACGCCATAGTAGAAAATACCGTTTTTGAGGAACAAAACCTCCTCACCAGAATTCACCTAGCAAGGCAAAAATGGCCATAAATCAATGATCAACTCGTTTTCCAAAAAATTTCATGGCTTGAAGTCGATTATCGACGGTCCCAAAAAGGTCGAGGAAAGTTGTCAGAAGACGAATACCAGGGATTGGAGCAAAACTAAATTTTCAGCGCCTTATCAATGTCAAAATGTAGTGCAACATCATTCCTTGATCTGAAAGAATTGACTCGAATCGGTTCCTGAATTCGAGAGCCTTTGTTCATGCATAGTGAAGACCAGATCAGCTGTACCTTTCCAAGCAATGAACTCTTTTATTAAGAAATTCAACTTCTTTTGAGTAGCGTCAACACAGTGGCAGCTTCTACTGCATCTAAGCCCAATGTGTGGTGCACTTCATCCATGATCAAGGTATTCAGATTGATAGAGTGCGGTGATCCTGACGAAGAAGGCGGTGATGCGCTTTCAGACGTTTCATCTTGCACTAGATCAATAATTGCATCTTTCTTGGTTATTTTCTTTTGCTTCTTTTTGACTGGCTGTGGTGGCTCGGTCGACCTGGTGTATTTTCTTTTGCTTCTTGTACTATTTGACTCTGTAGTATTTAGAGGATCCACATTTTCTGTGGTTGCAATAGACGGAGATGCTGCTGTTTCTGTAGCACTGTGGTCGCATAAGATTTTGCCGTGTCTCCATTTCACACCACAGGCATTACACAATGTACCTGGTCCTGCGGGCCCTCTTCGCCACATGGGTGTCGTTTTTCGTGCACAATAGGAACATTTCTTGTCGTTGTTGGTGGTATCTGTGCTTTTTGGACTCGGTTTCTTGGGGGAAGGGGTCTTTGATTTGGTAGATTTGGTTGATGACGATGGTTTGGTCTTGTTTGAATCTTTTTGATTTGGTGGTTCAACTTTTGTGTTCGATTCATCCGCTTCTGGCTCTTGGACTTGCGGTGCGCTTTCTCCATCCTGTACCTTCGATTGTTGCATGCTCCTCTAATTGACATCCATGTAAATGTATGGTTTCGAAATAACATTGCAATACATACCACTTCCATAATGCAACTGTAAGCCTTTTGAAAGTTGGCATCCATCCTGTCCAGTGCTTCTTTGACCGCCCACAGTGAGCCTGGAATTTCCGAAATTCGTAAACTGGCTACATAAGATCCCTTTGAATTCTCTTCTTTTTGTCCAGGCTTGATGCTTGGTTTCTTGATAATACATGCTTTTATATCGTCGCGAACTTCTTTATCTGGAAATTCGATGGCCTTATTATCAAAATAAAACGACATGATGGCCTTGAGGAAATGTGAGCTTCATATTGACCGGCTCAAAATTTTCAAACTCTTACCTCTTGTGGCTCTTTATCACTTAATGTGGTCACCATAGCTTCAACAGGCAACACAAAGTATTCCTTCTCACTAGACCCATAGTTTATGTCGTCTTTATTTTGCAAGCAAAATATGGTCCGTATATATCTCCATTCTCTTTGCGGCGTGTTTATGAGACCATGCCAAACTTCGACGAATTCTGCTTGAACTGAGAAGCGAGAATCTAATGATATAATTGCTCGATCTAACGTTCGATTGCAGTAGCCGCTAGAATTTTCAGGATCGTGCCTCTCAAACATGTTGAGGAAATAATGCCTAGAAAGATGGTTAATTGGATTGCTCCTTATAACTCTGGAGATTCTTGTTTTCAAAACAAGCTATTGATAGCAAATCAAGTACGGTAGAACTTTACCTCGCCGTCTTTATATTGGCTGCTGACTGACCAGCAGGAGGTGTAGTCGTAGACATGACTATAGAGGTATATAGCAAAGTATGGTAAGAAGATAATCAGAAGAAAGGAAATACTGAGACCAAAAACTTTTGGTGTGTCATGGAATGAGATGATGCCTAACAATCCGGCAAAGCATTCAACCGTGGCGAATGCGATAAATTTATTGAGAAATAAAATGCATTTAACCAGATCCACCAGAAAACTTCTTACCAAACATAATCAATTGAAGCTGATCGTAGCCAGAGAGTACACCAGCACCAGCAATGGCACGAAGGATGTTAGCACCTGCACCCTTAAAGAGGGATTTAGTACCTTCTTTGGCAATAATTTCGCGGAAGGCATGGAGAGAAGACTCGTATTTGATAGCGGCACCAGAAGTCATCATCATGCGACGACGAACGGTGTCAATTGGGTAGGATGCTGTTTATATCAAGTCGTGAGCAAATTGATATCACAAGATACTTGGATCTCCCTAAAGTTTGCACTTACCAAGACCCGCACCAGTAGTAACAGCCCAACCAAGCAAAAAAGTAGCCAAGAAGGAAGATTGAAGTTTCTCAGGCATAGCAGGCTTGATAGAATCATACATACCAAAGTAAAGGCCACGATAGACGATAATACCAATACAAGAAATGTTGAAGCCACGATACAAGCCAGCAATACCATCTGTTTTTAACGTCTTTTTGTAGACATCTACCAAACCATTGAATTGACGCTCACCGCCCTTCTTTGCAGATTTGTTGTCGTTGGCGAGACGAGTACGAGCGTAATCCAAAGAATAAACAAACAAAAGAGATGAGGCGCCAGCAAGACCACCTGAAGCCAAGTTACCGGCAAACCAAGCCCAATAGCCATCCTTTTTGTTTCTGTTGAACATGCGTTTAAATTCATCCTTGAAGGCAAAATTCAATGCTTGCGTAGGAAAGTAACGAATGACATTGGCAGTGTTGCCTCTCCACATGGAAATGAGGCCTTCATCCTTGACAGTGCGAGTAAGGCAATCGCCAATACCTTTGTAGGGAGCAGACAAACGGCCTTGCTTAATCATCTCATCTTGGTTTTGAATGAGCAGTTTAATACGCTCAATTGGAGCAGCAGCAGTTTTGGAAACAGCAGCAGAGACACCGCCCATTACGAAATCCTACATCTGTTCAGTCAAAAGGCCCATGGCCAGCAAAGATTCATTACTTACAATGATAAACTTGTTTTGATCAGTAGTCATTTTTTAGATTGTTTTTTTTTTTTTTGAATAAAACGAAAGAAAGAGGGAGGTAAGAAAAAGAAAAGCCTCGATTTTTTTAAACGTTTCAGCATGAAAAATATATCGAGTCAACACCCAGGATCACATATATTCAGGAGAAAATATCTTGTGTGTACCCTATCCCTGATAAATGTGCATCAAGAGATAAACAAAACTCATATGCTATCGAATACCTTGCTTGATAGCAAATAATCTCAATGTGGATCAGCATAATAATGCTTCACAATCAAGATGCCTGTGTAATGCCAGCGATATCAGATAAAAACAACCGCCATATAAATTAAAGGTGCTTGTTTATTACACTATATGAATACGCATGTTGATCCCTTTGTGTCTCAGCACGTTTACAACTGCATCAGTACTAGAGTCATCCAGGGTTCTTCTATAAAACTGCTTGCTGAATGTCATTTAGAGGATATCATACTTGAAACTCAGTAAATCTTGTCCAAGTCAATATCATAGGAGATGTTACAACCACAACTGTGCTTTGCATTTGGATTATCAACAACTTGGAAGGTAGATCCAATCAACTCTTGCACATAATCCACCATAGATCCTCTCAAAAACTGGAGTGATACACTATCGACTACCACTCGAGCACCGTCCTTTTCAAATACTCTAATCAAAAGAGGATGAGTTGCCTACCCCACAAAAATATACCATCCAAAAACCACTTACGTATCATCTTCGTCTAATGTATTGGTCAATTCCATCTTGTTTTGGTATCCATGGCAACCCCCAGAATCAACTAAAATTCTAAGCATTTGTTCGGTATCGTTTTCTCTCTTTTGGATTAGTTGTAATTGCTAGTGTATGTTGATTATTAATACAGTCCTTTTCAACATGCCGGTTAACCTCTTCTTACCTTGACAGCTCTTTCTGTTATATCCAATCCTTCCTGTGTAGAAGCTGGTTTCACAACAACAGACTCGGGTGTAGTTGCGAAATGTCTGATCAGTGTAGGTTGCATCAATCTAGCGGATAGTGACCTTGTGTTGAATGTGGTTTTGGTATGGATGGCTTTAACTGCGCATGCATTTAAAGCTCTTGACTTGGCAGTCGATTGCACACTTGATTTGCATAATTGCATTGAAAGTGCTTTGCTGAATGCACTTCTGAACATTGCGTTGTTTATATTAGATAATGAAGGGTAATTTGGAGAGTAAGAGAGAGGGGGGGGGGGGGGGTTGAAGAAGGAACGGGAAAATCATTTAAGACTTACTTATATATGGAGATTGAAGTTAAAGCGCCCGGCCCGGCTGCACTAGGCATGGCTTTGCATTTGGATCAAATGTTCTCACATTGGTAAGCGACAAGATGGGCTTGCATGAATAGTCAATGTATTAGATGTTATGTGACATGTTGCCTTGACTTATGGGTGGCCAATTCTTGAAAAACAATAGTAGCATTCGGATTCAATGAACCTGGAGAAATTCAAATTAAACCTCTTCCTTAGTAAAGCATTGGCAAATCAAGATCTAGTTGAGGTCTGTGAGTACATTTGACCAGGAGAAACTTTCTGAAATTGCAGATCACCTATCCTTAACCCTCTCCAGTTCGCTTTCCATATATAATTACTTGCTTTTATATCATTGCAATTGTATTCAGAATACAACTCGAAGAGATGTTGGTGGACATTTAACATCCTTGTGGCGAAAGTAAGCTTCTTGTATGATTTGAAGCATGTTTCTTAGCGAGAGAGATTGCTTGAAGAAAACAGCATGTCAGGTCTGTGTGCCTCTAGCATCCCTCGATCAAATTTATCATATATGAGTGATGTAAATCAAAAAACTAGCCAGATAATACGCTATATATAAAAATAGATATATGGCTTATGATGAAAATGCTAAAAACTGAAATTCACCTTCTTTCTTTGCTCTACTTTTTACTTTACAGATGGCTAAATTACCACCAGAGATACTGTCCAAGGTATTTCAAGGCCTTGATTACAAGGACAAGCTTGAGTGTGCTGTCGTATGCCAGGCTTGGTGTGGAACAGCATTGCATTATTTAAACAGCAAACTTCGTCTCAAGACTAGAGAAGATGTTACCAACCTCTTTATGAAACTCTGTGCACTCGAAGGCACCATTGATGGCAGAAGCATTCGCCAACTTTTATTTTCAAGAACTTGGGGAACCAGCCTTGCTTCGGTACAAAAGACAATCTTTATATACATATTAAGCGAATGCAAGCACCTTCAAGTACTGGAATTTGAAGAGGAACATAGTACTGAACTCTATTGTGATTACATGATTCGATACAGAAGCGTTTTACAATTGGGATCTTTACAACGCATCATAGCACCATCAGCAGCAAGATACAGCAGCAGTTACCTGCTTGTAAACTGGGAGTACCGTCAAAGCATCAATCAGTTAGAGTTTGAATTGGTCAAAGATAACCTTGAAGACATCCCTAATGTGGTCGATGTCTATTCCTATATACGTCAGTTCTCCGCACTGCATACACTGATATTGGGATTTCACACTATGGTATGTCTCCACAGCTTATTGTGTGCTTGTCCTCAGTTAGGGTCGCTGCAATTGTACTATGGATGCGTAAGAAATCACCTCAAAATATATCAAGAGCATGAAAAACCTGACCAGCAAAGCAACTTTCATACCAACTTTCAACTCAAGTACTTGGACATTGATGCCCAATATGTCAGCCAAGATTTGTTTAAATACTTGCATGATCATACTGGCATGCTGACCCACTTGTCCATCAATAACAACTCTGCCAACACCGAAACATTTGCTGAAGCATTCACTACACCATTTGTTGTTGACACCACATTACCCATTAGAAGCATGAAGATCAATTACCATCAGGTTATGTCCAATGAAATGATAGCAGGTCTCAATGACAACTTCCATGCTTTAAAGAGAATCGACTTTCACTACTGCAAATTCGGACATATCCTGACTCAAGACAACAACCTTTTACTCAACTTCAATGCACTGCGCTTGGATTACTTGTCAGTTGACTTTACAA
Organism: Mucor velutinosus; assembly: GCF_035048745.1. Taxonomy (NCBI): domain Eukaryota; kingdom Fungi; phylum Mucoromycota; class Mucoromycetes; order Mucorales; family Mucoraceae; genus Mucor; species Mucor velutinosus. The sequence goes on along the minus strand of NW_027041896.1, from coordinate 333,825 downwards.
GCATCGTTTCTCAGAATACCCTCATCAACTCCATGTGCTTAGTGGTCAAACGCCACAAAAAAGAAACCTTGTTCTATCAAAGAGCGACCAAGTGGAGCCAGCACTTATTTACTAGAAATGAAGCACTTCGCTACACAAGCAGCAATGCGCAAGCTAAAAGAATCGTATCCACTAGCGTTGCAGTTATCACTGTCGAGGCAAAAAAGTTGAATTACATTCGAATGCATTGTAATGGATACCGAGACTTTAGCCAAGTCATTACCTTGGATTAATTGTATAACTGGACGTGGAAAACCGTGAGATCTATCGACTAGATACATGTATAAAATAGCTTGAATAAAATATACTTCTTAGCATGAACTTTTAGCCTTTGTTGTACTTGATTTTAAAGATCAATTTGCCTTGGTTATCAATAAAATGAGATATCCGCAGTATACGCACGCTTCTTGAATGAAAAGGTGTATATGAATACTAGCCGATCTATCTTGCTACGCTCGATGTCGGCGTTGCCCTGTGGGCTCTCGCCAAAGACATTTTAAATCAGATGCAATAAAACTTTGGTATATCAACCAGATTTTAAACAATTTATTATTAGTTAGTAAAAGAAAAAAAAGAATGTTATACTAGAGCCGCCAGGAGGTATCTCCCTCAGCACCCTTTTTGCTTACACTGATATCAAACGAAGCCTATTATTGAGACGATGTGGAGGAAAATTCAAGTTTTATGCAGTATTTGTATATCGCAATTGTCATATCATTCGCAGCTGCTGATGCTCTTAATAAGATGGTGATAAAGCTGATCATAAGTAAATACAGGACTTGTGTAAGATCTACAGCGACTTTTTTGAGATATTGTCATTGCAAAAGATAGCTTCATGAGGCAAATTCCCTCAAGAGAAGTATTTGAGTTAATCAATTGCCCTTTCAATTCCATGAACCCCATTTAATCAGAATCGCAATCATTATTGCCATCAACAGAAAGGCATTTAGGTCAGCCAGCAGCAATGCCACCTGCTAAAATAGATTGAAATTCAGCTTGTTTTTTCTGTTCAAGATTGGACAGATTTTGTCTATTTTCGACTTCTTTAATCTATTCTGTGGTATTCGACTGTATGAACTGTGATTATTACCCTACGCTTCCTAATACAACTTTGGAGCACTTTTTAAGGCGCTTCCAATGGTACTAACTGTAATAAGTGTTCTGAATGAAATTATTGAGCAATTTAATAAAATTTAAAATGAGGTTTTTAGCGAAAATGTCGAAATTTTGCATATGAAAACTTAATTGAAGCGGTTTCAGAAGTTGCTTTGGATCGAGAGAAACATTTTGATCTGATATATACCATAGTAAAAGTCATCATTTTCAAGGTGAAAAATGCGATTGTCTGATTTTTGATGAAAACTTTTTTTTTTTTTTTTTTTTTTGGTGGATAATATTAAAGACTTTGTTAGTAATCTGGCGCCCAATAAAGGCTTTAAATGTATCAAAATACGAGACAAGTGTATGTGAACAAAGTGACTTGCAAGAGAAAACTAGAGTGATAATAACTACATAACAACTATAGACGGAGGGAGATGTTTGTCCCAACACAAACTACCAGGCGAAACCAGACCGGATAGACTTTCAAGATTGTAACTTCAGCGGAGATAGTTTTAATGGCTATCTCTCCGCGCGGGCACCCTTGTGTCTCGATTGCGCAGCTCACGACTGAAACGCTTCAGGTGCGAAAACCACTCTGACAGCGACCCCGAAGGGCATTTTTTTGATGAAAACCATGAGGTACCCCTCATGGTTTTTGGTCGATTTTTGGCCATGTTTTTTAGGTCTTCAAAAAGTTGAGCAAAGGTGTTAGGAAGTTACTACTACTCAGGTACGATTGTTTGGCGTCATTCCGGTGGCTCATAAAGGTCTACATGTCAAGATATGACGGCTTGAAAGCTGTTAAATTTGGTTATGTATTGCTTTTTAGAGTTTATTTACACGGCACAAATCACATCTTTGGTAGCTGCAATTTACTGGAAGGGCAGTTCTGCAGCCTGTGCAGCTTCTAATTCAAGTAGGAGGAATATTGATTTTGGTAAGACTAATTCATACACATTTTGATACGTTATGTTGTTGGTAAGCTTGATAATAATGGAAATGGAAACCCGAATTTGCTGCTTGAATACTACGATTTTGCACCTTCGCTTTGCTGCGATCAAGCCCTCATATAGATCAATGTTATCAAGTGTTGAGTTAGACGCCTGATTACCATGTCTTTGCACTTTTGCTTCGCTACGGTAAAACCCCCCCTATAATTCAATGCTATCAAGTGTTGAATTAGATGCATTATTATGTTCTTGGTGGAGGGGGCTCACCTTCGTCCAGCGTTCAATTCCTTGGAATTATGTGAAAGAATGTGATTGGCTTGTCTTTTTTTTTTTAAAAAAAACATAGTTTTTCAGTATATATATAGTGAAGATACAGTGTTTTTAGAATACTACAAGATGTAAGGCTGCATGTGCATAGCCACCACGTCACTTGTCACGAAATATGTGTAAATGTTTTGCATTCGGCGATGATCAGCATAGATTTGCCTTTTTCAAGATGGATGCGTTGATGTCTTTCACGAGAGACAATCATTATAAACACAATATCTGTAAAATTTAATACAGAAAAGGGGAGAGATGTACTGTGAACACAAATCGAGTGCCACAAAGGCAAAAAGAAAAAAAAGGCTGCAAAATGAAGGGGGGTGGGGATAAAATTAATGGAAATACACAGCTGTTTTCATGATTCGATACATTACATGTACAGAACAATAAATGATGAATTGGTATAATTTACAAAAACGCTGCTTTTATGATCTGAAAGACATAATGATATTACATTCAAGTCTAAAATTAACGCTGTAAAGCAACTACTGCTACAGCAATAACAAATAACACTCCATACAAGATGCACCGCAATGAACCTTTTTACGTGTGCATCATGTAAATAAACTAAAAATATACATGATTATTTGACAATTGTAAATGTACAAAATGTCTCTGCAACAGGGGGGTTCTGTGGTTGTGGGATGTGGGTGCTGTTGCAAGAAAATCCATTTTGATCATGATGATAATAAACAGATCTCTTGTTTTACTCCTTATTTTTTTCTTTCTTTTTAGCTTTCATGATTTGTTTGCACTTTTTCTTCCTTTCTCTTTCCACTTTGAAACCGCAAAAAAAATGAACCAAGAAGAGGATGAACATCAATATAATGATATCTGTTCCAAAGTCAACTTGCTGTCATCCATTCAGCATCAGCAAAAGGAGCTCTCCAAACTGGCAAAGCAATTGCAGTCCGAAAGAGACAGAGAAAAGTACACCAAAGTGATTGAGATGTCTAAAGTCATCCAGTCAAAATTAGACTATCTCCAGCAGGAAAAGAAGCGCTGTGAATTTGATGTGCGTATTGTAAAGACCATCGATCGAAAAAACTCCATGTGGAGTCTACAACATGACAACAGCAGTCATCGCGCGAGTAGCAGTAGTTGTTGCAGCCAAAGTAGCACGAGTGATAATACAACCATAGTAACCAATAATGGCAATGGCAGCCAATGTGGCGATGGCGATGATTTACTGCCCAATGTCTTTTCAGGTACATATTAGGGAGATGGTTTGACGGAGGACGGTTTTTTTAAAATGACATTTCATCATTTGCATTGTTTAGATGCTCCTGCTCGGTACCATACATACAATGGGCATACATATAGAGTAATAGATCGAGTTACATCGCTGCAATTTAAACCCGATTCATATACCACCAACAGAAGATCTTCCACTCCAGATACTCTGTTTGAAAATAAAACAATGTACGTAAAGCCAACATTCAAAAAGAAGCAAATATCGTTCTCTCCCCTGCCGCCAAAACATCACAGTATTGCATGGGAGGACAAAAAAGATGGCGAGGGAGGAGAAGACGAGCAAGAGCTAGAAGAAGAAGAAGAGGAGGAGGAGGAGGGAATCACTCAATCAGCAACCATTCATGTGGCTGTCCGTCGAGATGCTTCTCTTTTCACGATTGAAAAGGCCAAGGATTGTCAGGAAGAAGCTACTATTGAAACAAACAACATGGATAATGAGACTATAGATGAAGCAAATGCAGTGAAATCAGCCAATGCAGGATTGCTTACACCACCAGACTCACCACAAACACAGAGCCAATTTGACAGAGAAATAGGCCCTGAATCCTATCTGGATTTAAGTTTGCATCCGCACATTATACACGTACATAAGGTAAGCTGATATAGAAGATGTGAGGGGGGGGGAGGGCTTATGTTGACAACTGCTACAGAAAACACATTCCAGCCTCAAGGGTTTATTAAAGAGATCGTACCAATTAAACCAATATACCATTACGAAAACCAACTCAATCACACTATCAGCTCCTTCTCAGTCATCCCCTTCTTTTACACTGCCTTTATTGTTACTGTACAAGACGCACAATGCATTCACCGGAAAAGCCAAGCTCTTGCTCAAGATGGTGATTACATCCTTAACAGCCAAATCAACAGAAGTACAAAAGCGATTTGGATTCACATTCATGATCCATCATCAGTATCAACACCAACACCAACAAGACGATGCAAAGTTTGCCCTGGCACCCGATTCACTGGTTAAGGAGGCGCTTGCAACTTGGATCAACTCCCAGAATGAAGAGCACCAACGACAAAGCAGAAGGGATGCATCTACATCGCAAGCTCCTTTCCTGGTAAGTTATTTATATACCAGTGTGTGTGTGTGTGTGTACTTGCATTAACCGAATACTGTAAAATAACAAAACAGCCATTGTTGTCAAAGTCGGATGAAATTCTGAGGGACGGCCGTAAACTGTACGTTGTCTATGATACAAGCTTATTTCCTTCATCACGCTGCTCAATGTAATTTTATTCGTTAATCTAAAGTCTGGAATCCAGTTTGCTGTGCAAATCAAGGCCGGTCAATGCCTCCAACTGCTTTACTGCTTCTTCCGAGTGTCCCATTTTTACCTCTGTTTATTATGTATATATCAATATCATCATCATGGTTATTCATTAAAATCAACTTACGGATCGTATGCATGCCAAGTTTGTTGGCGGATCTGAGGTTCATGCCAATATCGTCCAAAAAGATGGCCTCGCTGGGCTGAATGCCGATCTCTTTACAGGCGTAGTGATAGATTTTTGGGTCCGGTTTTCTATATGCACATACTTGTTGGTCAAGTGAATTGGGCTAGATCCGTAACATGTCTATACCTTAAGCCGATCAAACGAGATTCAATGAAATAATCAAACAATGCTCTCAACTTATTTGCTGCAGATGCGCCCATGGCCTCAGCTTCTTTCAAATCATCTTCGGGAAGATCGAAATTGTTGGTGAGAGCAGCGATAGTGAATTTTCCACTGGCTATATTGAATAGAATGTTTAGCTGGAAGGCTATTGTGTACAATGCCAGGGATTTTACCCTTCAACTTCTCAATAGCAAGGAAAATATGAGGGTCTAATCTTGCTGTTTCTGCCATCATTGTTGTGAAAAGCTCTTTTCCATCCACGGTAATGTCTGGAATAGTCGATGGAACCGCTATATAAAATATCTCATCAGAATATGTTCAACCTTATTTATGCTACTCTTACCTTTTCCGGACTTGGCCAGGTACGCTTTATAATGTTCTTTGTTGGATGGATGCGATAATTGAGAGCCAAAATCCTTGTAAAAATCATGCAATTTGATCTCGCCTCTTTCTAATTTCTAATCAGCACATTCGTGTCAATTTGCCGCATGTGATCTTCCATGTTGTTAACAAATAAACTCACCTGAAATGCACCGTGCTCACCTTGCTGAACACTGCCAACATGAAAACCGAGAATGTGATAAAAAAAAAGAGTATAAATATGCATAGTTTCATGTCATGTAGGGCTTATCTTCTTACATGGCTACATTGATGTAGTTTCTGGGTAGTCCGTTTTGTTGTTCAAAGCGATGAATGCCTGCCATGGGAGATCCAACACACACTCCACCTGTTATTCCAGTGACTGATTAACATGGTTGTTTTGATGAGACACAATGGGCAGATTTACCAATATCGAAAATCACAGCTTTAATAGTCATTTTATTCGAGAACCACAAAAAAAAAGTACAGAACAGGAAATAAAGGAGGCTAACAAACAAGTTTATATATGACGGGATGATAAAAGGGATAATGCTGCTTTTTTTCCCCACATTACTAAGGGGCAATCAATGTTCAGACATGTCTAAATCCCAAAAAGTCTCACGAGAGTCTAATGAGAGTCGTCACGAAGAAAGGCAATTGCCTTGGTCTGTATTGTAGTAGCTTTTAAGGTTTGTCAGCAGCAATTCTGAGCAAATATCTATGCAAGACTTACTTTGAATGATCACTGATGGAAGTAAATGGCACAATTGAATTGGAGCATTTTTCGCTCTCTCGTTCCTTGCTGCAAATATCTATTATTGCATTTAACAAACAGTGAGACGATGAGATGCAACATTAAAGGACGCATTATATGCTTACAAACATTGCCAGGAGAGCTGATCCATGCTTCAACGCCAGGGTGAAGGAAACCAAATGATTGAGGAGGTAGATGAGGAACAACTATGCAACTTGTGAGTTTTCCTCTTCTGATTGATGTGGATCTACGTGTTACTTACCATCCCTTTCATTAACAGAACGATAAAGAGGAATCTTGGTAGAGTCTACATAATAAGCAAACTCTGGGCTTCCAACTCGAGGCATACCATTGGTGAAGATTTTGAGATTTTTGCTAGTGATTCGAGAGTCGCGCTGATAAAGATCCATGCCTGCAAGGAGAGCTTGAGCACCGCCGAGTGAATGACTAGAGATTTGATTTGCTTAGTAATTGTGTCGCTCTCGATTCATGAATGCCTACCCTGTGACAATGATACTGTAGTTGGGAAAAGCTGTTAGCTGTTCTTGCATAGCAGGAAAGTAAGAGCTGATGATCTCATTGTAAGATGTAAGAAACCCTAGGTTTAGTGTTAATGCACCTGCTAATCGACTCTACAATGCAAGCCTACCTTTATGGACTCGGGCGCCTTCTACATTGGGATAGGCTACCTTGTCAAAGCTCAAGTCCTATGAAGAATAAGATGAGCACCTTATGTTTTATCGCCTTTTGATCTACTTACTGTGATTGCATTTCTAAAAGAGCTTGTACCACGAAATACAAGATAAATTGTCTTTTCCTTATCGCTTCTCAACAAAAAGCCATTGGTATCCGATACAAACGAGGTGAATGTCTTGATAATCTTTCCATCAGGTACGTATTGGAGACAGGAGACGCAATTCCATTCATTCTTAGGGACAACATTGCGACAATAGGCGGTGCCTGCAATAGCAGAATACTTTTTAAAATCGTTTATTTGGCTAGTTGTTGCTTGGATCATGACATCGTCACTGCTAGGTTGAATAGGAGGCGCATTCTCAGGAAGGTCCAACGTGTAGCCGCCTACAGTATCAGTATTCAAGGCAGCATCAGATCGTCTTGTCAAGTTGTATTGCTGATCAGGGTTATGTTCATTGTACCATTGTACATTTCTTTCAATATTGGGTGTTTCAACATCATAGCTTTTGCCGGCATTACGAGGTTTACGAGCAGGAACAACACGATCAGGTATCAAAGGAGGGAGACCATCAAACAAGGTAGTATTGGAGGACAAGGAAGCGGAGGGCTTGTTGGCCTCGTTTTTAGCATCCTTGTGTACATTGCTGGAAGTTGAAGCAGCGTCTGTAACATGGATCAAGAGACACGACACAGCCACAAGTAGATTCAACCCTTGAGAGATCAGATAAGTAGAAACCATGGCGAGTGTTTGACGATTCTGCTCCAAAATAACAGTGTTGGTGTTTGTTCTTTATATATATACATACCTTGTTTTGTGTTCCCATTCCCTATATTGATACCACATACCAAAATGCGTTAATCGTAGTAGCACCACTAATGCAATCGCTCATTTTCCATAGAACACAGGTTTCAAATTGCATGTGCTTTCGTTTTGAAATATACACATTCAATAAAAACTTGCATTCAATAATCCTTGGAGGAAGCTCAAGAAACAGAATCTGTATCTTTTTACTAAAAATACCAATCTGCCAGTTAGGCATATAGGGTATACCTAGATTATAACGGGAAAAGATGATGCACATTCCCCCAAGTGAAACATGACAATGCAGGTTCATATTCGAGGCGGATCAAACAATTTGGCTTGAATAAATGTATATATGCAAGTTCCAATTGATTTACTCAATTGAAACCAGATACCATTATATGCCTTGCTGCATATGTCCATACTTCATACCATTTGGCTATTAAGTATATTGATGACTGCATAAATCCAAAATTATCAGTAGGATATTTTGCAAACATTTGACGCGTATAAATACTCTTTGAATGGCAACTTTATCGAATACATGAGCTCTTATGTCGGCATTGTAGCTCATTGATTGCTTTCAAAATTTGACAATAAAGCAGTAAGCTCTGTCGAGTGTATATATTGTGTAACTGCGACATTTTAGCTGCACGTTTTTTTTTTTTCTAAAATAAAGATTGATCTTGCTTGTCAAAAACGTGCATGTAAATAGCATTAACATTCGACAACGTTTATTCATTGAGTCTTCGGAGGGGTTGGAATACTTTGGCGGAATGAAAAAGGCATTCCTTATCAAATAGTGTACGCAATCGATAGGCTTATCTCCTTTCAGCACAGATTAACTAGGCTCCATATGCAAAACATCATATGCAATTTGATCAAAGTGACAATTTTGCACTTCTCAATAACTTTCACATTTAAATGGGCATTTTATGATAGGCAAGCCTATTTTTTGGTAGACCATATGCACTTGAAGTGAAATAAAGTATTAATATTAAGTTATAGTGCTCTTTAATTCGTCATCCCCTTCTTATGCGCATCGCAATCATCGATTATCTTTATGCAAAACATTCTCGCATGCCTAAATTATTGAATCTCCAAATATCAATTTTCGTTCTAGATTGGTCAAATTTTGTTCCCTTTCGACTTCTTTAATCTATTTTGACAATTTATTTTGTAATCTATTTTGTCATCATCTCTTTTGCATGTCAGACACTAGTCAAGTACATCAACGTTCCTCGCAAGCTGACACTGCGGCTCCGCTGTTGTGGACTCATGTGGTTAACTCACGCCGCAAAGGCAACAACAAACAACAGTAATCCATCGTCTCTTTCAATCCCACTATCGTCAAACGACCTGTAACTGAAGCAGCAGTCTCGCAACAGGCCATCAATGGGGATACTTCGCCACCACCTCAGGCGGTTATCCGTCCATTCCTCAAAGGCGTGGAACAGGATTCCGTCTTCATCGATCTGACACCTATCAAGGATCGCAATCTCTTGAACAAGGCTCTTCTTCAATTCAACGAATCCTCCAATGCTGAAGGCATGTATGAAGAATTCCTTGGATACAGGAAACAACCTCGACACTACCTCAACCATGCCTTCTTAGAAACCATGTGGCTGCCCAACAGCGAAGATCGTAAGACTCTCATTGAAGAAGGTATCGTTCTAGAGGATGGCACTTTTGTGAAAGGGTTTGCCTCGTACCATGCTGATGCTACGATTGTGAAACTGACCCTGGAGAATCTCCCTTTCTTGCCTGCCCTTCAGTTGAAGGAGGAAATGGCTGCCCGACTTTCTGCGTTCGGGGATGTCTTGGATCACGGCATCTCGAGAACTGATGGGATCTATCAAGGAGAAGGTTATGCTACTCTTAATCTAACGGTTCCTTCCAGCCCTGGTTATGAATGTCAAGAGTTACATCCCGTTGGGAAATCTTGCCCTGGTCATCGCCATTTGGAGAAACTCAGCCGTGTCATTGTCTGGGATTTGACAGCTTCGGATCAACGAAAAGTTTTACTCCAATGGGATCAAATGCCGGCTTTCTGTCGTAATTGTCAGAGCTCTGAACACCGTCGGGCTGATTGTCCTGACTACAAGAAGTGGGTTCGCTGCCACCATTGCAATGAAACTGGACATGTGGTGAAGAACTGCAGTCGCAATGACAGCCCAAACAAGGTCCGTGCGGTGGAAAACACTCCTGCCAAACCCCGAAAGGGCTCTCAGGTGGCCAAAGAGGGTAAACAGGGTACTCAAGGTGGCTCCAAAGTAACTCTTGGTGGTGCTCCAGTTGGAAACAAAGGTGGTGCCCAAGGAAAAGGCCAAGACGTTGCATCTAGTGGTCCCCAAGGTGATTCCGATAATCGAACTGCTGCTACCCAGCAAGGTAGCTCTCAAGGTGACGCTGATAGTCAAACAGGTGCTAGAAAGCAGGTAGTGGATAAAGATGTTCAAATGGATGATCTCCCAGAACTCCAAGTTAAAGAAGTCATGGGAAAGAGGCTTCCAATGATATTGTCATGTACGACTCTTCTATCCATTCTGCTAATGAACGAGAGGAGCGCCCTGAACGCCCTGCGAAGAAGATTGGTAAATTTAATGGCGCGGATGATGTTAGTTCTGTCAAACAACAAGCTGCATTTAATGAAGTAGAGACTGGACATCAACTCGGCTTGACAGGCCCTCCTTCACCTCCCCAACATTAATATGATTAACCAGCAAAATACAGTGAAAATAGCCACCCTCAATTGCCGTGGCCTAAAAAAAACAGATAACACCAAAAAAAGACAACAATTAATGATATCTTCGAACATTAGGATATGACATCTTAGTGCTTCAAGAAACACATGCAACAGACAACACATTTATAGACATACTCAACACTCAATTTACTTGCAAGTCGAGTCTTTGGACTCAACATTGCGGCATCATTTCCCTCAACACTCATTACACACTCAAACACATCTCAGAAGGCATTGATGGAGGTCGATTTATCTTGGCTTCCCTTCATCTTACTCGAGACTTGGAAACTTCACCCAATTCACCACCAATAGCAACAATACTTAATATTTACGGTCGTGCGTCCGCTCACACCGACCGATCAGCATTCTATTCAGAACTCATTGACACACAAATTGTCAAAGATACTATTACTAATACAACAAGAACCACCTTTATCATGGGAGACTTCAACTACCAGTACAAGGATTGTCGAGTCGATGGCACCCTCATCAGTGCACCAGTAGAGTGGACCGATCTACTTGATGACTACTTTATTGACGTTTTTGGGGATGATAAACATAACACTTGAAAGTCTCTTCCAACTTGATCAGTCGACAACAGCTTGGTTTCATTCCTGGTCGATTCATTGCTGAAAACGGAATGATCTGCCAGCTGCTAATGGAAGATGCTCAACGGAAATGGTCCATCGCTGAACAACAGGAAAATGATCCTACCTTTAGAACCTTGGATTCTGATATTGGTCTTCTTCTGGACCAAGAAAAGGCATACGATCGGGTGAACCTGGAATATTTGATGAAGGTATTGGGGAAATTTGGGTTTCCTCGTCCTCTTATCAAGTGTATCTCCAAATTGATGGGTGACAACCTCATACGTATCAACATCAATGGTCATTTGTCAACTGAAGTGGCGAAACTTCGTGGATTAAAGCAGGGGGGATCCTCTCTCTCCTGTACTGTCCAACTTGGCATTTGAACCTTTTCTGCTTGCAATCCTGCATGATCGTCAATTTCAAGGCTACTTGATGGGTACCGAACGAACAAAACTCCTGTGCTATGCTGACGACGCTTTGGTGTTTATCCATGACTCCAATGATTTGACTTGGTTACAGCTCCATATGGCTCGTTACTGTGCTGCCTCCAACGCCAAGTTCAATAATGCCTAGGTGGAAGCATTTTCAGTGTCTGGTCGGGATACGAGGGATATGTGGGAGGGTCCATTATCTCAAATGGGCATCACACATCTCCATTCTGTTGAGGACGATGAACCATTGACCTATTTACGATTTCCTCTCGTCCAAAGTAGGATACAACGTGTTCATTTTATGGGTGCTTTGGTAACCAAGATCAAAACTGCCATCCAGATGCATTCTGATCGCTCCTTGTCGGTCGTTGGAAAGGCTACAGTGCTGAACTCTCTTTTGCTGTCCAAGCTATGGTACATCCTGCGTGTTACGCCTTTGACTCAAGCTGATTTCAAGCAGCTGCGCTCTCTGGCTATTCAGTTCTTGAGAAGAAACATCTTCCCCGTCATCCCTTGGAAGGTGTGGACTCTACCAAAGGAAAAGGGTGGTCTCGGTGTTGTAGACATCCAAATACAAGCTTCGGCTTTGTATTTTCGTTGGCTCCACCCACTACTGGTTCAAGATCAAGATGTCATTGATTCCCATCCTGTGTCGTACCTCTTAAGCTACCACATCCGCAATGTCAATGGTTATCCCTATCATCAAATCCCGCTGCTATTTCCCTCTGCTCGGCGCACCAAGGGGTTGAAAAAGCAACGCACGGGAACTGTCGATATGTTATATCGTGCAGTTGACTACCTTCCCAAGTCGTTTGATGCGGCTCCGATCAATACTGCAACTGCCATGGCTCTTCCATTGCAGGCGGCTTTCTATGTTCCTCCAACCTCCTCAATAGTTGTTCCTCTTAAAGTCAAAGCGATGATGGTTTCTGATGTCTTTCAATACGATGCTCGGCTTAACTTTGTACACTGGAAAGACGCTCGTGACCCTTCCCTCCTCAGTTGGAAGCGAGCTCCCTCAACAGTGTTCAGAGGCCTCGCATCTGGCACTCTTAAATTCCAGCCCTACTTCCTCCCAGTGTGTAACCCAGCCCCTCTTGTAGATCCTGGAGTCTCTTTTGCGCCGCTGGTGGATCAATTTAGTCTGCACGATGGCCAATCTCTTGGATACGCTCAGGCTTCGGCCAAAACATTTCGTCTGTCTGTACTGTCGTCGGTGGAACAACCCTTGGTCTTGCAGAATGTCTCTGCTGCTAATTGGAAATGCTTTTGGTCCCTATCTCTTATCTACATTCAACGTAATGTGATATACCGGTTCATCGCAGGCTGTATCCCTTCTAGAAGCAGATTACACTACATGATGCCTGCAGTCTTCGAGTCTCACAATTGTCCTGTCTGCTTGTCTCCCAATGAAACCGCCAGCCACCTGCTCTTTGACTGTACATCCAAAGTAAAGGTATGGCAAGTCGTCATTTTCGAATTCCTTTGGCCCACCTCGACTATCACTGACATCAAAGAGGCTCTTCTGTCCCTGGACTTTTCGGATATCTGGTACTCCAAAGTCAAAGGCATCCGTCCATACAGAGCCCTACTCATCACCCTGTCTCAAATATGGCTAGCCCATATGCGCTTTGTGTTTGACAACATCATCTTTGTCCCTGAGGCGATTCTGGAGAATATCCCTTCCACTGTTCGCCAGACAGTGGAAGAGGACCAAATCCATTCCCTCTTGTAGTTAGATAGTTTAGATAGTTCTTTATATTAGATTAATTAGCATTTTATGTTCTTATAGTATTTCTTCTCAATTGCACCCGCCTCTTCACTTCGACCCATTACTCCTAGTGTACGCGGCTCAATCAATAAACAATTTTTTTTTTTTTAAAAAAAATCTATTTTGACTGATTCGACTATATAAACTGTGATTATTACCCTACGCTTCCTAATACAACTTTGGAGCACTTTTCAAGGCGCTTCCAATGGTGCTAACTGTAATAAGTGTTCTGAATGAAATTATTGAGCAATTTAATAAAATTTAAAATGAGGTTTTTAGCGAAAATATCGAAATTTTGCATATGAAAACTTAATTGAAGCGGTTTTAGAAGTTGCTTTGGATTGAGAGAAACATTTTGATCTGATATATACCATAGCAAAAGTCATCATTTTCAAGGTGAAAAATGCGATTGTCTGATTTTTGATGAAGACCATGAGGTACTTTTTTTTTTAAAAAAAAATTGTTTTTATTGATTGCTCCGTGTAAGTAGGTCCCTAGGGCACTACCAAGAGGCGGGCGCAATTGATATGATATTCAATTATATTTAGGATAAAGCGATAGATGACAGGAACAGATGATAGATGACAATTGTAGGGCGTCATTCCGGTAGCTCATAAAGGTCTACATGTCAAGATATGAAGGCTTGAAAGCTGTTAAATTTGGTTATGTATTGCTTTATAGAGTCTATTTACACGGCACAAATCACATCTTTGACAGTAAAATTCCAATATACCACATCAATAATGTTGCTGAAGCGAAATAATTCAAGGCAAATGCTTGTAAAAGGGTATTTATCATCAATTAATTAATTAAGTATTTAGTTTTACACAGATTAGAGATTATTAGGCTAACACACATATTGCTTCTTAAGGTAAAGATGGAGGAGATCTAGAGTGGCGATAGGAAGACGCATCTTCATGGATAATTGGCTTCGAATTGAATGGGTCTTCGGATAAAGGTCTCCCAAACATTGGTGGAGATGGCAGTTTGTACTGCATTGATGTTGGAGGATACCGGTTATGGAGATGAGGAGGTGGTAATGGCCTATTGTGCTGGATTTGACCATGATCGTCGCTGATGGCTGGTGGGGGTGGTGGTTGCAGACGATGCTGGTAGTCTCTATCAGTATTCTCATTGTGTGATTGCCGCAATGCCTGTCCAATATATCTACTACGTTCCTCGTAGTTGGGAACTTTTGAGACGGCATCGAAAATGTCATCAGCAGGATGTGGCTGCTCGAAATTCTTATACATATGCAGAGATGACGGTGTTTCTATTGATTCCTCTTGAGAAGATACAGACTCTGCCGAGCTTGTACTATTCTTGGCAGTATCATGTGGCGGTAAGGAAGAGGATGGCGTTGGCGCGAATGCTGCTGTATGCTGCTGTCGAGTTGTGGAGGAGGAAGAGGGCAATGATGAACTCAGCATTAAAATTGTTCTTGCCGCAGCTTCATCTTCAATCAATTCATTTTTCTTTTGCTCTCGGATCCTCTTCTGCTTTCTCCACGAATTTTGTGTTGGTGTCATTGCTGATAGTAATAATCGCTTCACTCGACGAGAATGAGGTGACGAAGAAGCAGGTGTAGGTGGAAATTCTGATGGCAAAGGACGTCGGGGTTGACGGGGCGAACACAAAAAGGCACGCTCAATCTGCTGCAGGCCTTCTGTTGACATGCCTGTCTCCAGTTTTAT
This sequence comes from Mucor velutinosus, assembly GCF_035048745.1. Lineage (NCBI taxonomy): Eukaryota > Fungi > Mucoromycota > Mucoromycetes > Mucorales > Mucoraceae > Mucor > Mucor velutinosus. Next base: position 318,687 of record NW_027041896.1, on the reverse strand, counting down.
CTGTGCATACTGTAGCCTCGCTTTTAAAAGCTTTGCTACCTATTTTAATGCTTAATAAACTGATATTTGGTAATAAAAGCTAGGGTGCTTACATCAGCAATATTACTAGTGTCAATTGTTGCTCTTGAAGATTTGGAGCGGTTATCTTTCGTGCGATTCGAATCATAATTATATAACTCTCTTGGTGGAGTAATATTGTATACTCTTTCAGATGACATATATGTAAAAATAGAGAAAAAAGAGAAAAGAAAAAGTATTACAAAGCCAAACAGTGATGAGAAGGAAGACGCTGTTAATTCCGGTTTGCAATTTAGGCGCTTTTTCTATCATCCACATAAGAAATGTCATTTCAGACCGTAGTTTCAATGGAACAATTGGGCATGTTTCTTCAACTAGTTTAGGGAATGGTTTTTTATTGCTGCTGTGCACTGTCAACGCCCAAAATCCACCACAAAATAGCCTCATAAACAAAGATGAACTGCCTTAACGTCTGAACCATACAAATCCTTTGCTCTCGAAATTTCGACACAGTTTGGTATATTAGATCTATTTCTCCCGTTCTCTCCTCTTTAGTAAGATGATTTGTATTGCTCAATCGTTGGATCACAGTGTCAATGGCACAGAAGGCTCCTGTTCGTCCGCATCCTGCTGAGCAATGCACTATCATTAGCCCATCATCAACATTCTGCTCTTTTTGCTGCTTGAGTTTTGCTTGCGATTTCTGAGCCAATTCAACGAGCTTCAGAGCACCCAATGGGTCGTCTGGTACCCCCATAGTCTTGCCATCCTCTGTAATGAAGATGGTGAATGACCCTGGATTCCTGGGCGCCCCTTCTTACTTTAAATATCCTTAACGCAATACCATCTTCGAGCTCATGTTGTGATCGTATTGTCGATGAAGGCAAATACTCCCTTTCTGATACAAATTCGACCGCAATGGAGTCAAATACCTTGATCTTTTCTGCTTTTGTTGGCCAATAGCGATGGCATTTTATCTAAAGAGCATGCTATATGGGTGAGTACGTCTCTGTTATAAAACTTTTGCTACTAACTCTGTTCATCTCTTCTTCTTTTGTAAGCATGACAATGACACTACAACCTTCATCCCATACAACTGTCCAAAAATCATCAAAGGTAACCGGCAGTGGGCCCTGGGTTGATATGTATCTTGGATAGCGTCTGTTTGTACTGCAGGCGTCATTTTGCTCCTGCAAACTAAGTAGGGTAGGCACCTGGCTTGAAGAAGAAGAAGCTAAAACTGTATCGACATCACTGTATTGGATATAGTTTGCATTGATATAATCGTTTGTCTTGTTGCGTAACTTGACTCTAGTATATTCGTATAGAACTACAGTTACTATTATACTACTCTCCTGTTTTATTCAAGACAAAGTGAAATGAATTGCAGTGTACACATACCAAATGGCCAAATGCGATTATATCGATTCAATGCTCCTTTCTCCATAGCAGCAACTATGCTGAAAGGATGATCCAGGAAGCTATCTTTTACTTGAGAATGATGCGCAATGACACCTTTTAATCGCTTTTGCTCGGAATTTTCAATCTGCTGTGAGTACAAATACACTGAGAGTCAATTTATGTCGAAGCTCTGTCATGGTCATGAACATACCTCATACCATTTAGCCATTAATTCTTGTCCCGTATCCGGTGCTAGACATCTTTGCAGCCAAGGTGGTAGTGTATACCTATTAGGCATGCCTGCGCATTGACGCAATGGTTGGACCTTGCCATTGAGTTTAACTGATCCCTTTTTTGATTCATATTGCATTCCCTCTGGAAATCGAATTGGAATTCTTTCTTTGGTGTCTCTTGAACTCAACTCCATGTTTTGCCTTAAATGCAAGGAAAGCGGATTGAACGCTTGACTGGCAAATATGGATTTGGGAACTATCAGTTATGGGTATTCGAGAACGACTTCCCAGGTGTAACCCATCAACTGGACGTCGCTTAATTCGCTTGTTCTTGTTAGTCAGAGGCTCTACGACAACAGGTGCAATGCCAGGCATATCTGGTGTTGATGGAATGGGAGACATTGTCTTTGATCTTTCGGATGCCAGAGTGTTTGGTCCCTTGCCAATGCGATTTTCTGTGGATTTATTCGTAAAATTACTCATACTTGCCACAGATGTAAAGTTCAGCGATCAAAAAATGACAGTAATTGTGATTGTAGGGTATAGAAATAAGTTATTAAAAAATATACTTATCAATGTGGCACCGAACAAGATGGACAGGGTGGTCTTGTTCAATTTACAGGAGACATAACCGAGATCAGAATGGAAAAAAATCCGATTCAAGATCAAACCGATATAAACAAACACTTGCAATTCTCAATTGAAAACTGCCATTGTCTAGAAGCCTTGTAATGCACATTGGTTGATTGCCGTAGAGGATAACGCGTAGCATCAATTTTGTTGCATTTGTTTGATTCTAACGGTAATTAAAGCAATGATTTTAGCCGCTTATGTTTAGCTTCGAAGCACCACCATTCTAAATTACTTTTTTTAAAAAACTGACAGCGTTTATTTGTAAAACAATATTTGATTCACTGAAGAAAAAATATAGGCACCTGCTAAATTACCACTACATGACTCTCGGTCATGTATATCCAAGACAACTATTACAAATGATTATAACAATTTGAGTATGATACCAGAGAAATTAATTGCAACAGAAGGAGTAGCCATCATGTATGCAAATCACCAGGTCGAGTTTCCCTTGCAATTATCAAGCTTGCCATAAACACGATTTGTATTATCAGAAGAAGCTTAAATGGCGGAAATGCAATAACCATATCGGAATACACAATTCTATAGTTTTTTTGATCTGGGTAAATCAGGTGTCATTTTTTTTTGAAGCTTCAAGATACTTTACATCACTTCCAAAGTCAAAGGACGCAAAATGCAAAGTCGAACGAGTAATCTCTTGACGAGAATATGTACAGCCCACTTTTATATTGACCTTGAAAGCGAAAAGTATACGAAAAGTGCTGGCTATATTGACTGATGCCTGCCTAAAACTTCATTGAATGTATAGGTGGGAACAAGGTAGGTCTTTTGATATTCATCGCGATATTTCGGAATGAGCACGTTACATGATATGTATATGATCGCGATCATGTACATGCCATATTGTTTTAATAGTACACATATTAATATTAATACATCTATTAATACATTAATGCTTTGTCGTCGATGTAAACCTATATAAAGCGTTTCTAGTGCTTGTTTTTTTTTGTTTTTTGTAACGAGCTAAGTATGCATGTAACGTTCTACACGCATGATTACATACATGATATCCAACGTATTTTTGATAATAGCACATATGCCGTTATCATCAAACCCTTTCACTCGGATGGGCATATGTAAACAGAACGCTCTTGCCCGTCAAATGATGTAATGAATACCCTCTCTTTTTCATACGCATGGACCCTGCTCTTGTGGTTTGATCGGAGAGTCATTCTCTATCATCTGCCTTCTGTATTGATCTTTAACTCGATAAAGCCGCATGGTCGAGATGGAAAACTTGCCGCTCAGAGAAAATTCCCAATCATGCGATGCAGATATCACGATGATCTCCCTTGTCAACTGTATCATAAAGACTCTATTTTGACAGCGGTAACATCAGCAGATAGAGAAACATTGCTCCACATTGTTTCATATTCATTTATTCACGTTTGTGTTTCGGTAAAAGGGTGCATGTACACAAAATTCTCTATTGCGTTTAATAAAACGCAAGGGAGGGAGAGCAGCAAAAAATAGATTTGAGTAGATCCAGAAGATTTCCATTTGAGTTGGCATCTCCGTCTGATTTCTAAAAGCTTCCACATGTCTAGATGAACGCACAACTTTCAATTAAGATATCAAAGCAGGGAGAACGGGATGTAGCGCACTGATGAGCATTGAATCAAGAAAAAAAAAACCGTTAGATCAGTTATACAGGCAAACAGAGGCTTAACAGATACAAGACCATACGAGTAGTGTAATACAAACATATGGGATTTTGCTCTAAATGTTATTTTGATTACAACTTCCCGACTGCTCCTTTTGCACACACACACACACACACACACACACTGTTGCATTATAAATTGATGGCCCTGTGTACATGTCAACATGATTCACCAACAAATCAATTAATTGCTCGCCGATAATTTGTACCACTGCAACATTCAAAGTTCGATACTAGGCTAAACTTGGCTTGCTATGTGTGCACATTTGGTAGTACAACTTTTTCCAAACAAGTGGCTCATGCATTTTTTAGAAGTTATGGATTACTATATTTTTTATAACGACTAGAGTGAAACAAAGCTAATCCAAATACTAAATTCAGTAATGTATGTGATGGGATTTCAATTAGTTTTTCACGAATAATGTAGCCAGATTGTGAACATCCTCGGTCTAAACTATGATGGAATTTCGAGACGAAAAATTGGACATTGTAATTAATGAAACGCAGTGCTATTCTAGATTGTCATTCGCACGGTAAAAATTTAAGGGTATTTGGCTCCAGTCAATAGAAATGTTAGATTGCAGAAATCAAGAAATGCTACACCATATGATCTGTCACACGTCTAGAAGCATGTTGTTGCATCTTTTTTCCTCATCTGTAATAAGTAAGGTAGGAAACACATTGGCGAGTATGGATGGACGAACAAAACCTTAAACCACTGGCAACCGCGCACATTTTGTACATGAATTCTGACAGGATAATGCAGATATCATTACCAAGTTTTTCGTAATCATGATTCTGGACAATTGCAGAGTTTGCATATCTATAGCAGAACATATAAGCAGTAATAGTTGCTGCAGTGTAACCCGAATCGCAATGAATGGCAAAATCTGTCAAGAAGCTTTGTACATTGCAACCTGGAAAAGTTCTTATCTAACCGGATGAAACAACAGCAATTAACAAGAAATGGGCCGTGTCTAAAGAGGATGGTTCGGCTGATATCTCCTTTTTTGATGGTTTAATTCGTTTCAAAAACAAGAACTCAACCGCAACCCTTACCACTGGTATTTGTAATTCCATTGAACTATCTTGTTTTGGCCAATGATAATGGCATTATATAAAATTTCTCTTGTAACACGCCACAACCAAACTTGAAGAGGGTAAAGAAGCGATCAAGCTTGATAAAGACCAAAAAGAATGGACTGGACCTCTGAGCATTAGTAATAAATCCAAACTCCATGCATACATGCATTTGTAAACATGCCATTTTTCATTTGGGCTAAAATTATGTGTACGCTTAATTAATTGCGAAGAGATGATGATGAAGAGAGTAACACTTTGACATGGTTTTAGAATGCTCAATCCTGGAAAGGGGATGACATTAAAGGGGTTGTGCTGGTAACAAGAAACAAGAACAGTTTCAATATCATTTGTTTAAGATATTTGGCACATTTGATCTGGTCAGAGATTATTCTCAACTAAAAAAAAAAAAAAGAAAAAAGAAAAAAAAAAGATAGCGGGTATCTTTCCCACTATGTCAGCCAGACATCTGTGCATGCAGCAAGGAACCAGTGAGCCTCAATGATTAGATCAATGACAAATACAGCCTAGTGTCATTTTGACATGGCAGGAATAAAAGGACAAAATTTACTTTTTCAGTGAGACAAATATCTCATCACATCAAGCTTTAAAAGTCAATCCAGCAGATGGGATGTTTACTAATATAGGCATATCAATGTATGGCCATAGAAAAGGAATACAGTTTACTCATTTGTTGCTGTATCTCAGGCATATCAAAGATGAAATGCGGTGACATTAGTGCAAAAGTAAATCGAGTGGTTGACGATGCTGCTAACTTTATCTAGCACTTCAATTGAATGCGGTGGTTCAATGAAGCCGTTGTGAGCGTATCCGAAGCCGGCTAAATGAAGTGAAAATGGCATCATACCTTGATTTCTCTGATTTGGTGCGAATTTCAGGCGAGAGCGTATGGACAAGAGTAAGCTCTATTAAAATAATACGCAAAACCAAAAAGAATCAAGATGGAACAAACAAAGAACAATGCATCAAGTACATTGTACAAACACGTACTGTGTGTTTAAGGCACCAGATGTTTCAAGCAACATTGAAGGCAGCAGGGCAGGGATGATTTGATACAATAGCAATGGATAGTAAGGAGAATCCCGGGATACATGCCCGTTGCGATGAAGCCAATATAAGATGACTGCCAGTCAAATGGCATTGATTTTATTTTCTCAATACGATATACATCAAATCTTGTAGATATATCCATGTCTCGTCTCAAGATGTACAACAAAACGTTGATTAATTAGTTTCATCCTTGTGTGCCCCAGATGTTGCTTTACCAGAGGCTGTTGAATTTAGCAAAATTTTGCGTGTGTGCAATGTTGCAATAGGCGATTAAATCAATCAGTCAACTCAGAATCATGTGGCTAAAATATGAAACTTGCACAATAGCCCGCTAAAAAGCGGCATGAAGGTTACGAAGAAGAAGAAGAAGAAGAAGAAAAAAGTTTTTTTCATAACTGGGCAGATCCCGAAATTAGTAAAGTCAAGAAAAAAAAAAAAAAAAAAAAAAAAAAAAAAAAAAAAAAAAAACTGTATATATATATATAGCAGCAAGATTTTTTCATTTCACAAGAAAACTTTCTTTTTTTTTTTTCTCTCTCTCTCTCTTCCTTCTCTAAACTTTGTATCATTAAATTGACACTTTAAAACATTTTTGATTTATCCTAAATATACAGAACACATATAGACATGGATTCTTCTGATCTCTCCGACAGTAAGATTCTTCATGATAAACATTGATGCAGTAATATGTTTGCTAACATAAATCAAATAGTCCCAGCTGTTCGTCTCGCTTCTGGCGTTGAAATGCAACAAAGATGGCCATCATCATCTGTTCATAGCAATGATCCACAACAATCTCTGCATCAGCAACAACAGCAACAGCAACAGCAAAAGCCTACTGCTGGTGAAGCTCCTCGTCTCATTGAATTGGCACCTACGAGAGGTAGTCAAGGCACTGTTGTCACAGTTGTCGTGCAATCATTGCCTCATCAAATCGTTCCTGTCAAATTGGCTTTCAACAGTCTTGTTGTAGACACCAAGCAAATGCAAGCACAAGGCATCACTTCCCTCGTCGCTGCCGTTCCTCCTTTCCAGCATACGCACTCCACTACTGCTAATGTTCCCATCTCCATCTGCATGCTTGACAAAGACTCTGTTACTGAAACTTGGCCTGTAGCTGAATTTGTCTATGAGTTCGATACAAAGGACAACAGCACCACAGCCACTACCACACCTACCACATCTGCTTCATCAATCAACACTGTCAATGATTACAATAATGATGAGATGTCCAATGATATATCCCCCTATCCACATCAACAGCAACCTAGAGAGGAGAACTTTCTGGGTGGTGCATCTACTCCTTCCAACTATGACAGCTTCTATCAACAACCTGTCAGCAATTACAGCCAATACAGTAGCTACTACAATGCTCCCAGAGATGTGTACAATGACTCCAGTATGTATTCAATTCAGCTGTCATAATGTAACATGCACTAATTTGTTCTACCTAGAATACAATCAATACAGAGCCACTAATCAAGCTCGTCCTAGTCAACAACCCTTGAACCCATTGAACTATAACAACAGCACCATGAATCTCTTTGGCTCAAGCACAACTGGCTTTACTGGCATGTTGACTGGATTTGATCAAAACGAGTCTGTTCTCCCTACCTCGTTACCTCAAACTTCTCTTGGTTACCCTCAACAAGTGGCTGCTGCTGCTGCTGTACCTCCTCAACGCCAATCAGCTCCTACTACACCAACCGCTTATGGCTATGCTAAATCCTCTGTCCATGTTCCCACTACCTCGGTTGCCAATTATCAACCCTATCCCGGCCTTGTCAGTCGTGCCAATCTCAAGATCATGGGTGATCTGGATTCTATGGCCAAGAACTGGGCTGCTGATGAATGGGAGCACCGCCGTAGATTGGTTCAATTTTGGCGTGAACAGAATGGCAATGAGATCCGCTGTACATTTGACCCTGTTGCTCAAGGCGAACGTATTACCTCTAACAGTGGCCACATTGTTGTCTCTTGTATCTACTGGGCTGAACGCAACGATTGTTTCATCACCTCTGTTGACTGTATTCATCTCTTGGAGTCTCTTATGGACATTAGATTCAGCGTTGAAGAAAAGAACCGTGTCCGTCGTAACTTGGAAGGCTTCCGTCCATTGACTGTGAGCAAATGCAAGGCTGAATCTGCCGATTTCTTCAAGTTGATTATGAGCTTCCCTAATCCCAAGCCAAGAAACATTGAAAAGGACGTCAAGGTGTTCCCTTGGAAGACGCTTCCCTATGCCCTCAAGAAGATTGTCACCAAATACACTGCTTCATCCTACAACAGCAGCAGTAGCAGCAGCAGCAGCAATAGCAACGCTCAACATCAGCGTCGTGCTCAGTTGAAGAGCGCGAATGCCACACCTACAACTACTTCTGTATCTACTGGCAATACAAATACCACTTCCTACATGAATGTGCATCAGCAGGAGAACAACGTGGACAGCTTCTACTCCAATCCTCAATCCAATGTCTATCAACAACCACAACAAACATCATCACCCTTTGCATATCAACCATCACAGCCATCACAACAACAACAACAACAACAACAACAACAAGAACCTATTTCATCAATGTATCAAAGCTCCCCATCATCAGTTCCTGCATTTACAACTTCATCTTACACACAGTCTTCTCCCGTTCTTGATTCCAAGAATACACCTTCCCCACGCCTGCAATATCCATACAATGATATGCTGAATTCAAACGGTTCAGCAACTGGTGATTTAGCTGGCATGTCTGCCAAGGCTACCTCTTCTTCGTCATCGAATCAAGGATCTCCTTGTCTGGATAGACGCACCAGCCTCGACAATCAGCAAGACTATCTTGTCAATTTTAAGAATGAATAATCTCGCACGCTTTTCTCTTTTTTGCTCTTCCTCTTTTGTACATAATTTTTTGAATAAATCAAATTTAGATTACACTGTATTAGTATTGGCATTACATTGTGTCTCCTTTTTTTGGTGATATGGAAAATGGAATGCATGGATCACAGAAAAAAAAAAGAGATCAAAAATCAGGCCATTTTTGAACTACCTGTAAACCATATTACCCAGGCAGCAAAAGGGCCCCAACTGCCCTTTTTTTCAGGTAGTTACTAAAATCCGGAAATCGTTCTCGTTAGACAACGTAAAAAACGTGCAGCCTTGTTATTCTTATCCTTGTCCTGAATGTAGCATGCTAAAAGCAGTAATTTACATCGTCGTTTGATGTGCTCAAGATCGTAGATTCGCTGGTTTCATGCTTAATATCGCTCCGTTATATGCCAAAAAATGAACTTCCGGATATACCATTTGTCATAGTCAACGAAAAGGAGGTTTGTTGTGCAGTTTAATTTTGACATGTGGAATGACCCTTCTTGCCTTGCTTTCATATGTCGTATGATGTCACTTGCTATAGACAATTTTTGAATATTGGTATACATTTCTCATACTCGCTCTTATTTAATTCACATATCGAGGCGTGCAACCTTGATCAATCCTTCTGATTAATAATCTATTTGCTTCACTAGCCGATTAACTGGAACCTATCTGACACAAAGTTTCATCTGTTTAGGTAATAAATAAAAATGTTATGATTATACTACTTGGCCAATACTTTCGTATTCGGGTTTCATGAAGCTTTTGCCTTGTGTTAATTCCATGGGATTGATGCTTTCGAAATGTTTCAGTTATATATGGAACGACAGTAATAAATGGCCGTTAGCAAGCAAGAGTTGCATGATGAGAACCACCTTACCGTATCAGTATATGCAACATATATATTTTATCCAGCCTGAAACAGCATTAACATGACGATTCGATCTCTCCTTGAGAATGCGGCTATAGGTCCGCGCTGTAGGTCGTCTTACCTCAAGAAAAAAAGGGAAGAATCAGAATCGCAGTAAAGGAGAGTGATGTGATGGTCTTGATCTCGCAGATCAAGCATGGTTATCAGGTTTCAAAGCTGAATCTGTGTCCCTTAGATTGACCTTACTACATCATTCTTGTAGTATTGCGAAACAGCCTTCATTTTTGCATTGAAAATGTGAAGCAATCAAAGGGAAGGATGACTAAAACATTTGAAAAGCATTAAAATCAAATGTCTTGGTATTAAGAAACAAACGAACTGTTGGGATCCTTCGTATAATACACAATGTGTGAAACTTGTGTATGTTACTATGAAATAGCACATGTGCGGCTTCAAGAAGCCATCTCTTTGGAGTATCATTTGCTACATAGACGCAAGGGAATGCTACAAGAACTGCACTTGCTTTCTCGTACCTTTGATTTGGTTAAAGTTAATATACACTTTATCTGAAAGTAGCAAGAAATTGCAGCATTGGCAAAGGATTGCACTTCAAACAAAACTAATCTCACAGCATTCATATGGAAAAAAAAAGTGTTTATTGTTAATTTTACGAATAAATATGTAAACTTAATAATCATCCTTCAATCTTCTGGAGGCTTGACGGATAGCCCGGGCAGCTCTCTCTTCAGCATGACGAGCTTGCGCGTAATCCTCAGCTTCAATGCCATCTACAATAGCAGGGAAGACTTGAGAAGAGTAGCCAGTCCAAAGGCCAGGAGCGTAAACCACATGCTTGAACCAGTTGCGGCCTTGGATACCCTCAGGATCAATGAAACCACGTTCAAAGAATGTGAGGCGGTTGTTGGTTCTTGCTAAACGCTTAGCCAAGACTAAAGGAATAGCATCGAGAGACTTGTACTCAGCAAGGCGTTCTTCGAGGCGTTGTCTCTTGTGTTGGAAACGGCGTGTGGTCTTTTGCAGCTTATCAACAGCACTTTCCAGTTCAGGGAAGGTGTGAGGAGCAGCAAATTCAGTGAGTCTATCCACGTATTTGGCCAGTTCAGCACTGTAATCAGTGGGATACAAAGGCAACACAGGTGAATCGGCAAGGCGCAAGGTGAGCAAACCCCAGAGCTTCACAAGGGCCTGATGGTATAAGAACTCTGGATCACCAAACTTTTCCATCCAGTGGAAACTATCATAATTGCTGTGATACACGCCATAATCACCACTAAAGCCCAAGTTGATACTAGCAACGCCAACGTGATCCAAGAAGCCAACAAAGTCGGATCCAGATCCTAATTGACCAATTTCAGGGTTTTCATCTTCAGTGCGCTTTTGGTCTGCTCTCCAAGCATCAAGGACAGATCCACCCGTACGAGGATCATGAATATCAGAAACAACACTGTAAAGAATACGATTGAGAGAAGGAGATGCTTGGGCGTCAAAGTGAGAACCAGAGACAGCGGTATCAACATTGATGTATACAGCGGCTTCTTTATCAAGCCACTCTCTGTTATCTTCCACCCATTCGGTGGAACCAACAAGACCGTATTCTTCAGCATCCCATGATGCTAGAACAATTGTACGTCTAGGGCGCCAGCCAGTCTTCAAGAGTTCACCAAATACGCGGGCAAGTTCCATGAGCGAAGCAGATCCAGAGGAAGGATCAACGCCACCATACACCCAAGCGTCGCGATGATTACCCAAAATGATAGCCTTTTCAGGCTCCTGAGCGCCTTCAATGCGAGCAATGACATTCCAAATGGGCGTAATCTTGTTTTCAATATGGTTGACCAGAATAGCCTCACCTTCAGTAGGACCACTGAAATAATGAACTTCATCAAGGCCGCCAGCCCAATCTTCTTTACCGCGAACACCCAATCCTTGAGTAGCCTTAAGAATTGGCAAAGCATCTTCCCAAGATAAAGGCAATGAGGGGATCTTGGCCAAACCAGGAGAATCTTCTGGTTTGATACGAGTAGCATTTTCAGTGGCAGGATAGCCAGGAGTTAAGGGGTCACCAGCAAGAAGTGATAGGTATTGAACAGAACCTCTCTGAGCAGAGCTCTTGGATCTCCAAGGGCCATCAGGATAAGACTCGGCTGGATTTGAAGAGTTGTCCTTGTTCAATGGTCCATCATCAATGGGATCAGAGTAGATCAGCGCACCTGCACAACCAAAGATCTCAGCAACTCTGACTTTGAGGCCACGGAAGTTGCCACCATAGCGCATCAAAGCAATAGTACCGTTTAGCTCAATACCTTGATCCTTCAAGAACTGGAAGTCTTGCAAGCGACCGTAATTTGCATAGACAATGCGACCTTGAACAGTGCCGTTTTTGGAATAGCCGTGGAAGGTGGGAACCACATTGGGATTCTTGCTAGTTTCGTCTTCGTCCACTGGGTCTTCGGTCAGCTTGGCTTCGAATTGCAAGTGCTTGGGGCCAGAGACAATAGCCAAACGGTGAGAGACGGGATAGTTTAACAGTGGCCAGTAGGTGTCAATCTTGGTTTCCAATCCAAAACTTTCAAATTGGTCGCGAGTCCATTCAGCTTGTTTCTTGTCGTTGGGAGTGCCAGCCAAATGGGCTTCAGAGGTGTATGTCTTTAAATAATCGCGGACGCTTTTGTTTGAAGGTAAATCAAGGAAAATCTTTTCGGCATTTGTTAATCCAGGAGTTGGGGTAGCTGCTAAGGAGCCGAAAAAAAACAGCATGAATACTTCAGCAGATCATGGATTATCCGTCTATTATACTTACAAGGTTTCTTTGCATGATGCTTATTAAACCACAGTCCAACAGTAACTCCCAAGAGAATGAGAGCCAGCACAAGAGCTACAATAGTAGTTACAATGCGGAATGTGGTCTTTCTTGGAGGTTCAACAGTGCCTCTCTCGCGGTTCAATAAGGGAGTGTTTTCATCACGCTCTCCATTCCACTTTCTATCAAACCATTCGCGAGCTTGGTTCCAGCGCTGTTTGATTCCATTTCCATCCCCTTCGTCTGATGGTAATGAGATAGCTCCTGCCATTGTGTTATGTTGTATGATAAGGAGATATCGAAAAGAAGAAGAGATTCGAAATGAAAATTTGAAGCTAAAATATGGACACCACAGATTCGGAGTTGTGTCTGGTAAGAGATTATGGATGTTGAACGAATATGGCAATAAATGCCCTTGTTGATCCTTCAAGATACATTATGCTTTTGTCCGAAGGCTCGGCAGAATTTGACACTTGGCTCTCACAATTCTGCTTGGTGATTAATGTATTTAATTGCTTGCTATGAGCGATTTCTTTATTTGTGATGCCCTCCGTCATAAACACAGAGAATGACGAATGCTATCATGGAAATTGGACCATCATCCAAATTCATGCAATTTGCTAATGGATACACCCCATTCCAGGGCGGGTTATTCTTTTTCCATGTTCTGATTGTGTAGATCAAAATGGCTCCCATTCTATCATCTGATCAACATTTCTACCGCCTATTGCTATCTATATACTGAAAGTCCTCCTTTCAAACTATAAATTGCCGTGGGAGAACCCTTCATTACTCATCTAAAACTAAGAATTTGAATTTTCTTCGATGCTTCATGTCTGTATCTATGGGAACAATACATATATGCGCGGATAGCACACTTATATTATTTCTTACTACTGGGAACTGTGCTAATCACAGCGAAGTCTGGATGCATTTGAGCCGTGTTTTCTCCCGTTGGAAGCGGTTTTAGACCGCCAGAGTAGCACCAAACAGTTGCTCGCATCTAGCGCTTACTTTCTGACACTTTTGCTGAACTTTTTTAGGATCGTCGAAAATCGACCAAAAATCCATGAGGGATGCCTCATGATTTTCATCGAAAATCAAACGATCGCACTTTTCACGTCAACAACAAAGACTTTTACTATGGTACATATTAGATCAAAATGATGCTATTGATCTAGAGCAACGCCTGGAATTACTTTTATGAGACCTTCATATGTGAAATCTTGACATATTCGCCAAAAACCTGATTTCGTATTTACTGAATTTACTCGATAGATTTATTCAAAACACCTCTTATGAATGAGACCATTAGATGCGCCTTGAAAAGCACTCCAAGGAAGCTTAAGGAAGTATATGAATATCATCATAGCTTACATAGTCGAATTGGTCGAAATGGTTTAAAGAAGTCGAAAAAAAAACGAGATTTGACCAATCTAGAACGAAAATTGGTATTCGGAGATTCAATAATTTAGGCATTCAAGAATGCTTCTCATGACGACGAATGCAATGGTATTCGAAAGGGAATCGCAGGTAGTAGAAGAGTACTATTAAATCTATAGTCCCTAGATACTTTTATAACCCTGATATGAAAACTGAGTTGCCTGGCATCTGTCAGGCCTGGCTCATATATGATTAATGATTTTTACAATCAATCAACAAAAACCACTTTCACTTTTGTCATCTTTCCTCTGCTCAGTGCTGTCAACAACGCTTTTTTTGAACGACGACGACCTGAAGCCTCAGAGATTTTCCTATTTACTGCAGACATGTTATGCAGCCCATGAATCGTCAATGTCCAGATGGACGCTATTAAATGTAGAATGCAAGAAAGTAGCATGCTTAACAGTAATGCTATGATTTTTTTACCTACTTTCCATACGCTTCAAAAGCATCTATTACTGTATTGCCTTCATGATGAAAAGGGCATTGAGTTTGCCTGCCAACCCCACCAGCCAAAATTAATTCAAACCCAGAATAATAGTCTGTTCCAGATTGGCCAAATCTTGATGGTTTTGGACTCGATTGAACTATCCTTGCAGATTCGACTAAGTAAGATATAATGATCACCCTATGCTTCTTTAAGCTTTCTTGGAGTGCTTTTCAAGGCGCATCCAATGATACCAAGTAAGATCTATGTTTTGAATAAGCTTATTGAGAAATTTGTGAAAATATGAAAAGAGGTTTCTGGCCAAAACGTCGAAATTTTACATATCAAAGTCCCACACAGATGATTTCAGAGGTTGCTTTGGATCGATAGAAACATTTGATTCAAGATATACCATAGTAAAAGCCTTCGTTTTCAAGGTGAAAAACGCGATCGTTTGATTTTTAATGAAAACCATGAGGGGTACCTCATGCTTTTTGGTCGATTTTTGGCTATGTTTTTTTGATCCCCAAAAAGTTAAACAAAGGTATCAGCAAGTAAATGCTAGATGAGAACAGTCGTTTGGAGCTATTTTGGCAGCTTTAAAGGGCTTCTACCACCAGAAATCACTGCTCAAACGCACTCATATTTTGCTGTATTTGAGGCACTAAGGACTAAAAAGTGGAAGTACCAGTATGCTGCTTGCCCGTATATGAAGTAGCTACGTGTATATGGATGTATAGCACCACATTCGAATCAAATCCACAGATAACATGAAGTGTTTTCATGTGTAAGTAGAGGGTCAACATGAAAGTAGTAGTACTTTTAAAGATACGCAAGGGCAATCGGTAGCGCGAGCTGCCTCTGCGCAGGTTGATTCTCACCGAAGCGAAGCAAAAGTAAAGAGCCATTCAAAGCATAAATACGCGTTGTTATAAAGTAACTACTGGCAGCCATATGCTTTCAGTATTAGATAGGCAATTTCTTATATAGATGCGTATTGAGATCGAAATTTTGTGGCAATAAAGTGAACACTAGAGCAACGTAGTCATTATAGATACGTAAAATCAAATATATTTCTTGTTATTCAGACTTTAGATGTATGGATGGCAAGTTAAATACCATGTACTATAATAGGGCGTACAAACGGGTACAACCTTAGTATGGCTTGAGGCACAGTATAAACGGAAATGACTAATTCGTGTGAATTCAGCCAAACACGTCAGAAATTCTATACCCATAGATCAAACAATTAAAATTTACACATAAACATTACACTAATTTGTCAGCATGAATATCAAGCTAGAAGAACAAAGAGCTGTTGTTCATTAAGAATTTTTTATTCTTGAATAGCCATTCACTTGCTTCATGCTTTGTCTGACCGTCTGTATTGCGGTTGTACCTGGATCTGTAACTATCCTTGTTTCATGCGAGCACGCATTGATCCTCTGAATAGACCCTTTGCGAATTGCTGTCCATTGGTGTAACAATGATGTGGTGATAGCATTGAGGCAAATTCGTATATCTCCTATACAAGGATAGCTCCTCGGGGAAAAACTTCACCGAGAAGTATGCGAAATACACCATCTTGAGATTATCTCTATATGAATTTGTGCAAGAATTGCATTCTAACCATTACCCTAAAAGCGTCAATGCAAGCAATTATATACGTGGAACGATTATGTAGGGAAGAGATCCTCGGTACTGTAACTTATCTGCTACAATGATGATTATTGATAAAGAACCGCATTGTGGAAGATCCCTTTTACTGCTTTACCATTGTACAATCGCATAACTCCGAGAGCATCACAACACATCATATCTATTGCATAAATACACATTCTAGTTTGTATCCCTTTCTTCTTGCTTTTTATATATTTCAAACATTGCTGAAAATGACAGGAGCTAACTCACTACCGCCTGGTGATGGTAGTCATGGAGATAGCATCAAACACAGTTGGAATCAAGCTCGTATATGGTTTGAAAAGCAATGGAATGGGCAAGACGAAACGACCCCCTTATTGTACAATGAACGAGATACTAATGCTGACCACCGTCAACAAGCTCGTCGCAAAAAGACAGCATTTCGTCTACTGGTTACCAATATCGCATTGATGATAGCTCTCGCCTTGTTGGGCGTTTCCTTTGGTTTCTGGTACAGTAAGCGTTCGGCACAAAAGCCAGGTACGTATGTTACATGCACCTGCTGTAAATTATTCATGCTGACCCTTGGCTCATTGTAGTAACATCATCACAGGCGGAAAAAATCTTGCTCGATTCGCCCTCCAGAGACAATTTGCGTAATTATCTCAAGATATATACCTCTGAAGCACATTTAGCAGGTACTCCCAACGACAAGAAACAAGCTGAATGGACTCGCAATCAGTTTGAGAGCTTTGGATTGAAAGCCAATATTAATACGTACTGGCCACTGTTAAATTATCCCATCAACCATCGCTTAGCACTTGTCTCTGGTCCCAAACATTTACGATTTGAAGCCAAGTTGACCGAAGACCCTGTTGAAGACGACGAGACGAGCAGAGATCCTAATGTAGTACCTCTGTTCCATGGCTACTCCAAAAACGGCACTGTTCAAGGTCGCATTGTCTATGCAAATTACGGTCGCTTGCAAGACTTCCAGTTCTTGAAGGATCAAGGTATTGAGCTAAACGGTACTATTGCTTTGATGCGCTATGGTGGCAACTTCCGTGGCCTCAAAGTCAGAGCTGCTGAGATCTTTGGTTGTGCAGGTGCGCTGATCTACTCTGATCCCATTGATGATGGACCATTGAACAAGGACAACTCTTCAAATCCAGCCGAGTCTTATCCTGATGGCCCTTGGAGATCCAAGAGCTCTGCTCAAAGAGGCTCTGTTCAATATTTCTCAGTGATTGCTGGCGATCCTTTGACCCCTGGCTATCCTGCCACTGAAAATGCTACCCGTATCAAGTATGAGGATTCTCCTGGTGTGCCCAAAATTCCCTCGTTGCCTTTATCTTGGGAAGATGCTTTACCAATTCTTAAGGCTACTCAAGGATTGGGTGTTCGCGGTAAAGAAGATTGGGCTGGCGGCCTTGATGAAGTTCATTATTTCAGTGGTCCCACTGAAGGTGAGGCTATTCTGGTCAACCATATTGAAAACAAGATTACGCCCATTTGGAATGTCATTGCTCGCATTGAAGGCGCTCAGGAGCCTGAAAAGGCTATTATTTTGGGTAATCATCGCGACGCTTGGGTGTATGGTGGCGTTGATCCTTCCTCTGGATCTGCTTCGCTCATGGAACTTGCTCGCATATTTGGTGAACTCTTGAAGACTGGCTGGCGTCCACGTCGTACCATTATACTAGCTTCCTGGGACGCTGAAGAATATGGTCTTGTTGGCTCCACTGAGTGGGTGGAAGACAATGCTGAGTGGCTTGATAAGGAAGCTGCTGTTTATGTCAATGTCGATACTGCTGTTTCGGGATCTCACTTTGGCGTTCAAGCATCTCCTTCATTGAATCGCATCCTGTATGAAGTGACCTCTGAGATTCATGACCCTCGTACTGGCAAATCAGTGTTTGACGCATGGAGTGCAGATGAAAAGCTGGTGGGTCATGAGCATCCAGAAGTGTATCGATTGGGATCTGGTTCTGACTTTGCTCCCTTCCTGGATCACGCAGGCATTGCTAGTGTCAACTTTGCTTTCCGTGGTGATTACGGTGTATACCACAGCAACTATGACAGCTTTCGCTGGATGGAGAAATATGGCGATCCAGGATTCTATTACCATCAAGCCCTTGTCAAGCTCTGGGGTCTGCTTGCTTTGCGTCTCTCTGACTCGCCTGTCTTACCTCTCTACCTTAATGACTACAGTGCTGAAATTGCCAAATATACTGCGGAGATCACTGATTTAGCTGCTCCTCAGACATTCCCTGAATTAAAGGTCGCTGTCAACAACCTTCAAAGTGTCACTGGTGATTTTGAGGAATACAGACAAGGCATTGAGAAACTTATCTCTCAATACGAGTCATTGGATGACATCCCTCTCAAGTTGTCCAAGGATATGAAGAAAGTAAATGATCATCTTGCTTTCTTTGAGCGTGGTTTCATTGACCCCAAGGGCAACAAGGATCGTGATTTCTTCAAACATGTCATCTTTGCTCCTGGACTTTGGCAAGGATATGCTGCTCAAATCTTCCCTGCTATTGCGGATGGCATTGAAAACAACAACCGCAAACAAGCTCGCCAGGCTGGAAAGAGAGCTGCCTGGGCAATTGAGCAGACTGCAAGCTCATTTAATGGATATCAGCAGTCGCAATAAATTGATTTTGAGACCTTTTGTATTTGTAAAAGCATAATCGAGCGATTTTTATTTGAAATACTATGTTGCAAATGTAGACAACAAACTAAAACTTGAAAACTCTGTCTTTCGAGTAGCCTAGTTCCTTGAGGATGCCGCCAAGTTTACCTTGACTCATCAGAATGGTTTCGCCTGCTATTGATTTGACCATGGGAGGAGGGCCACAGACAAAGATGATAGAGTCTTCTGCTTGTGGGCTAGGTAAATGTTCTTGAATGACCTCCTTGTTGACAAAACCACTGACACCTGTCCAATTTGTTGGTGCTTTATCCAATGCATACACTACTTTGAAACGATCAGGATGCTCCTTTGCGATTTTGTCCAATTCATTCTTCAATAATATATCTTGTTCGGTTTGGTTCGCGTATATCAGAGACACCCTAACATTCTTGTCGGTGGAATCTTCGTGAAATATTCTCTTGATGATTTGTAGCATGGGAGTAATACCAGTGCCACCAGCGATCATGCCCACGTTTTGCTTTTGGGTATTTTCCCAATCATATTTGACCATAGGGCCCTTGAAATCAAGTGTGTCTCCAGGTTTCATAGTGTGAATAAGAGGTGTCATTGCTCCATCATCGTACTTTTTGATCATGAAATCAATATGTCCTGCCGTCTGTGTAGAAATGCGTTATTTGTCTGATCCCGTAGATTGTAGTCTATACTATTAACTAACCTTCTCATCAGAAATGGGCGTGTAGGGTCGAAGAACAGGCAAGAAGCCTCCTGAAGAGTGTTTTACAATAACACAAGAGGCTACAGGAAGACCAGAAGTCTGGCCTTCAGGAAGAGCAAAACGGAATAGACTCGTGTTATGAGTGACAGGCTGAATATCCAAAAGCTATCAACAGTCTACGTTAGTATATATATATATATGCTTTACAAACCGTATATAACGCACATTACCTTGAGAGAGACAAAACCCCTTGATTTGAATACAGACGATGACCTATCTTCTTGTAATGGGCATGTCTTGCCTTGCTTCTTGTTGTAAGCAATTCCACTTACAAAGCCAGCACCAAGCAACCCTAATAGCAGACCGTTGCTTAATCCACCCTTTTTGGCTGGAGTTTCTGTGGAGTACTGACGCACATTGCGAAATGCTTGTGCCTGCATGAATGTGCATTAAAAAACTAAATAATTTCATTTGACTAACGAGAGGGTTACCTGTGAAAATCGCAATGCTGGGCTTTGGGCAGCTTGACGGATACCCTTATTTATAGTTGATGTAAAGAAACGCATTTTTGTAGTATCTAGGTGTAGATTTTACACAGAAAGAGATTCGAGTGGACCCTGTTTATACATTTGCATTTACATCGGCCACGGCTCACTAAATCATCCGAATTATCCGATCCGTGCTATTGTTCTATACATTTCAAGTGAAATGGCAAATAATTAAATCTCATGCAAAACGAAAATACGGGATGATTCATAAATACGTATAGCATGGGTTACTATGACTCAAATACCTATCGCTGCCATGGTTTCACAAATAAATGTGGTATTTTTTCTGGCCTATACGGATTGTTAATGTTAAGATGCTTTCGCAATCTATATGAAATCTAATGTTTCAAATGGAAGTACTCTCGTCCTTTTCTGTACTGTATAACAATCTCATCCTTTAATGGAGATACCAAGAGCATCGGATAAAGATTCATTTACAGCTTGCACAGTAAATCTTGGCAGACCATAGATCTATCATCGTGCGACCGGCTTGATTAAACTCATCCTCAACCAGATAGTGAAGCCTTTTCTCGAATGGATCAAACTTAAATTGAAGTATGGCTGTGTCAGTCCGAATATTGAAAAGGCAGCACTGGCTTATTGTTGGAAAGCTATTCAGATGAGTGGAGCCAAACTCTGCGAAAGGCATGTTGCTTGTAAATCCCATCCCAACCCCTAATATTGGTAAATCATCTTGGATCCGTTGCACTTCAAAGATGTACATATTGCTTATGTACTTGAGACGTCGTGACAATTGAGACAAGAATTGAGGATGCAGAACGACCAAGAATCTCTGCAAGAAAACCGCTTAACTCTTGACTGTGTCGATTTGTCTAGCAGTGTATGAGTTATAGTTCGTTAGCCTTTTTACCAAAATATATATATTGTTGTTTGGGAGGCTCTAACACAGCAATTAGGCGTTCGTTCTTTGCAATGCTATCGGGGATCAGGTATATTGATTCGTACAAATGGCCCTCAGCGACTCGTCTTCAAGCCTTGTATGTGAGTTATAATTGTAAAAAGGTGTTTGTGTTGAGTAGGGCTATGGAGAACACTATCTTCTGCATCTCTTTTAGCAGCTGAGTTCATGCTGCTGGAGAGTGTTGCATGATGTTGATAGCATAGAAAAACAAGAAACACAGACATCCAAGGTTAGAGCTTTTTGAACAGCTCAGTCTGACTGTTGCCATTTATACCCCAACAATGGACAGATCATAACCTTCTCACTATTGATCTGACCACACCTGGCATCAAGTTGGGCCCTGGAAGTTTGTGCTTTAATCCATACCTGCTGTTAAATCGCTTTTTGACAATCTTCCTGCGGAGGCGAAGCTTCATAAGGACGAGGCACAGAGGATGGTGGAACCCCCCTTCCCACCTCAAACTCGGTCTTGCTACTGCTTGATCATGCACACAAGAACAAGTGTTCAGGTTTGGATGGCCTACCCTTCGAAGTATACCTGTACCTGTTTTCCAAGTTTCCTCCAATTTTGTTCCTCTTGACACAACTACTGACAGATGCCTTATATGGTATTTTCCCTGACTCTGGGAAGCAGACACGTATTGTCCTGCTATTTAAAAAGGTAGATCCTGAACTATTGAAAAACTGGTGCCCCCTCTCACTAATGAATAGCGACGCCAAAATATTTACCAAAATGCCTGCTAACCGCTTCAATCGTGTCCTTTCCCGGCTCGTTATACTATACCAAACGAATTTTATGCCACACCGTCTAATCCCGAACAACACCTGGTTGAATCAAACCTAGTTGCACAACCTTCGCCGATCCCCATGTTGCTGTGCTCTTGAATCAAGAAAAGGCTTATTGTATTCTTATACCACATCCATTTTGAGCGTTATATTCTAATATCACAGCCACTCTGAGCGTTATATTCTTGTATTACAGCTATTCTAAGCGTTTCATTGTAATACTACTATGATTTCAAAGCGTGGTAGTCTAACACCACAGCCCCTTCAAGCATTGCACCCTATATATGTACACATTTATGCCTCATTGTGCTATGATGATACAATACAACAGTACCACTCAGCCTAATACTTCCAGCTGAATATTTAAATGTAGCAGCATGCTCTAAATCTTGATTAATGCATACAATGCCTTGTGCCTTTGTATTGGTACAAGAACGCGCCTATTTGCAAGTGAATGTATATATCGCAGCCAAATTTGACAAATTTCAAGTCTTCATATCTTGACATGAAGATCTTTCTGAGCCACCAGAATGACACCAAACAATTATACGCGAGTATTAGTAACTTCCTGACACCTTTGCTCAACTTTTTGGGCCAAAAAAAACATGGCAAAAAATCAATCAAAAACCATGAGGTAGCCCTCATGGTTTTCACCGAAAATCAAACGATTGCATTTTTCACTTTGAAAATGAAGATTTTTACTATGGTAAACGAGCCTTTCAGCACTTCGGGTGGTTTCCTGACCTACGCTTCGCTTCGGTGGAAACCAACCTACGTTCAAACGGCTCGCGCTGCCGCGGGCCTTTGGCTAATATCCCAAAATTAATAGAGCTAAAATGTTAGAAGAGGAACCCTGATTGTTGATTGATACATAATCACTAATCATATGAGTGTTTATGCTTCGGATGGTTCTCACCGAAGCGTAGCGAAGGTAGAGAACCAACCTGCGCAGCGGCAGCTCGTGCTACTGATTGCTCTTGCGTATTTTATCAAAATACTGCTACTTTCATTTTGACCCTCCACTTACACATAGTAACCCTTCATATTATCTGTGGATCTGATTCTTATGTGATGTTCTACATCCATATACACGTAGCTACTTCATATACGGGCAAGCAGCATACTGGTATTCCCACTTTTTAGTCCTTAGTGTCCCTAATACAGAAAGTATGAGTGCGTTTGAGCTGAATTTTCTTGCGTTCAAGGCCGTTTTAGATCGTCAGAATAGCCCCAAATGGTTGCTTTCATCTGGCAGTTACTTTCTGACACTTTTGCTCGACTTTTTGGGGACCAAAAAAACATGGTCAAAAATCGACCAAAAAGCATGAGGTATCCCTCATGGTTTTCATCGAAAATGAAACGATCGCATTTTTCATCTTGATAATGGAGACTTTTACTATGGTATATCTTGAATCAAAATGTTTCTATCAATCCAAAGCAACCTCTGAAATTATCTTTGTGGGACTTTGATATGTAAAATTTCGACATTTTGGCCATAAATCTCTTTTCATATTTTTACAAATCATTCAATAAGTAAATTCAAAACATCTATATAACTTGGTACCATTGGAAGCGCCTTGAAAAGTACTCCAGGAAAGCTTAAGGAAGCATTTTTTTTTTTTTGTAGGGGAGACGAGCTCCAGTTTTTATTTAAAGTCCTTTAAATGTCGTGCTGAGGGATAGAAAAGACTGGATATAGAGACAAAGGATCGGATGGAAAATGGGTTGGAAAAAAAAAAAGGTGACAGAAGAATGAACGAAAAGGTAAAACTGAATACTTACGAATCAAGATTTAACTCGGCATCCAAACGAGCAAGAGAGCGAGCAAGGCGAAGTTGAACGGTGTCAGCGATGAACGGGGTTCGGTCGAAGATCCAGCGCCAATGCGCTTGCCAAATTGTCAAAAGAGTAGTTGCGAATAGTTGAGGAATAGAGAGTTCATTGAACGAGAGAGAGGGATCACGATCAAGAAGAGGGGAAGAACAGAGTAAAGTTTGTTGTAAGAAATGAATCAGATCAACATCAGAGATTGATGGAGAAGCAGAAAGATAGGTGTGATACATGTATCGCCAGACCAGCAACTTGGGAGGACAGGAGAACAGAGCATGTGTGATATCCTCCGTGGGAGAGGCAGGGCAGATTGTACAGAGGTGAGAAGGGTGATTGTCAGGAACGCGTAGATGTAGGAGGGCTCTGGTGGGGATTTTTTCATATATAGCCCGATACCAGACCGTGCGAGCAGCAAGGGGAATTGCGAGTGTCCAGAATGAGCGCCATTGAGGAGGTTGGAGAGGAGAAAGAGAGGAGGAGGAAGAGGGTAGGTTTTTGCGTAGTTTTTTAAAAAAGCGGATGCTGTTGAGTGGCAACCGACTACGCGAAGGCGAGGAAGAAGGAGGGACGAAAATGCTACGGCAAAACGCCCGCAGAGAGGGAGGTTGATGAGGGTCTAGGGCTGGACGGGGAGCAATGAAGCATTGCTGTGCAAAGAAAGGTTGGAATATCAGTTGACGAGAATTGATGAAATCAGCAACACGTTGGGAGACAATAGGATGGCTAGCAAATTGGAAGGAAGAACGAACACGAAGCACCTGATGATCAGCATCTAACCGGAAAATGTCGCTTACAAGAAGCTTCTTTGCAACGTTGGAGCCGTCTAAGAGAAGATTCGGTGGTATAAAGCTAGATGAATAAAGAGTATTAGTAGTAGGTAGTGAATGTAAAAGAATATCATAGAGAGGAAGTGAGTAGCAAGTAACAGCATCAACATATAAGTTATGACGCTCTGTTATCTGGAAAAGTGACAAACAGGACTGAAGATTAGTAATTGGATTGAGATAGCTGTGTCGACGGGATGGGCTTTGAGGAAACCACGACCGATGGCGAGCATAAGGCAACAAGAGATAGTAGAAGAAATGAGGGAAGACGGTGGAGGAGTAGCACCAAGAAAGAGTATAAGTTAAGACAGGAAGCGAAGGAGTGTTGTACTTGGAGAAGGCCGGAGAGTCAAGATATTGAAGTAATAGAGGGCACACCCAGTACCATTGCAGAGCTTGTTGTTGAGAGAGAGGATCTAGGAGCCCCAAACCACCGGCAGAGCGAGGTAAAGAGAGAGTAGCAAAAGAGAGTCTAGGGAATATACGAAAATTAATGAAGGCGGTACCCAGGCTTCGTAAAGAGAGCAACTGGGCCTTGGTAAATGTTGTGAGTCGTAAAACATGCCATAATTTGGAATAAATGAGTGAATTGAGAATGGTAGCACGGCCACGGATGGAGATGTTGCGTTGTGAGTGAAGAGCAATGGCATTTCGGATGGAATCATATAGTTTTTGAAAGGCAACATTGCGTTGAGTAATGCTGGAACAGATGGGATAACCGAGATAAATGAGGGGAGTGGCGGATGTTCGATCATGCCAGGCGTTTATGCCATAGGTTGCGAGTAAGGCTTGCCAAGTTGCTGAAGGATTGCCTGAGAGAGATGTAGCTACTGTCTTGTGATAGTTCAATAATGCGTTAGAAGCTTTCATATACATGGTGATGGCGGTCTGCAAGCGATGAAAGTCCTGCGTATCATGGAGATATACCAATGTATCATCCGCATATGCCAGGATTTTTACCGCCAGAGGTGTAGAGGCGGGAGAATCTGGAGGAGCAGGAGTATCAGGACTGACAGCAAGGCCGTCATTGTCCGGAAACAACTGTTGCATAGGAACTGAAATATCGTCAGATGTAGTTTGATTAGTAGGAGGTGGAGCTTCAGTATGCAGGTTGAAACCAGTAAACTGAGGATCTTGTTGAATGGAACGAAGGAAAGGATCAAAAGCAATGTTGAAAAGGAGGGGTGAGATGGGATCCCCTTGGCGGATACCACGTTGTTGGGTGATGGACGAGGTGGATATGTGGCCGTTAATGTTGATGTGAATTTGCGTAGAGAAGAGAAGGGTTATTAATGAATGGATAATGTTAGTAGGAAGGTTAAATCGTTGCATCACCGCCCGAAGGTAGTCAGGGTGGATGCGATCATACGCTTTCTCTTGATCCAAGAGCAGCGCAATACTGTCCGATGAAGTTTCAGCAGCAATGAGACGAGTGTTGTTGAGAATCATACCATTATCACCGATAAAACGACCAGGCATGAATCCAGACTGTTGGGGGCATATGATCTTGTTCATGAAGGGCATAAGGCGTTGATTAAGCAATCGTGTGAAGATCTTGGCATCACAGCAAATCAAAGATAGTGGACGCCAATTCTTGAGGTTGGAGAGGTCGCCAGACTTGGGTAGTAAACAAATGCAAGTTTGCAACCAGCTGGAAGGGAAGATACCCAGGTTGAGGGCATCATTAAACACCTTAACAGCAAGTTGGGCGGCCTTCTGGTGGTTGAAGATAATGTTGAGAATGGGGTAAGGTAAACCGTCGATACCAGGACTGGATTGGAACTTGGTACGATGAGTACCAGTCAATAAGTCGGCAATGGTGAAAGGTTGCTGAAGGGTATCATGATCGGCATCCGCGATGGTGTCAGAATCCGGAATAGTGGCACACAGAGAGTCGATACTCGCTGAATCCACGGCATCGCAGGAGTATAATGCTGCATAGAAACTAGAGGCTGCTGTCTGCATTGAAGAGGGGTCAGTGCATAATGAGTTAGTAACTGGATTGATGAGGCTAGTAATCGCCTTTTTGACCGCACGAGTGGCAATGGTACGTTTGAGGTATCCGGCAGAGGTTTCTCCCTGCTCGCGCCAATGTTTACCAGCACGTAATCGTAAGTTGGAAGCTATCTCCCGTTGAAGAATACCTATCTGCTTTTCAATAGTCGAGAGTAGAGGAGCGCGGATCCGAGGATCTGTATATTGTCGACAGATGCGATTGCGTTTACGTTGGAGTCGTTTGGATTGACGTTCCAAGGCACTACTTCTATCACGACTGACTCGACGAACAATTTCTTGCACCAAGGTTTTGAGAGCATCCCAATTGTCCTGTGGGGAAGCAGGAGGAATAGAGGCGGCGATATCGATAGAGGCAGAGATCTCCAAGGTATTGAAAAAGTCATCAAGAGCTGTAAACAGTTGGTCAATGAAATATGGGTTAGTCGAAAGATTTGGGTTAGCACGCCAAAGGCCTGATCCCTGACGATCCGAAGAAAAGACAAATCGAGCCCGTAGTAGAGCATGATCCGTCCAGGAGGAGTCAAGGAACATAATTTCAGACGAATGTAGATGTTGAAATAGGAAATTAGAAGCATAAAGGTAATCGATAGTAGATTGACCAGTTCGTCTACGATAGGTTGGTAATAGAGGACCCTCTTCCCTGGAATGAGTGCATTCAAAGAGGTGGGTATTGATGAGTCGGTGGAAGTGTCTGTGAATAGCAGCTCCTGAAGTAATATTGTCAGTATCAAGTTCCGGATCATCACTATCGTCGGTCAGATAGGAGGTAGCATGGTAGTTGAAATCGCCCATCAGAAGCATGGGAGAAAGATTGGAAGGATCAGAATCGAGCAAGGTAGATAAAGAGGATAGGGATTCCCGAGAGGTTGAAGAAGGAATGTCGAAAAGGGGCAACGTTAGTAGGTCTCTGAAGAACCGAACTCGGGGTGAGTACTGGGCTGGGGCATAAACATTAAGGAGCGTAAAGGGTGGAAACAACGCATTGGCATGGACAACCTTACAGGCAATGATGCGTTGATCTAGATCTAAGTCTAACGAATGTAATTGAATTAAAGGATTGAATGAAATAATACCACAATGTTGGGTCCATAAGGTGTCATGAGCTTGAAATTGTAAATTGAGTTGATCTTGAACTGCCTCGACTGCATGTGATTCTTGAACACAGAGGATGTCCAAATGTAAGGAACGGAGGTATCGGATGAAGTCAGAGCTAATCTCGGGCGTAGATGCTTTGACGAGATTGCGGCAGTTCAAGGAAGCTATATTTAGATTGTGATTGTGCATAAAAGAATTAGTATTCGTGTCATAATGGGGCATATTATTCGCATAGTTGGGTGATTCAAAGGTAGTAGTACTCATTAGACCAAGGGGGCTGAGACGCCGTCAGCTGGGCTAATAGAGGAAGAGGAGGCAGCAGGTTGGGAAGTAGAATCTTGAGAAGCAGGAGCATCATCCATGTTAACATCATCCGTTGAAGAAGATGAGGCAGTCTTGGATGCCTTGGCAGGGTAGATCTCACGGTAAAATGTTTGATACATAGTCTCGGATATCCATTTTCGTTTGAAGCAGAAGTCGCGAGCGACGGCCAATTTGATGTTGGGAGTGTTGAGGCGTTTAATCATGCGGAGCAAACGTTCTTGGTGAATGCGTGCCGCCTCAGACTGCAAAAAGAGCGGATCAGCATGGTTGGCGTACTTGGGATCCCTGAGGATGGTGGGTGCACAAGGGTCGAAGTCGGTAATCCGTTGAGAGTCAGGGAGTTGAGCCATTGCTTCCACGACAGTGGAGGCATAGTCGTTGTGAACTAAGAAACTAATGATGTTATTAGTAGGGTAATGGATATCAAGAATGCGGCTTTGAGATAAACCAAGCACCTGGAAACCCGCACGGACTTTCGAGATGGCTTCACGTCCACGAGAGGTGAAGTACAGGAATTGGTAACCGTGGGTCGTCGAGGGAAGAGAGTAGAACCGGCTAACCTGCTCTAAAGTCAATGGCCGTTTGGCTTTGGCCTTGGGAGCTGGTTTGGTGGATGTGGAAGCCTTGGGCTTGGAATCCTTGCGTTTAGTAACGGCTGGAGCTGCTTCATCCGCTGGTGGTTTGGCAGCCATATCTGCCCATAGAGAGGCTGAGGTGCCCTCGGAGCTCCTTTCGAGCACCGGCGTAGTAGCAGATGGAGGTGTCGAGGTTTGATTGGCAGCCGACTTGAGTTGCGCAATCTCGTGGTGGGCTTTATCCAAAGCCAGTTGGAGTTCCTGGTTCTTTTTGATCAATTCTTGAGTCTGTTTGATCAAAGCTTGGTTCTGTTCCAGTTGTGAGTCGTGAGTCTGCAAGTGAGTGGTGACAGAGGCAAGACGTGAATAGATCTCCTGAATCCAAGTGGGCATCAGGGGAGACTGATGGATTTCGTCTGGTTTAGGTGGGTGCATGCCTTCAAGGAAGGCAGGTGGGTTGATCGCATTAGTGGAAGGCTCAACGACCATATTGATAGTGGAGCTGGTGGG
The DNA here is from genome assembly GCF_035048745.1 of Mucor velutinosus. NCBI lineage: Eukaryota > Fungi > Mucoromycota > Mucoromycetes > Mucorales > Mucoraceae > Mucor > Mucor velutinosus. The sequence continues at coordinate 289,697 of NW_027041896.1, read as the reverse complement.
AGCGGTTGTAGGTGCAGGAGCAACGGGTGTTGCAATATTCATAGTGTCCATAAAGTCAGTAGTAGTTGCTTGGCTTCGCGGTGATCTACGTAAAGGTACCGTGGTAGCTTTGATAGTGGAGTGGCGCCGCTTCCTAGAAGCAACGGGAAGTTTAGAGGTTCGGTTGCCGGTTGTCGTCTGTTTGGCTAAAGTAAGACGGGAGTTGGAGGTAACGGTAGGTGTCGGCTGGCTTGACAGACCTGACTGGCTTGTTGTAACTGTGTTTGTTGTCGGTTTTGTTTGGATCTTTACTGCTTGATGATGTTGTTTTCGGGGTTTAAAAGGCCCTAAAAACAATTTAGACGAAAGAAAGGTGGCTTAAGGAAGCATGGGGTGATTATCATACTTCACTTAGTCGAATCTGCAAAAATAGCTCGATCGAGTCCAGAATCATCAAAATTTGTCCAATCTGGGACAGACTATGATTCTGGGTTTGAATTAATTTTGGCTGGTGGGGCCAGCTGGAAAACTCATGCCCTTTTCATAAGGCAATACAGTAGTAAATGTCCTTGAAGCGTATAGAAAGTAGGTGGAATGTCATAGCACTATCGTTTATAATGATATTTTATTGCCTTCTATATCGTTCATAATGATATTTTATTGCATTCTATATTTAATAACGTTAGTCTGGACATTGACAATGCATGGGTTGCATAAAATGTCTGCAGTAAGTAGTGAAATCTCTGAGGCTCCGAGCTGTCGTTCAAAGAAAACGTTGGTAGCATTGAGCAGAGGAAAGAGGATAGAAATAATAGTGGTTTTTATTGATTGATTGTAAAATCATTATTCTCATATGAGCCAGGTCTGATAGATGCCTTGAAACTCAGGTTCCATATTAGGATTGTAAAGTGCAAAAGGACTGAACATTTATTATGTTATGATGATATGAGCCAGGTCTGATAGATGCCTTGAAACTCAGGTTCCATATTAGGATTGTAAAGTGCAAAAGGACTGAACATTTATTATGTTATGATATGAGCCAGGTCTGATAGATGCCTTGAAACTCAGGTTCCATATTAGGATTGTAAAGTGCAAAAGGACTGAACATTTATTATGTTATGATGATATGAGCCAGGTCTGATAGATGCCTTGAAACTCAGGTTCCATATTAGGATTGTAAAGTGCAAAAGGACTGAACATTTATTATGTTATGATATTGAATTAAAATGTTTCTCTCGACCCAAAGCAACCCTTGAAGCCACTGTTGTAGGGTCTTCGTATACAAAATTTCGACATTTTGGCTAAAAATCTCATTTTATGTTTACTGATATTGCTCAATAAGCTCTTTCACAACATTTATTTTGATTAGCACCATTAGATGCGCCATAAAAAGCACTCTTAGAAAGCTTAAGCAAGTTTTCAATGATCACCACAGTTTATATAGTCGAATCTTTTAAAATAAGTTAATCAAGTCGAAGAAAGCAAAATTTGGCCAATCTTGGGCAGAAAAAACCCTGAGCTTGAATAAATTTTGGTGGTGGTGTTGCTGCTGCTACTGGCTGCCCAAAATGTCTTTCTGATAATGACAATGAGGATCAAGATGTTGATTAAATGGGGGTCATAAATTTGAAACGACTATCGGTTAGCCCAAACATTTTTTTTTGCTTCTTTTGGGCATTTTCATACAGTATCTGCCAACGCCAGATAGCCTCGCTCACTACCAAAATACGTAATCGCAACTTCGAAATCATGATTTGCAGCACTTCAAAATGGCATGTAGGCAGTATGCGTTTCATTCATTGGTTTAAAAGCAGAACAGCATTTCCGTATATATAAACAATGTAAAGAAATGGCAAGCTAGACCTCAAGCATGTGCGTCGTCATAGAAAGAGACAAGTGTAAATGTATAACATTCTGTCTTATACGAATCAATATACCTCATATTGCAATCAAGTGCTATGAGTGTGGAGTCAGTAGGCGGTCCATAAGAATTTCTCAAGGTAGTTCGTATCAGGCCTACTTTTTTTACATCATGTACATTTGATAGTAGTGTATGTTCCTTGTGAAATGTTATTGAATCACTCTCCCTGAGGCATTCACTTGTGTTCTATGCCTTAACATAGCTGCACAAACCAGCTTGCTCTACCACATACATTGCTTATTAATAGAAACTAGAATGTCATCTCAATGGAAAGCAGTGGTAAATTATCGCCATTTGAATGGCATTCGGTTAGAAGATGAAACGTGGAGCATGTAGCTCAAATGCTGATGCCTCGGCATTACAGATGATCCGCATTTCGAATGGAAATTTGCAGCGCTCGAGATACCTTCAAAAATGGTGTTGGCTATACACTATGGATCCTATGTCTGAGAAGAAATCCACATACAAAATGCTTGTTTAGGCAGAAAGCATTGGGTTGAATTGATGGCAAAAACTGGGAAATCAAAGAGTAGCACAGAAATACAGGTTATGCCAATGACATCAAGCAATCCATGCAACTGCTGCCAGTTCGGATAAAAAATTGAAGCAAAATGTTGGAGTGGAAGGAAAGAAAGATTTTTTTTCCATGTATCAATTTAAGATATGGATCTTCATAGGACACAATGTTCGGTTTTTTCCATAAACTAGCATGATATTTTCCATAGCATCATGCCAGGCTCTCTTAATTGCCTCAAAACATCACAAGCGATGCAAGCACACTTCTTGATGCACCTTGCACTTCATCATCACGGTGTATCCAAAAAAGAAACAGATCTAAAAAACGAATGGCGCAAATTGAGTCAATCTGTAGCTTAAACCAATTACGTCTTGATAAGAGTGGAACACCACTCGAACTGGGTATTGAGACATCTTGATTCAAAAAGCGAAATCAGTATATAAAAGAAGCTCAAAATGACAAAAGTATGCTTTTTTTCTTCTCCATTAAAATTTTCGTAGCTTAAATGGTTAAAGTTACTGTTTGTGGTGCTGCTGGTGGCATTGGCCAGCCTCTTTCTCTTTTGTTGAAACAATCCAACCTCATTTCTCATCTCGCTTTATACGATATTGTCAACGCTCATGGTGTTGCTATAGACCTTAGGTAACATTACAAATTCCTTTACTTGGAAGTCAAGAGATAATAGAAAAGACTTGATTATCTGATGACAATACGTCTTATCTTTAGTCATATTGATACGAGCAGCAAGGTCACAGGCCATGTTGGTCCCCTTGAATTAGAAGAAGCGATCAAAGATGCCGATATCGGTAAGGATCATTGGATGGCACATGTGTTGATTTATGAGCCCTATTCACTAACCCATTCCCTCTCTGTTCAGTTGTCATTCCAGCAGGTGTACCTAGAAAGCCTGGCATGTCCAGAGACGATCTCTTCAAAATCAATGCTGGTATCGTCAGAGATCTTGCTGTAGCAGCAGCCAATTATGCTCCCAAAGCGCTCATATGTATCATTTCAAACCCTGTTAACTCCACTGTCGCTGTTGTTGCTGAAGTGTTCAAGAAATACGATGTATACGATCCTCGCAAAATCTTTGGAGTCACTACACTGGATCTCGTGCGTTCATCAACTTTTTTAGCCGAACTCTTGGAAGCAAATCCTAGACAAGTCAATGTTCCTGTGGTTGGTGGACACAGCGGCGTTACCATCATTCCTCTCTTATCTCAAGTACCTGGCACAGACAAACTGTCTGAAAAGCAATTGGAGGATCTGACCAAACGCATCCAATTTGCCGGTGATGAAGTGGTGAAAGCCAAGAACGGTGCAGGTAGTGCCACGTTATCGATGGCTTATGCTGGCGCTCGATTTACGCTCAATCTCATTGAATCTGTCTTTCATGGTGTTACTCGCATTGAATGTGCCTATGTCAATCTTGCATCTGATCCCGAAGGAGCTCAATTTGTTCATCGTATTGCTGGTGAAGAGATGGAGTACTTTTCTGTGCCTCTTGAATTTGGCCGTGAAGGTATTCAGCGTATTTTGCCTCTTGGTAAAATGTCTAGATTGGAATATCAACTCTTGACATCTGCTGTTCCAGAGCTGAAGAGCAATATTGTAAAGGGTGTCTCATTTATCACAGATGACTCAAAATTGTAAATCATACATCATTACCATCATTGACATACCTTTCCTTTTTGTTTCTTTTGCTTGAAATTAATACGTAGTAGTTGTCTTGTTGAGATCTTATCATTTCGTTTCTATTATTCATTTGTACATAGTTTATTATTAAAATTCGTAACCATCACATACTCCCTTTTTTTGTATTTTTAATGTTTGACATTTGTATATCACTGATCATAATATATAGTGAAGGTAGGCAGGAGACGGGTAATTGCTTGGATTTGAAAGATGTGTCAAATCATGCCGATTTCTACGCAGCCAATGTTTCTCGCAATGAACCAAGCGCCATCATCTCTGCTTCATGCGCCTGAACAGCATAATTTGTGCCTGAATCCACCGAATGCTTTGATGCAATCTAGAGAGACGAATTGCAACCCAAGTCAATCCACTGAAAAACCAGAGATACCCAGCAATATTAATGACCTAGATCCTTGGTAAAACTAGCCTTCAAGTCAAATGTGAGTAGCATACTATTCAGTATGTCTATACTAGCCGATCTATCTCGCTACGCTCGATGTCGACGTCGCCCTGTGGGCTCTCGCCAAAGACATTTTAAATCAGATATAATAAGATTTTGGCATATCAAGTAGATTTTAAACTGCCAATTATTAGTTTGTAAAAGAAAGGTTATATTAGAGCCAGGAGGAGGAGAGGAGGTAGCTCCCTCAGCATCCTTTTTGCTTACACTGATATCAAACAAAACTATTATTGGGACAATGTGAAAGAGAATTCAATATTTTATGCAGCATTTGTACATTGCAATCACCATTTTCTGATAACAGAATTGCCATATCATTCGCTGCTGCTGATGCTCTTAATAGATGGCGACATAAAGCTGACCATGTGTAAATACAGGACTTCTATCAGATCTACAGCGACTTTTTTGAGGTATTGTCATTGCAAAAGACACCTTTATGAGGCAAAGCTCCCCCAAAAAAACGTATTTGTGCTAAGAAATTGTCCTTTCAATTCCATGAGGTACCCCTCATGGTTTTTGGTCGATTTTTGGCCATGTTTTTTTTTTTTTTTTTTTTTTTTTTTGGGTCCAAAAAGTTGAGCAAAGGTGCCAGGAAGTTATTACTACTCAGGTACGATTGTTTGGCGTCATTCCGGTGGCTCATAAAGGTCTACATGTCAAGATATGAAAGCTTGAAAGCTGTTAAATTTGGTTATGTATTGCTTTATAGAGTTTATTTACACGGCATAAATCACATCTTTGGTAGCTGCAATTTACTGGAAAGGCAGTTCTGTAGCTTGAGGAATTTTAATTTGAATAAGTATCCAGGTCCATCTTAAAATTGTCTGCAAATTCAAAATAACTATACGGCTCCTCCAAATTCTTTGCATCCTCAAACCAGCTTCTATACGCGTTATCTTTTTCTACGTGCCGAAACATGCAAAGGTAAGGATGAAAGAAAGAGTTGAGGGTTTCTTTTTTACCTGAGGTGGTACAATCTTTCATCCTGTTCAAAGAATCTGTCTGCTTCTTTTGCGAATGCATTGAAAAAGAAATGAAAAATGAAGATGAAAATGAAAATGTGAGGAAAAGAGAAATATAAGTTACAATTGTTAGCAGTGGTGGTTAATGGTTCAGAACAAGGACTTCATTAATTTCACACCATCATCATTGATCAGATCATGCTTCCTAGAGGCATTATTACACAGAGATCTTAAGCATAAAACCACGTCTCCAGAAGTCCCCACCTGGATATCCTTTTCTGTATTTTTCAATCTGCACTCTTCCCTCTTTTAATTTAATAACTATTCTCTTGACGGTAAGCAGCAATGTAAAACTTGGTTGCTCACTCCAACAATGACAACAAAAGATACGTTGTCCCCTTCACTAAGTTACATGGGCACGCCGCAAGGCTCCAAGTGATTACGATGCATATTGTAGATTCAACACTACCGTATGATCGTAAAGCGTTTATTCCGCAAGCACTCATCTTTCTCGTGTATTCTAATCAACCAAGGGTTTTGAAAGAATCATACCTGAATAAGGCAAATGCAGCGTTACTCTTATCAAACATTACTGATTTCTTTGACATGCGTCTAGCGATTCATCGTATTGGATTTGTAGACGTCACAATCATAACGTTTTGCTATCATGGTGCCGTTCGATCGTCAAGAGGGAGCTTTGCCATGGTATTAGAATAGTATGCATAGTCAGTCAAGTTCTCAAGTACGCCCCTTGTGTGGCACACATAGTATACATCACATCATTTGCATTTGAAATAAAATGATATTATCGCTGCCAAATGCCGCGTACTGATAACGCATTTAGACTACAACCCTAAAAGCTACATTGACAGATTTGACAGTCGACCAAACAGCATTTGAGTAATCACAACAGATGCGTTTATGAGCTCTATTGATCTCGCTGCAGCATTGCACTTGATTCATACTTATAGATACTTTCGATATATCCACCTCCGTATTTAATATGTTCAACGTTCAATATATTGTATAGCAAGTCGAGATATAGATTTTGTTTATATGTAATTTACAAGTGATGTATATAGTATATATATATATAAAGGTGTTGTATCAGCTAATCATGACGTTTTCTTTTGAGATCTCTTTCCCAATCCCTCCAGGGGCAATCGCTTCTCCAATTGGCTTTATCTGATTTTTCTTCTGGCAAGACGGGATCTGCACCGTGAAGCCATGGATGGCTCACCAAATCATATGCTCTTGCTCTGTTACTATAGGCAAGCATAGGGTCCAAAAAGCTTGCAATTTCCTCTGCTTCTCGTCTGCGGTATCCGTATTTATCATGAAGCACATCCTCCAGCGACCAGTATTTAAGACGATGAATGTGTCGAAGCTCGCCTTTGTGCGTAAAGAATTCGGACGAGTTTTTGCCTGATAATGCATATGATTTGTTAATGGGTCCCATAAGTTCAATAATCTGTGCAAGATGGTCTTCATCACGGCTGTAACGTGAGCCCTTTTGTGGATCAAACAAATAGTTGCCAGTCAACAGTTCAAAAATCTAGCAAACACAGATTAGGCGGACAGTCTGAATCACTCATAACGTGTATACCTACCATGCATGCCAAACTCCAGATATCTGCTCCAGCATCCCATTTAGCCCCTAGAATGACCTCCGGTGATCGGTACTGTCTTGTTTGGATATCCTCTGTAAAGTGATGATTGACCCAACAAGCGTTACCCAGGTCTGCAATCTTGATTTTTATACTCTCTCCATTATCGTCTATGCTGTGTCGAGAATGAGAATCTGATCTATTGATACATACGAGGTTAGAGACAAAGAAAGCACTGTAGCTAACGAAGCTTACCTAGACCTTGATCGCTTTCCTGACCCGTTTCTTCGACCCCGTTCATCGTCATATGCCGTAGTGGTATCATTTTCAAAAGACAGTGGCTGTGAAGCCACCATTTTGACATGTCGATTCTTTCTCACTGGACTTCTTCCTCTACTACGACTGTCAGGAGAGAAGCTCACAGAGGCATGGTTGCTTTCAGACTCGTCAAGGTCAACTTTGGCCGTGTCCAATTTCTTCAAAAGTTCCTCTGCATTCTCCAGATACATGAGCACATTCTCGGGCTTCAAGTCAGTGTGAATGATGCCACACTTTCTATGCAGATAATCAAGGCCAAGCAGCATTTGCTTTGCGATTTGTTTCACCAGATTTATGGGAATGCCACGACTCTTGTATCGTTTGATCAACGATAAAAGGTTTTCGCCCAGCACCTCAAATGTCATGCAAACATGTGTACCGTTGGGACCTTTCACCATAAAATGATCTACCACTGCAGTAACGAATCGTGCGCCCAGGGATTTGGGATCTGCTTCAGCGACTCGCTCCAGAAGCTTGATTTCGTCAATGGCTGTCTCGGTATAATGCTTTGCAGATTTTACAACCTTCATGGCAAAATGCTTTCCGGTACTAAGATATACATAGCGCATGAGTTTCTCTTCATACCCCACACTAACGGCAACTTACGTTTGGTCCTTCACAAGCCATACAGTGGAGAAATGGCCCCATCCTAGCTTCCGAATCACAATGTATTGACCATCTTTGTATTTCTCGCCCACATGAACTGGATGATAGCCTCCTTTGCAATAGTCTTTTCTGTCCTCCTCCTCTTCCTCATCCTCATCCATATAATAGTCGTCAGAATAAGATCCTCTGGAGTACGATCGATGCCTTGAACATGCTGGTTCACGACTGTATCTCTTGGATGCTTTGTATTGAGGACGCGCTTGTCTGTGTGGATGCGACGTTCTATACGGCCTAGCGACAAGAATGTGTCAGGCACCAGTTACCACAAGTACTGTCGTTTGCTTACATGATTTTGTGGTCCTGTCTGTGATAGCTTGACTTTCTGGTGGATGCAGTTGTAGTGTACGAGTGACTATGGTGCAAGGACCTCTTGCCTTTGCGGTCTTGATTGTATCAAATTTGGTCAGTTTATCATAAGCATTTATTGATTGTGCGCTACTCTTCTCACCTTCTCTTTCCAAAGACATGCTAAAAGATTCAAAGGGTATAAAAGCGAGATAGAGAGAGATAGGCAGAATAAGGAAATGGTCAAAAAGCTAATGTGGTAGTAAGCCACATTAAAGCAAGTGACTTTGTCGAAATCACCGTGCCAGCTCCTATTGAATGGTGGTGGCGTTTGCTGTTGTTGTTTGCTGATGATAATCCAATCTATTTATATCAGTTATTTACGGCTTTAAGGAGTGGTATTTGCTTAAACAATATGTGAATCAAAAATTAAAATAAAAAGGGCATGTCAAAACAGAACCATCCTCCTCTTTTTCTCCTTGCCATCGTTTCTTTCTTGTAAAATACAACATGTCTACTCTGGAAAACCTCACAGAAAGCTTTAACCGCATCAATTTTGATGCCTCTCCTCATCAAGCATGGCTCAATGGTAAGTTTATCATTAGAGTCATTCTCAGTAGACTTATATTTTTGCTTGTACAGGCCGTTATCAGAGAACAAGCAACCGGAATCTGCGCATCATGCCAAGCGATGATGAAGACGAGGATGAGGACGAAGACGAAGCCATCTATTCTTCTGAAGACAGTGGTCGACAGAGCCTCAGCAAGATGAACAACCCAAAAAAATTGACCAAGCAAAAGGTGGTTGTGACAAAGCCCAAGTCTGCCATTCCATTACCCAGTGATGAGGAAGATAATACAGGTAAGCATCTCTTTCTCTCCCCTGATTCAATGTATACACCCTCATTTATCGGAGTAAACGAGAAGCATGTCTCTGACTCATTTCTTTGTGTATAGATCAAGAGGAGGAAGAGAATGACGAGGATGACGATGAGCTGCTGCCTATCCATCAGTCGATGCCAAGACCAATGCATGGTGGTTTGCCCTATAGAATCAATCGATCTGCGCCAACTTTACCACAACAATTTGAACCACATCCAATCCAGCATTTATTCATGCATCATTCCGACGGCAGTACCAATAGCAATCATAGTTCCTCCATAGCTACCAAGCCGCAAAATCAACGTTCCGTCTCTACAGATGATTTAGCCAAATTCCTCAAGGATGGTCAACAGCAAAGTGGTGGACAGCAAGAGGGAGGCGAAGCTGATGATGAGGACAATGAAGTACTTGGCCAACATTTGAGATACGCTTCCAACAGTCTAGATGTGCCCCCTACACTACATCATTTGCATCAATATCAACAGTATCATCAACAGCAACAGTTGGCTCAGTTTCAGTATCTCCAACAGCAGCAGCAGCAGCAACATGTAGCTAATACATCTATGCAGCCTAGAAACCTAAAACAGCAGCAGCAGCAGCAGCAGCAGCAATCACAACAACAACGCATGACGACCATGTCAGGCATGGATCTGCTGATTCAAAGAGAACAAGAGAGAGCCGAGGCTAAACGCCAAAAGCCAAAGATGAATCCTGGAAAAGTCAAAATTGAAGGGTTGTTGGGTAAATTGCCTGAGCCAGGTACACACAACATTAATTTTCAACAAATCCAGCAACAACAACAACAGCAGCAGCAGCAGCAGTTACAACAACAAATGCATCAGCAACACTATATGAACTCACCTGTGCCTACAATGAATGGTAGCAAAAAGTATAGCCATGCTAATAGACAAGTGTATTATCAACAACAACCTCAGCCTCAACCTTATGGCTACGTTCCTAATCCTCCCTCCATGTACGACTATTACAGCAACGGTAGATCTTCTGTACCACCCATGAACCACAGCATGTATTCTGCTCAACCGTCCTTCTACCAATTACCCAATTATACCAGTAGCGGCAACTTGTATACCACCATGATGGCTCCGCCAGGATCGCAATCTTTACCGCAGACGAACCGACCTGGAAGTGCCATGTCATCTTACCCCAACAACAACCAAAAGCAACAACCTCGATCCACGACGCCCGTTTCACTCTCACCACAACACTATCAACAACACTAAGTACATGTAATATCTTTTATATCAAGGAGGCTTTCCATCTATACCATACCAAGAAAGATATCGTAATAGGAGTGTTTTATAATTTAAGCATAACAAACAGATTTTTATATAATACTGGAATATTCTATTCGTTTTCTTTGGCATGTATATATATACACAATGAATTGTTTATTTGTTCCAGAGCGGAAAGCAGCTAAAACTGGATCAGGGCAAGCTGCTGTTGGCCTGTTTGTTAGCTGTATACTGAATGAAAAGCTGCAAGCAAGTTTTGATTACGGCCGGAAAAAAGAGCTGCTGATGCCTGTTTTGGATACAAGGCGTGGATGCTTCCTTTGTCTGATGAGATGAATCGATGTCAGAAACAACAAAAACAATAGCAACACTTGAATGACCATCAAGCATCATGTGTTCCATAATAAAGACAAAACATCAAGGGGGAGAAGGTAGTAGGACCGGGAAGGGATGAAGCAAAGGCAGTTTTAAAATTGAATTTACTAATAAAAGAAGCAGTGCATGTGCATTACAGAGGGAAGTTTATTCTACTTTGTTTATAGTTAAATTTATGCATTGAATATACATCATCGACACTGAGATGGCCTCCCCTGCTTCATTTCACTATAACTAGCATTGCAATAAGTTTGAAACGAGTAATCTACAATTCGTTGTCTACTAATTTCTTTTCATTAAGAGTAGGGATCGGCACCCGAATCAAAGGTTGTACCTGAGGCATCTCGCTCTCTCTCTCTCTCTGTTTTGATGTAGTGCGTTTATAGCCAAGAGTGCCTCTCAATTCGGTTAAACGTAATTTCGTGATCTGCTGTCCTTTAATTATTTTTACCACGCTTTTGGTCGAATAAAAATGCTTACCAGAATATGACACTCTTATACATTTCTCAAATAACATGTAGATTGAGATCAAGTCAACAGCTAAAACATCAGGCAAATGAATTGATTCATGCCGAGGCTATGCATGAATTCAGAGCTCAGAAATGGTCATAAGCAGTTAAGGTTTCATCAGAAAAGAAAGTAGATCAGGATTTAAAAAAAAAACAAAAAATTGTTGGTACAACCTTAGGCTGTGATACACTATCTTCAAGATGTCACTCTCTGTCAATCTTATTTGTAGCATGATTCAATTCAATTTGGTGGGCATAGCAACGATAGCAGCATTCTAATACAAGATGCTCTTTAGGCTCATTCATCAATTAGTAAATCAAGATCCAATCTAGGAATAACTCGTTTTCTCTATTCGATCGGAAGCGATATAGATCAATTCAGTGGGTCTCAGTCCATGTCTCCGCTTGGAAGCATTTTTCATCTTACCATTCATATCAGCAAGAAACATTTCTCCCCGGCAACTTGAACGGGACAAGAAACAAAATTTTCAATCCTCTTTTTCTTTTTCCTCTTCTTTCTCTTCTTTGCTTATAGATAATACCAGCAATGAACGAGGCTCAATTATTGAATAAGCCTACGACAAGCTATTCTGCATCGGTCATTAGCGATAAAAAAGAGGGCTCCTCTCCAGGTACGTGAGATCAAATCAAACCTTGGCTAAGCATCTTGATCTCACCCTATTATTATACGATCCTAGTCTCGGAGGAAGTGATCACTGAAGACGAACTTGATGAGGAGAATGAACATGTAGAATTTGGCATTGATAGATCCAAGCAAGGATCAAGCTTTACAGCATTTTTCAGGCATGTTCATCAAAGATTACCTCTGCAGATCGTAGTGTTTCTTACAAATTATATAGTGTGGTATGTGTGGTAGCTGGTACGGGTGCTCTTGGTCTGCCTTATGCTTTAGCTCAAGGTGGTTGGATTGGTCTTTTTATCTTGTGTCTCAGCTGGATTTTATCAATTTGTAAGCATATCATCAAGCACGATGAGTGGCGCACATACTGAGATTTGTATTAGACACTGGTGTTTTGTTGATCCGTTCCATGTACTATGATGGTAAAACTCGTTTATCCAGTTACCAAGAAGTAGCCACTGCAGCATTTGGTACGCTTGGTGGCTGGGTTGCCTTTTTCTTTACAGCGATTACGCTGGTCGGCGTACCTGTACTCTACTTGTTACTCTCAGGTTTGAATTTACACAATGTTGCCAAGGGATCTTCAGCAGAATTGACCTTCCCCATCTGGGTCATTATTTGTACTTGTATCGTCGCCATTCCCTTCTTGTTCTTTAGATCCATGAAGGAAATGACCTTTTTGAGTGTCTTTGGTATGCTCTCCACTGTTGTTGTCATTCTGATTGTGCTAGGTGTTGCTGTGAAAGAAGCACCTGATCATGTAGACTCGCATCATGATGGTGTTATCTGGAACATGTTTCCTATTGCTCTTAGTTCCATCTCTTTCAGTTTTGGTAAGTTTTGTGTATATACCGTAGAATGAAATGTGAGTGATATTGACGCTTTGTATGACCTCAAGGTGGCAACCCTGTGTATCCTCATGTTGAACAATCCATGCGCAATAGAAGAGATTGGAACAAGGTGATTACAGCTGGTCTTACTTTTTGTGTTCTCCTCTACTTTTTGGCTGCTGTGCCTGGCTACTATGTTTATGGATCTGGATCTCTGTCTCCCATCTATGAATCATTGTCTGATACCAACAAGGGACCCAAATTTGCTTCCATCATCATCATTACTATCCATCTTATCTTGACCACACCCATCTTGTTGACCTCGTTTGCGCTGGATGTAGAAAAAATGCTCAAAATCAACCCTGAGCATAGATCTTTCTTTGTTGAATGGACCCTTCGCTTTATGTTCCGCGGTGCATTGATTGTAGTCATTGCTGTCATTGCCATCTTTGTGCCCTTCTTTGGTGATTTTATGTCTCTGCTAGGTGCCTTCTCCAACTGTGCTTTGGTTTTCATTTTCCCTGTTGTCTTTTATTACAAGCTCACTGGCGTCAAGGGAAAGCCTTGGTATGAGTATATTTTGGCCTTTTTGACTCTCTTGCTCGGTGTTGTAGGTCTGATCTTTGGTACCATCTCTGCCATTGAAGCCTTGAATGATGATTTCAAGAATAACTAATCCAATATCATCACATTACTCTTATACACGCTTACATACTTGATGGATGCACATACTTTAGATCTACGTCTATCATTTCACACTTCATGTATTATAATATTAATCTCGCTTCATAATAAAGTAACTTTACATACCATATATTTAACAGTGTTCATTGTCACTTTATTGACCACTTCACTTGGATACTAAGTTTGCGATTCATAAACATTACCAGTCGTCCAGGATCTGCTTTCCGTTTGCTTGAACACAGTATTCAAAAAATGTCTTTGTAGTCTCCAAAAAGGGACATCGAATGTATCCAAATGATAAAGATAAGGAACTCTAGTATCTAGAGGTTTGTGTACATACGTTACACGACCCTGGATGATAGTGTACACCAGGAGAAGAGCTCATCGGCAGTCAGCTCGGCTGATCCCTGATTTTCAGAAGCATGCAGCGTTGTGTGATAAGGTGCTCAATTTGTCAATGCAATACGTCGCTTGCAGGTTATTAAAGTACGAGTGCTGTATTTGCTTGGATAATTTGTCATAAAACATAATTCTAAGAAAAACGTACAATATACGGCTATATGTCCAAAAGTTTATCATTAGAAGTCATTAATTAGATACTCTTGGAAATCAATATCAAATCTTGGGTCATACCAGCGGTGTAGATCACCGTTGGTAGGTATAATCAAGATGCCCCATGTATCGCCCTTGAACTAGCCACCTTCTGAAATGAAATGAAGATGAAGAGACGTAGCCTTGCCGAAATTGCCTAGATAGTCGCTGATCTCCTGGCGAATTTTTGTAGCATCACCTTGGATGTAGACCTCTTGCACAAATAGACGATATCTTCTTCTAACTCGTTGATGCACAGTTTGATAGACCCGAATACCTCAACCATCCCGCAAGCAGAATGTTTTACTCAAAGCTTCCTAAAGATAGTGTGGTCCATCAAAGCTAATTTCGATATCGTTTTCGTAGCCAGTTCGACCCTGGCAAAAATGCGCATGGATACTGCGCACGCAGGCAGTAGCACCTTTCTAGTACTGATCACGAAGCACAGAAAGAAGGCACAAGGAGTCGGTTGGCTTAAAATCAAATCCATAAAGCGCTAATACCCGGAAGACCAACGAGTGAGAAAATATGCCTAGAAAAAATGTAAGCTCTGGGCAATCATCGACACTACTACTGCTCCTGAGAGGAGACACGTCCATTTCCATTGTCTTGCTTGGTAGATTCTTCACAGTGAGAACGGCTTTCAAGAGAATATAAAAAAAGCATAGAAGCTTTGCATTATTTATATTACTCAACCTATTATTTATTACCTGCTGAAAGCTGTACGAAGCCATGCCATTCGACTAACCTCATAGCTCAACGTCAGCATATGTCTGGGGCAGAGTACTCTTGTGCACATACATGCAATTTGAAATGAACGCATACATCTTACCATATTATTGGAAAGATTCTGTTGACTAAAACTACCCTTTAATGCGCATTATGCTAGGGTCTCATTGTGTATGGATTCAACTGATGTTGGTTTGACACACATCCGTAATGCGCCCGCAGATTTTTTGACATCAACTCAAAAAGCATGTCCTAAAATATGGCATTCGTTGTGTTTTTTTGGATGGTTTGTGCTGTTAATCATACAGCTATAATTGCCTTCATACTAGATATTGCGAAATTGGAGCATGATGTTGGAAGTCAATAATAAACAACGCATATTTGATGCGGCATTTGGTACGAGGAAAAACTGGTTGAGTAGATAGTGTACTGCTGTACCTTTAAGTGTACTTTTATCACGTATGAAATTTAGAAAGCATTCCCCATATGCCACTGTTTAATACATGCAAGATCAAATGATTGCACCTTAATTTTTTTTTGAATGTTAAGCACAAAGAATAAAAGGATTATTATTTGTAGCTTATAAAAAATGTTCGATATTATAAAAACAAGAAAAGACTTATTTGAATAAGATCAGACACAAAAAACTAAAGATTTATTGATGAAGACAAGAGTTATTCTATTTATACTAAGTTCTGAATGCCAAAGTAGCAATTTATCTTGTACAACGCTTATCACATCTGGTGAACCTCAGCATTTAGATAGCTGAGATGCACTTTAATTATCATAGCTTGTCCATGTTGTTGCACAACACAGACATGTCTACCCATCAAGAACACCTTAATCTTTCTAGACAGTTGTAGCCCTTCAGACACAACATTGAATAAAGAAGGACTTAAGTTGTATCTATTTAGAGACCCTTTTATTACAAAAACTATAGCATGATAAATGACAGAAGATCAAGGAAATCAACTAGTTGTAACCCTTCGCTGCTTCAACCTCCTAGCCAATCAGATTGCTTGAAAACTCCGCTGACCTAAAAAAAAATTTGCGAGGGTTTCCCCCTGTTTGGATGTGAGGCAAAATTTTAAGCGCCGCTATAATAGCAATATAGCCGCTGCTATCATCAAACTTCCCCCAGGTGCTAGAGCATGCCTTACTTACACCACCTAGCTTTAGATTCTGGCGTTGAGACCCTCAATCATCACTAAAGTAAGTAGTGATAACCAAGTGGAGGCAGCCTATCTACCTCCTAGCCTCGGATAAAGTCTTGTTGAGCTTCAGGGATAGGCACATCCACACAACGTAAAAAAGGTATGCTTCAAAGAAACATCATAGTAATAAAAGAAAGAAGAAAAGAAAAATACTACTGTACTATGGAAATATAGTAGTATGTAGGCAAAAAAGGGATACTCACACAAAGCGAGTTAAAGAAAAGCATAACAAATACAACGTCAGAGATGTTCAGAACAGCTCGTTGTTGTTGCAACAAAAATGCACACATGAGCAACATGCATGGTAATAGTCGTATGTAAAGCAATACAAACACGCACAACTGCAAAAGTAACAGTAGTATTATAAGTTTGCAATAGAACATAATGACTAATGTTGATTCATGTGAAGCCATAGAGGCAACACAACCAACAAAAGAAAAAAAAAAACGCAACAAAGAAAACATCATGAATGCATTATCATGAGAAAGGAAGCAATAATATAAACGTTCAAAGAAGTTTTATATCATTGCGACCAGAAGAAAAAAGTTACTTACCACTTACCACAGCCACAGATAGACCAGAAGAGTATAGGAAATCACCGGAGACAGACCAGAGAACGAGCATGCACCAAATACAGCAGACCAAGAAAGACCAGAATAGCAGCAGCAGCAGCAGCAAAACCAGCACCATAGAAAAACTAAAGAACGAACGACACCAGAGAACGAGCAGGCACCAAAGACAGTAGACCGGGAGAGATCATATTCGCAGCAGCAGCAGCAACACCAGTACCGTAGAAAGACCAAAGAACGAACACCACCAGCAGAGACCAAACAAAGACCAAAGAGGTTACTTGCCAATTATCACCAACACAAATAGACGAGAAGAGAATGGGCAATCACCAGAGATATACCAGAGAACAAGCATACAATAGACAGTAGAACAGGAAACACCAGATTATCAACAACACCAACAGCAGCACCAGCAGCAACACTAGCAGATACACCAGAAGGAACAACAGCATCATAGAAAAACCGACCAACGAGCGACACCAGAGACCAGGCAAAGATTAAAGATGCAACCGCTTGAGACAGAGACCAAAGAAGCAGACTGCAGAGATAGGAGAGAAGCAACGGCCGCAGCACGCACGTCAAACCGGCAAAAAAATTATTGAAACCTAATAAACAAATTCGATTAGTGCTAATTCTACGCCTTCCAGTGCTCGTTATGGAATGGTACTTATCATATTCTACTTCAAAGGAGCAGTATCAGGTATCTTTAACAGTATAAGACTGTGTCATCAGAAGCTAGAGAGTTATTCTGAATCAACAGGGTTGTTCCAAAACCAACATGGTTTGATAATAAACGCGCTTTGCAAAAAGGGTAGAAAACAGAGGTATGGAATAATGAGTGGACGCCCTATGCGACGTCACGACCAGTAGATTTGGTCTCAGTCTTCTGCCGTGGTTGCAGCCATAACTGCTGTACTTTAATTTGAAATTGTGCAGTGGGTATTTTCCTGTTCAAATTTGACTTGATCTCATATTTTTGAAACGTTTTTGCTAAATTTGACTATTAAAATTGTCATTGTTATACTTTACTTTCTAATGCGTCCATAAAGAGTCAACAAAGCGCATTGATTGATGCTTATTACTTTCAGCTTCTAGACAGAAAATAACGAGCAGTTTTCAAAAAGATGAAAACAGCTTTTCTGTGAATATGTCAAAATCTAGCATATACAAGTCTCATAAAGAAAGATTCCAGTGTTGCATTGCATCTGTATGATCAACTTGGCCTAATATGTATTATAAGAAAAACCTTCATTTTTCGGGCGAAAAACGCGATCGTTTGATTTTCAAGAATTTTCCCTTACTAGTACACATGAAAAAATGAGGATTTCCATGGATTTGCAATGACCCAAAAATTTTTGACATAAAGCATCAGTAAGTCAATGGTAATCAAGGGCAATCATTTGATGCCAATTTAAGCGCTCAAAACGGCTTGTAACAGGAGATATTTGTGGCTGAAAACTACTAAATTTAGTCCTAATCTGGCGTATAACTAAGAATTGAGAAACTGCATTGTCAAATTCGTAAGTAATATAAATCCGCATTGATAGCTTAAAGGAGCTTCATTGCATAAAAGGCAAAGTTTTATACGATGAGCGCTGTTCGTGGCATTTTTAAGGCTCAAATAAAGCAGTTACGATATAAATGCGAAAACTCAGGCCAGCTCACATTATGCTTAGCATGATAAAACAGCTCGATCCATGCGTGCTTGCATCAATGCACATATCAGGCGCTTGTAAGCATCAGGCGAAGGCATCAGGGCCACATAAACATGCGGCACGTCTTCAGAAGGCCCTCCTAGTGAGACTTGCAGTGAAATCAGGTTTAAATAGATTTCACAAAAAAAAAATAAAGCAATAGTAAAATACAATGGAAATCAACTGTATTTTATTTGTGTATAAAATGAACTAAGATCTTGGAATTGAGTAAAAAAAGAAGAGTATTTATACATTTGCATCTAGCTTGTAGGATTAGTGTTGATAGAGAGCAATAGGTGCTGCTATTGCGATATCTGGCAAATGTTGTTGATGTGTGATTTAAAGTGGTAATCAATGCAAGAGCACTGGCCATAAAGGTCGATTTGAGTAACCTTGATGGGCTTGGGTGAGCTATCGTCATAGCATGATTTAATGTAACCTTGATGGTTTAAAGTGTGATGTTTGTTATTGAAGTATGGAATCCTTTATCTGGGATATTGTGCAACTATGGCAGCAGGGCATAGTTGTCATATTTGAATATGCTTGTTATTGATTTGATTTCATTTGGATAAAGATACCATCACTTATTACGACCATCATGGGTGTGATTGAATACACTGTGATCAGGAGTGATTCATTCACACGATGTGCGATATAAGCATGCATCTTTACTTTAGTATTTTTAAATGGTTTTTTGATGTACATTTGAGCGCTTTCATTAATAGATCCAAATAGCATGAATTTGAATGAGTGCTATTTGATGAACTTTGGTTTTCAATCAAGTTGCGTTTGGGTGGCTATTTCATTACAAAATGTACTATACGTTGTATAACATATGATAAGGATTGAACATTAGCAAGGATGCGTAGTACATTGAGATCTCTTTATTTAGGCATTGCAAAGGGACATGGTTGGTGTCATCAAATAGCTGATGCATATCCTGGTTTTTGCTGTGTGATTGCCTGTAGCCTTTCGCCCCTAAAGTGGGCTTCAATTCTGGCAAATGTCCTTCTATTCCATCAGATACGTACTATGTGAAACATTCTATCCTGGATCCTCATTGCTGTTGTATTGCTATAAAGAATGGTATCATTTAATGCGTCATTTTATTTTGCAAAAAATTGTTAAGGACTGAAAGCATTAATTGCTATTGAAGATAATATGTTTAAGCGACTAAAGGGCAAAAGTATGTATCATATTGGTGTCAAGTTGTTTATAATGACTGCCAGCTGGTTCCTGTAAGTGGGAAATCACAGCATTTCCTAGTCTATTATAGCCCAACTTTAACACTGTGATACATGCAAATTGAAGAGCCGTTTACCAATTTAATGAGGCTATATATCCTAAATTTCAGCGTTACATCTGTCCTCATCATATGCAATGTCTGGCATCGTATGCCATGTGCATTCCTATCAGATTCTTGAATATACTTTTTGTCATCACTGACTTGATCCTTCTCAACAACTATAGATACCGCCTCGATTTCTCAGCGGGCTTACGCTTTATTCCAGACTTTGTTTGCTGTGGATGATAACCATGATGGGTGAAAAAGGATATACAGCAAATTTTAAGCACTGGCAAGATTTCTTGTTGAATTGAAAAAAAAGCACTCGTGTTTTGCAAAGGAATCTTGTCAACACCAAACAAACATGCTCCCCGAACGATCGATCACTTGTTTGTTTAAAAAACACCCAAATCACACATCAGTAGTCAATTATGGAAATTACCGAAAAAATTGCCTCATCTAGAGAAACATAAGCTCATCTTTTGATCTACATGAAATGATTGTCGTATGCGGCTATGGGTCTAAATAAATGACTAACCTCCTCACCAGACTCTCAGCCATTTGGTCTATAGTCTCCTCTGTGGCTACCTACTGTATATTACCACATAACCGCTGCCATTATCATTGCATTCTCCTGACGCATCCTACAAAATGTACGCAAATTTATCAATGCGCTCCTCCGGCTGAAGCGAACAACAACGATAACCACAAGTAAATCTTAATTTTCAATAACGAAATGTCTGTTGTTTAAACATGTTGCATTAGAAATGTGAGCATTTATTAAGTTAATTGAAAATGAAGAAGTATACAAACAAATGTACGATTAAATCATTTTTAAAGCAGAAAACTTTTTTGTATATTTCTTTGTTTGACATGCACAAGCACATAGCCGGTGGTATACAAAACGTGTAGGATGTTACTGTCAAGTATACATCATCTGTACGAAAGAGTCTCAAAAAAAAAAAGAAAACAAGTAAATTCTCCTTGATTTTTTTTTTTTTTTTTACGAATCTCCCTAATAATGTGATGAGATACTGAGAGATAGAGAGTGACTCCATTGGTGTATATATACTTAAAATACTTGTTATAGACATGTATACTATAGTGCTTTGTTGAATGAATGTAGTGGTTTTGGTGGCATAGGGATGGGTGAGGTACAAAAATAGACATTAGTTTGTTGGTGATGGTGGATGCGATGCTGTGTTGCTGTATTGCCAGTAGTACCATTGCTTCAATTGCTGCTGATAGTGATACCATTGATCGTAGGCACTAGGCTTACGCACAAGACGGTTGTTATACTGATCGAAGCACCAACAGCGAGTACAGTAATCAGCGTCGCTCAAGAAGCGATTGCATGTTGAGCATTTTGTATGACAATCTGAACAAAACCAATCGGAAGATAATGTTTTATTGCAGGAACCACACATTACTTTGTCACTTGAGGCAGACAATTGAGGTGAAGATGGAGGAGAAGGGAAAAAGTTCATGAGGAAGATGTTGAATGAGCGAATTAAGGAAAGTAAAGAGAGGTATGTAGAAGAGAAAGACGAAAGTGATAAAGAATAGATGTGCTGAACCTAATAGCAAGTATTTATACAAGACCACTACAAGGAACTTGATTTACAGTGCTGTAGTAGTAAAAATACATTTTAAATTTATGCACAGACACCTTTTTGTTATTATTTCACGTTTGAAATACTCTTTTGAAATACTTGAATATGGTATTATTGTTTAATACAATCAAGGAGAGCGAGAAAACAGCCATGCCAAGCAGGCACAAAAAACCAGACTGATGTACATACATACATATTCATACATGCGTGATAGGATACCACATGTATGATAAAGGCATGTACATCTCTGTTATTATTATATCACTCGTTGGTTAAATAATGAATATCAGATCAAATGTAATCCTCCTGAACATTTTGCTCTCCATCATACAAGACGTTTAGTATTAAAAATTGTACATAATGCATCATGTAATCAAGAGGAATTTAACTATATCGTTTAGATTATAATCGCACAATGTGGATATACGCAACTCCTTATTTTTCTCATGCCTGCCAACTTGATGGATGGTGGTGCCAAACGTAAGATGGCGCCAAGATGGATGAAGCGTATGTGCCAATCTTATTTCACTATCAGGCAGACCAGATCCTCATGTAGGATCACAGCATCATTCAAAGTGTAATACAAGGAGAAGATCAAATAACTTCATTACTGCTTGTGTATCTGTATACCGTCAAAATAAAAGGGGGGGGGGGAGGGATCTTTTTGTAAATGTAAACAAAACTAGTTTTCGTCTCTGTCGCTCGAAATGATGATTATTCTGGACTCTGTTCAACTGTAGCGCTTTGCCCCCCCCCTGGTTTTTCTGCTTTTAATTTGATTAAAAAGAATGGCCATCTCCTCTTTTAATCATTCCAATAATACCTAATAATTCAACATGAAAAGACAGACAGCGAGAGAAAGAACAGCCACTTTAATACTAGCTGTTTGTATAACACTGGTAGTGTACAACAGTACAATTGAAATGACATAAATGACGGGATCTCTTCCGGTCCATTTTCCCACTTTCTCGCCTTTATCCTCCTCCCTTCGTCTACTATGTACCATAGATAAACACAAAGCTTGGACCACTTGTAAATAGATGTGTTGTCAGTTTGATTTTATTAATTACTGAAAAATGTTACAATCAATCAAGAGAATTACACGTGTGATGTGCGTGTGCGTGTGTTTCCTTTTGTCCCATCGTGTACTACCAAGTCTGTGCAGGCATTATGAATTTGAGAGATAAAGATGGAAAATAAGGTTGTATCAACAGTGCAGAGAAAGGGGAATCAGAGAAAACAGAGTGTATAGAGTGTAAAAATGTATGTGGATATATGTATAGTATATACAAAGAGAGAGAGAGAGAGAGAGAGAGAGACAGAGGCTATGTGTATGTATCTATTAGAAGACTGCTTTACAATGAGGAGCAGATGGCTGCATCAAATACTGGTGATTACGAGGAGGATCACCCATACTGAAGGATCGAGGTCGTTTCATTTCAGATGTCCTGGACACTTGCAATTGCGAAACAGCTTGATGAAGTGGAATGAAGCTTGAATCTTGCACCAAAGGGTTGCCAGTACGTGCTATTTGCTGTGGTTGCTGTTGCTGATGAGATTGATACTGTAAAATTTGCTGAATCTCCTTACAAGCATCTTGAACATCATCCAAGTTTATTTTATCATAGAACCCAACCCAGCAATGCTCTGCTCTACTATTGTTCCTACCCGTAAATGATGGCTTCAATGGACAAGGTGCAATCACATTCATGATATGTGTAATGTATGTATATAAACAAGGGAGATATGTACAAATGATATGATATACAAAAGAAGAGGAAGCGAAAAAGAGGAAGAAGAAAAGAGCAAAAATCAAGGGCTATTTATTTTAAAATGAACAAGTGGTAGCACAGATGATTACAAAAGCAGAGTGGGGATACAGTGAGAGGCCATGTTGAGATCACACTAAAATACAACCACCTGCTTACCAGTGGCAAATCCAGAGATTCCCTGGTCAACAGACTGCTTCATGCTTTCCTCTTCCCATTTCACTTGTGTCCATTTAGGTTCTACAAGCTTATTGTCGCTCATCAATGCAATGATATCTTCCAACATGGCATAGCGCTCCTCTTGTGAATGAACATCTGCCCATTTAGACACCCAAAAACCGTGGAAAGAGATGTTTTTAAAGATGAGTAAGGATGCTGGCAAAGAAAGAGGCTTTCGAGACATTGCGCCATAAGTAACAAACTGGCCGTTAGCACTACAAAAAAAAACAATCCATCAGTATTCTCGACTAGCATGCTTGCAATAGTCCAAAATGACAAACCCTAGATAACGAGCCATTTCAGTTGCACTTTTACCACCAACACAGTTCAAGCCTAAAAGAGGTGCATTTTTGCCGTACCAACTCTTGATTTCTTTTCTTGTTTCAAGACTACCAAGGTTTTCATCAGTAACAACATGAGTAGCACCAAGCTCAGTCAACTCTTGAACAAGTTGATCGATATCAGGTCTATTTCGTTTAGTATAGTATAAATTAGTCAAATGATCTCAGGAGGGGGGGGGGGCAGCATTTGTATGACCAAACCTATTTCGCACAACATTAATAGTTTTCAAGCCCCATGCTTTTGCAATCTGAATGACAGCTTGGCCGACAGCACTATTTCCACCATTCTGAATGACATAGTCGCCTGTACATGTTGCATGAATACACTACAAGTAGACGCTATTCATTCACCAACAGCTTACCCTGCTTCAAATCAACAAAATCCTTCAGCATTCTGTATGCAGTGCAAGGATTGACTGTAATGGTTGCTTTTTGAATAGTGGATACATTGTCTGCATGAGGCAGTAATTGGAAATCCGAAGCTGGACCGGCTGCATGTGTTCGCCATGTACCATATCCTGTCTTTGCCATAACAACCTGATCTCCCACCTTGAGAGAATCAATACCATCTCCCACAGCAATGACTTCTGCCACACCTTCATTACCGCCGACAGCTAGTTTCTCGTCACCCAATTGCTGAAATGTCGGCTTGATGGGATAAGCGCCTTGAATCATATTGACGTCAGCTGGGTTGATGGGAGATGCTAAGAATTTGACATGGACAGTATCTGATGTCAAGGCGGGAAGGCGATATGAATGCCATCTAGACGAGATGACGCTTTCGATGAGCACGCTTGTTGTTCAATCCATTAACTGCCACTTTTACCTTAATACTTGGGATGGCTGTCCATAATCAGAATACACCATTGCGCTGGCTGTAATGTCAGATGCACCCGAATAGCATCTACGGGCGATCCATTGGACAGAGGATACCGGACGCACCTGCTGATGTGTCTTGAGAATTGAGCGTAACAAGAGTCCCATTTTCTATAATGCTTGCGATAAAGAGATGTAAACAAAGGCAGAAAAGGCACACCATCACCATTTTAAAGAGTCCGTCATCAAACTATATCTTGCTTCTGGGTTACTCACGAGTCACGAGCCAGCTTTGCTTCTTGACAAAAGGGGGAGGGGGGGTATTTGGTACCTTGAAGGATCAGCAATGAACAATTAAGCCGTTTGATATGAAATAACAAAAAAGTAAGCAAAATGTACATTATCAACACTTTTTTCAATTTCTTCTTTCTTTTTTCTTCTTTTTCATTTCCTGGTAATCTTTCTACACCATGATTCCTCAAACATTGCCAATTTTACCACTGTCTAATTACGTCCTGCTGCCCTCCATCATCACTACATTGAACGTGTGTCCAACAGAAGGTCAAACTCTGCTCCGAATGTCTTCTGCATCCTACTTTGTTTGCGTGCCATTCAAAAAAGAGGATAAAAAGCAGAATTCCAGTGTTGATCTGAGCCAGCTATTCCATTACGGCTGCGTGGCACAAGTCATTAGCTGTGATACGTCCATTCCAGATCAATATGCCATCAAAGTTAAAGGTGTTTGTAGATCTCGTATTCGAGACATTTCCAATTCAGATGGTGGATGTCTCTATGAAGCAGTGTTGGAGCACTATTTCGACAAGGACAACAGCATTCAATCAGAGGAGACACACATCTTCAACTCGCTGTGCCAAATGTACATTTCCAAATTGAAGCTGATTGGCGTATCGCGCCATGTATTGGATCAATTCAACCAGCTGCTGGCAAAAAGCCATGTATCGCAAGTAGCTAACCTGCTGCTTTATCTGACGGACTCATCTCTTGGCGATAAGCTGCGTGCATTGGAGGCGGTGGATGTGAAGCAAAGGCTACATCAAGTGCATCATGCAGTAAGCTCTTATTTGCAGGTAAATAAATAAAAAAAAAAAGTACATAAATTACATTAACTGGAATTTCTATTTATGCATAATACTAAATATTTGCTACACAACAGACGATCAATACCAGCACAATAAAGAACAAGGGGGATGAGATGATATTTGATCATTTAAGAAGAAATTTTTACATACTGCAGGAGGTAAGGGTAGCACTAGTTGCAGTGTATTATATCCACTGAACAGCTATTTTGCAGTTACACTCTATCGACATCAATGATACAACAGACAGTGCGACTGGTAGATCCGACTCACATTTTGAAGTCTGTTCTGAAGACGACGACGAGGTCATTGATCTAGTCCACAAACTGAATACCAACAATCTACCAGATCATGCTGTTGTTGCAGTCAGACGAGACTTGAATAGATTAAGAAAACTGCCCTCCAGTTCTGCCGATTCAGCCATTCTGAGAACCTACCTCGAGTACATTAGTGATCTACCTTGGTCGACGCAAGATACGCCACGAAGAGAATTAAACCTGAATTGTGTCAGGGACCAACTTGATGCCGATCATTTCGGGTAAGTATCCCATCTTTGCTGCAATGACTCCTTACTCAAACAGGGCCCTATGTAGCATTGATCAAGTGAAGAAGAGAATCCTAGAATATCTATCCGTGCTCAAAGTCAAGAAAGACGCCACACCACCCATTATCTGCTTTGTTGGTCCTGTAAGTTGTTGTAGTAAACAGATATTGCTGTGCAATTCTGAATGCATCCACAGCCAGGTGTAGGAAAAACCACATTGGGAAAATCGATTGCTTCAGCTCTAAACAGAAGATTTCATCGCATGGCGCTGGGAGGTGTGCGTGATGAAGCGGAAATCAGGTATGTGGTGGTGTTGTATGGAGATAACAGAGTTTTCCTGAAAAGCCTTATGAATAGGGGTCATCGTCGTACCTACGTAGGTGCTATGCCTGGCCTACTGATTCATGGTATGCGTCAATGCAAAGTGCAGAATCCAGTCTTCTTGTTGGGTAAGTCGCTCTACCACGCTTTTATGTTTCATGATGTCTTATGGCATGTATTTCAGATGAAATTGACAAACTGGTGACCAATTCGAATCAAGGTGACCCAGGTAGGCTTAATTTCTGCATAGTTTATGTAACGATACACCACCACTAACAGATTATGCAGCTGCCGCTTTGTTGGAGGTGCTTGATCCCGCTCAAAATGCATCATTCACAGACCATTTTATCAACATACCCTATGATCTGTCGCAAGTGCTCTTTATCGCTACCGCCAATTCACTGGACACCATTCCTCGCCCATTGCTAGACAGAATGGAGGTGATTCAACTCGACGGTTACACATTCAATGAAAAACTGCACATTGCAACCACACATCTGATACCCAAACAAATCGATGCACACGGCATGTCCTTTTTGGGACTACAAATACCAAAGAATGTGGTCTTGTATATGGCAGAGAAATACACCAGAGAAAGCGGCGTCAGAGGACTGGAAAGATTGATAGCAAATATATGTCGCTACAAGTGTCGAGAGTATGCAGATCTGGAAGAGTCCAGTAAAGCGGATCAGTTTGATCGCATGGTGTATGTGCATGATTTGGAGGCTATTTTAGGCGTAAGTGTGTTGGGTAGTAAGTGTGTAGATCTGTACTGATTATCTTTGGTACACAAGGCTGAGCCTTTTGAAAATGAGGAGGTTGAATCTGAGGAGATTCCCGGTGTGATTACAGGTTTGGCGTATTCTGGCAGCGGTAATGGTGGTATCATGATAATTGAAGCAAATCACATGCCTGGTACTGGTAGATTGAAGCTGACGGGATCCCTGGGAGATGTGATCAAGGAATCAGCGCAATTGGCCGTATCTTGGGTGAAGGCCAACGCATTTGCACTGAAATTAACAACCTCGCCAAAGAAAGATGTATTCCAAGACATTGATCTTCATATCCACATGCCCAGTGGTGCTGTGCCAAAGGATGGACCCTCAGCAGGCATCGCCATGGTAACATGTCTCTTATCACTGCTATCGGGTAACTGCGTACCCACTACAACAGCCATGACAGGCGAAGTAACATTAAGGGGCCAAGTGCGTCCAGTAGGTGGTATCAAGGAGAAGGTAGTATCAGCCCATCGTGCTGGCATCAAAAAGATACTATTGCCTGTCGCCAACAAACGAGACATTATCAAGGACATCCCTGCAGAAGTAAAGAAGGAAATGACATTTGTGTACTGCAAATCCGTATGGGATGTTATCGAATCTGCATTTGATCAGTCAAATGTGCGATTTGAACCGAGATTCACGAGTAGCTTATAAGGAAAACCTCTCATTTTCATTAAGAAGTAAGATTTCGATCTTACAACATTGCATTTCCTATTATAAGCAACTCGATATACTGTTTTTGCTCTTATGGCATTGCATTTACAATAATAAAGCATAAGATAATCCATCCAGCATCATCATAACAAAATAAATTTTTAATCCCTAAACACTTTTACAACCCTGATATGGAAACTGAGTTGCCAGGCATTTGTTAGGCATGGTTTATATATGATTGGAGATGTTATATTAAATCATTATCGATCAGCAATCAAGTTTCTTCTAACATTTTAGCTATTATTAATGTTGCAATATTAGCCAATGGCCCGCGGCAGCGCGAGCCACCTGAACGTAGAATGGCTTCCACCATAGCAAAGTGTAGGCCAGGAAACAACCGAAGAGTCAGAAGGCTCATCGTCGTAGCATAATAAATTTATGGTCCCTAGACACTTTCGAAGCTTCAGAAAGGAAAGAAGTTGATCTAACAAGTATTTTGATAGACTGTCGTTATTAAGTATAGAATGCAAGGAAAATAGCATGGCTAAAAATAATGCTATGTAATCTGTTACCTACTTTCCATACGCTTCAAAAGCATCTATTACTGTAGTATTGCCTTCATTATGAAAAGGGCATTGAGTTTGACAGCCAGCCCCATCAGCCGCTAAAATTAATTTCAACTCAGACTCTTAGTATATACTCCAGATTGACTTGATTGAACTATTTTGACAGATTCGACTATAAAATATGATGATCATCACATGCGTCTTTAAGCTTTCTTGGAGTGCTTTTCAAGGCGCATCCAATGGTACTAAATAGGATAGATGTTTTGAATAAACTTATTGAGAAATTTGTGAAAATATGAAAAGAGATTTCTGGTCAAAAAGTCCAGCTTTTACATAACAAGATCCCACAAAGATGATTTTAGGGCTGCATTGGATCAATAGAAACATTTTGATCTTATATATATCCATAGTAAAAGTCTTCATTATCAAGGACAAGAACGCGATCGTTTGATTTTCGATGAAAACCATGAGGGGTACCTCATGCTTTTTGAACGAATTCTGTCCATGTTTTTTTAGTCCCCAAAAAGTTGAGCAAAAATGTCAGGAAGTTAGTACTACTCGAGTACAATTGTTTGGTGCTATTCTGACAGTCTAAAACGGCCTTGAACGCAAGAAAACGCAGCTTATGCACTCAGATTTTGCTGTATCAAGGACACTAAGGATTAAAAAGGTATAATATCTGTATGATAATTCCCCGTATATGAAGTAGCAATGTGTATATGAATGTAAAGCATTACTTGGTGCATAGTCAGAGGTGTATTGCATTCGTCTATATAGACATGAGGCATTGTATAAATTTTACACTCTGGATAGTAGTTCAATCTGAAAGCGATTTGGCTGGCCAACTACGTTTACGCTGCTCGTTTAATGGCCATGACACAACGGAGGAAGGCCTAAATAGCGCTTAAATTACTCAATTTCTATCATCCCAAAGTCAATCTGATTAAAACATTGAATAGGCCGTGGCTTTTATTACAGAAATAGATACAATGATGGGAAATTTATATTAGAAATTAGATACAAGGAATCTAGACACAATATGTACAAAGAGAAGAATACAAAAAAATTACTGGTGCTACTCATTTTCGTCTTCCTTGCAAGCAAAATGAACCTTGTAAACGCTGGCCTTCTTGTTTGTTTGCGTCGGATACAAATGAGCGTACTCCTGGACTACCTGGCACAACCTTATAAAATCATCTTTACTGGGCGGAAAGATCCACTCCAAATCCAATTCATTCAGATGAGGCATGCTTTCAAGCAAATTCTTCATTGTCTCCAGGCGAATATCCGAATCCAGATACGATAATTCCAGTTTCCTTAGATGCGTCAAGCCCAATGTAGCGAGATTCTGTAAGTCTGCGTTGGTCAGAATAGACTCATCAATGTCATCACATAGTGACACAACAGGTAATGCCTCGAGTTTTAAATGGTGTGTGCGACGAAATGGCGCCAGTAGGTAATGCATGAATTTTGAATGATCAGATTTGTAATTCACAAGCGAAACTGAGCCGGAAAAAGGGAGCCTTGCGTTATCATCCACGTCTTCTTCATCGCCATCCTCTTTTGATTGCTCCCTTGGCGTTGTGTCTTCTGTGGTTGCTGATGTCCCGGTTGCCGATGCTGCTGATGATGAAGATGCACCACTGCCACCTGAATAGAAATCCCTGGCCGCCTCGGTGAAATCAAAAACAAGGTTGGATAGATGAGGAAACAAATTAAGCAGCCTTTTACCAAAGACGCCAATACGCTCACGACGAGTAACTCGCTTACTTTCCTCTGCTTGTTCAGCAGCTTGTGCGTCAGGCGTGCTTGCGATACCAAACATGGAAGCAGCTAATGTGGATGAGAATTTCGGCTGATTGATTTGATCATCACTGCCTAGCGATACATCTCGTACAAATCGAATCGCTCTTTGTGCCCATAAATTGTTGGATTGCAAACGCTTTGCCAGCATATTCAATTCGACAGTGTTGTTGAGCGTTAGTTGATGCCAAATGTGCGGTAATATTGCAAAGTAGCATTTACGACAGGTCCTTGCAAATTCACCTGCGTCCCCTACAGGAATAAATTCTGCAATTTGTGTAAGAATCTCTAGTGGCAGTTCTTGAAGCATGCTGGTTGTGGTTGGGACAAGTAAAAAGAAAAGTGAAAAAGAATGTATAAACGTAAAAATGACCTGCTTTTATTGGCATTTTTGTCGTACGGTGGCTCCGCTTTTGAAGTTCTCAATTGACTCTTTTGGGTAGAACCCAATTTGCGCTTTTGACCATGCCAATCTTCGCATTTGACTAACCCAAATTGCGCTTTTTGCAACCTCAATTTGCATCAACAATAAACATCAATAGCAAAAAAAAAAAAAAAAATTCTGTGATATTAGAGAGGCTCCATTTGAAGAAAAATGGCCATATCTCATTTGACATCTCAGCTACTTTCATTTTAGAGCTCAATGTAAAGAAGAAAGTTCTTTCTCTGTAATTCTTTGGGGAGAGGGAAGGAGGCTCCATAGCAGTGTGAAGAAGATAGAAAAAGACCCTCTTTCTCCCGAAAAACTGACAACGCCTTCAGTAGACATTTGCATCACTAATATTTGAAATCTGTTTCTGTGCCTCATTTCGTAGCTTCGGGCTTGAGATTTTCGTTTTTATGTCGACATTGACATCCCCATAAGGGATTCAATAGAATGTTTAAGATTGTTCTTTTGATTTGTAGTAAATACTTGCGTTTGCGATCCTTTTATTGAACATCCTCTTGGGGATCTATTTGAATAAAAGAACAAATAGTCAGCTTTGCTAGCTGACCTCCCTAGGATATTCATATATTTACCTTAAATTGGTCAAAGACACCCAATTTCTTCAATGCGTTGTGCTGATAGAAATTTTGGGCATGTCATAAAAGAATCGAGCAATTTTAGAGCATGTGTTTCCCAACAGGTGTCAACTATGCTGTCTAGTGTAACTCGGTCTTCAGGGCGAAATCTGTACAGCTTGTTTCTTCCAATGATGTCAACTATCGAATCGAACGGATCATCAACCACTGACGCTCGTTGTCTTTTGTAATATGGTGCATCTTCTTCATCACTGCTTTGTTGATCAGTGCCAGTTTCTTGGATGCTAAGCAACGTCTCTTGATAATTGAGTGTATCTTGTAAAATTCTCTCTCATTCCTGTCTTGGAATACAAGGGGGGTTTTTTTTTGTGTGTGGTGTGGCCCAAATACCTCTAATTTATTCGTGTAGACTTTTCTTTATAAAGTACGAGTGTTTACG
This sequence comes from Mucor velutinosus, assembly GCF_035048745.1. NCBI lineage: Eukaryota > Fungi > Mucoromycota > Mucoromycetes > Mucorales > Mucoraceae > Mucor > Mucor velutinosus. The sequence continues at coordinate 258,049 of NW_027041896.1, read as the reverse complement.
CTTCGAATGACTCTCTACCGTCCCTTCGCTTCTGTGAGAACCAGCCTGCGCAGCTGAATGCTCTTGCGTATCTTATCAAAATACTACTACTCTCATGTTGACCCTCCACTTACACATGAAAACCCTTCATATTATCAGTGAATCTGATTCTTATGTAATGCTTTACATTCATATACACATTGCTACTTCATATACGGGGAAGTATCATACAGATATTATACCCTTTTAATCCTTAGTGTCCTTGATACAGCAAAATCTGAGTGCATAAGCTGCGTTTTCTTGCGTTCAAGGCCGTTTTAGACTGTCAGAATAGCACCAAACAATTGTACTCGAGTAGTACTAACGTCCTGACATCTTTGCTCAACTTTTTGGGGACTAAAAAAACATGGACAGAATTCGTTCAAAAAGCATGAGGTACCCCTCATGGTTTTCATCGAAAATCAAACGATCGCGTTCTTGTCCTTGATAATGAAGACTTTTAATATGGATATATATAAGATCAAAATGTTTCTATTGATCCAATGCAGCCCTAAAATCATCTTTGTGGGATCTTGTTATGTAAAAGCTGGACTTTTTGACCAGAAATCTCTTTTCATATTTTCACAAATTTCTCAATAAGTTTATTCAAAACATCTATCCTATTTAGTACCATTGGATGCGCCTTGAAAAGCACTCCAAGAAAGCTTAAAGACGCATGTGATGATCATCATATTTTATAGTCGAATCTGTCAAAATAGTTCAATCAAGTCGAAATTAAACAAAATTGAACCAATCTAAAGCAAGATTTATACGGGGTTTAAATGTATTTTTGCTGGCAAAAATGCCTTCCCGTGAAGATAATTGACAATTGCGATGCAAACGGGAGAAGTTAAGAACACTACAGCTTCGGATGACTGGACTATTCTGCCTCTGTTGCGCAATTCTACGTCTGATAGTGCCGTTTCACCTGGGTTATTACCAAAATACTGTGAGCTCAGTTCCTTTTATCAAGGCCTTGAAAGCGCCTAGCGGTTAAGCGTTTATCATGTTATTATGATGACTTGTCAGGATGTAATATTAAGAAATTAAAAAAAAAATAGAATAATGACATTCATTCGTTATATACCCCAATGGAGAAAGATTAGTCTAGTAGGTAGCTCGAGTGATACATACCGATACCGACATCTTTAATTGGAATCTGAAGAAAATGACAACCGCATCACTACTAAAACGATATTGGGTGGTTTAAAATTCATACAATATCTTTCCATATCAAAGAAACTATAGTAGGTCAAGTGATATTAAAGTCGCCGCAATCAACAATATCCAACAGGAAGTAGACTTGTTATTGAAATACAAAGAGCATTGCTTGACCTATCGTCATCAGCCATGTTTTGTTTGACAACCTTTTTATACAATGAAGCAGATAATTCGAAAAAAGTATAAATACACGTGAAAATCAAAGACCATCAAAAAATCAATCAACAATGCAACAAACAGTCAAGGCCAAGCAAGCTCTTCCTCGACCTCCTCCTCGTCCTCCAAGACCCATTGGCCGCTAATCACACTATACTTGCAAGCATTCTGTTACACCAAGGTCCTAACAATGCAACTAGATTCTGCCACTACAGCATTCTTTTCCACACAACCGATGCATCATAGGACTACTCTTTCATTTTTGCAGCAATAAATAAATCTATGTCTTTTATTTTACAATGCAGTTAATTTCTCTGCCACGCTGATTAATGTTTTTGTGATAATTTCGCTGGATTCGTTCCAAATCTGTCGAAGGAAATACAATGCAAAAGGATGAAATTCTGCCTCAGGATGCTTTTCTGTGATGTGCTGTTTCACACATAAAATGATGAGCTAGATGTCCATGTTGCGCTGCCAATAATCACTTACCGATAATGTAGTAATTTCTTTTTCGGCTTGCTTGGCTACCTTGTTGCAGATGGATTGCAACATGATCAGTGCCTTTCTTTCATTTTCCGTGCTAATGATATCTGTTTGCCCCATTACCACATCGTGCCATTCCATCACCCGCCTATCAAATCCCGGTTCTGTAGCACCGTTCAATGCCAATAGCCTTAGCGCTGCCATCAGTCTGAATGAAATTTCTTCTGTCTTGATAGAGTAATCGCCAGAATAGCCTGCGCCTTCTAATATTTGCTTCTTGACATCCAAACCTCGCTTTGACTCAATTTCATCGAATAGCTGCCACACTTCATGATCCAACAAGACGAAATTGTAGCAGTTTTGTGATAGGACGAATCCGTATTCCTTGAGCATGGCTAAATTATCGTGTGGCCCATAGTTGATGTACACTTGTTCTCCCTTTTTGTAGGGTGTCAGTGTTTTGATTTCGAAACACTGATTTCGCACATTGAATCCACTTTCAATCTACTCGAGACACTGATGAGTCCGCAGCGTCAACCATTGCGAACCTGACTTACTCTTGCTTCTGTCGTGTGATTGAGGAAATCGAGCATGGGTGCGAGTGCAATGTTGCCACCCTTTGTAGTATGATCCATTTTCGTCATGTGAATACATCGGGTGTTGACTAATTTGTTGTAGTTGAATGAACACCAACGCTCTACAAAGAAACCGCGTCGAAAAACTTACCACAAAGCCATGCCCATTCGTATTCTTCAGGCTGCAATGAATTCAAAATATCAGGATGTGTCTTCAGATAAGCAACGCAGGCCAAATAATCGCTGCGGATGTTTTCTTTTTGTTGCAGCACTTCATCTTTGAGAGCAGTAGGCAGATGATCTACGAGTACCTGTGTATATTTGACTGGCATGGTATTGAAATGTATCGGTAAAAGATCTGTATATGCTTTCCACCAAGATTGCTTGTCTCTTTTCAATACAACAAGATGCAATGCTAGCAACTGATGTGAGCTGAGTGCATGGTTTGAGCCGTACGTCTTGATGACACTTTCATTTGTGATCAAAAATTTGCGAGGCACGGACACAATGACCTCGCCTGCTTCTATATCGTCCGTTGCCATCATACCTCGACCGGTATCTAATACAACATGCTCAGAATATAGTATTTTTCGGCCAAAATGCTGCTCTTGTCCTTACTGGTAAAGTTGGCGAGTGTCAGCTTTGTCTTGGGAAAGTCGTTTTCTTGCAGCCATTGAATGAATGTTTCGTATTTCTTGTCTCGGATGACTACAATTTGCAAGGTCAGTCAATGCAGGAGAGAGAAAGACCAGCTAGTAGCACAATCTACCTGTGCCTTGAGTTTTGTCCATCATTTTGCTAATAGTAGTGGTTGAGGATATAAACAAAGATTAATGCAGAAAAGTTTATTGAAATTAGACTATCAAATGATTCAATATGACACATCCAAGGCGTGCTTCTTCTGCTTAATTGTGACAATGCTTGTGACTCTTGGAGAGTCTTGCAGATTTGGTTTCTCTGCCTGGTGTGCCACTGTATTCAGTAACATTGACACTGGTATCACCATGATGAAAGGATTCAAAGCAGATATCACAGAAATAACACGGCGAAAATCCACTAACAATATCTTCATGGGTGATCTTGGTGGCTGGGTATACTGCACACATGGAGCATTTGAATCGATCATAACGCAGGTTTCGAGTAGTGCGAGGAAAGTCGCTTTTGGATCCAAATTCGTGGCTGGAAATTATTCGCACATCATCGATCATCATCATGTGCTCGCAAGTGTCTTGATGTATAAAAGCAAAGGGTTTGTGCAGCTCCAATGTCATGTTTTCTAGTTTTGCTTTTTCCATGCTCTTTGTTTCATAGCGATAGACATCTTGATTGACTTGCTTCTTGGTGAGCCATGCGTCAATCCAATTATCGTAGTAATCGGCTGGTATATCATTTTTGTTTCTAGTGTCAATGTAAAATGCATGGTCCATGTAAATCACAGATGGCGAGAGCTTGGTTTTGGTTGTATTCACAATCTTTTCATTGGGATTCTGGTTTTTGTGGTTCCTGTTTAATGTGAAATCGGATTGGCAGTAGACGGCATCTCGTAGATTGGAGAGTGTTTGAGAGCCCAGCATTTCAATCTCTTGAAATTTGACATGCGGGTTGTCTGGATTGAATATAGTGATGGTGATTAGCGTATCATCGATTGAGCGACTTGCTTCCTTGTTTGGCGATTGATTGTACTAAGTATCCAACTCGTGTGTGAGCATATCATATACGGACATCTAGCAATGTATATATACTTACGTCGTCCTTGACATAAATGTACGCATTGATATCAGCTTGTCTCGGTAACAGGGTATACAGGTGATTTGATCGCACAGTTTTCAGTGGAGACTCTCTGATCAGTTTTGACGTCTCATCAAGCATGTTGATCAATTCATTGTTGGTATTCTCTACATTTTGAGCCGCTAAGCTCTCCAAGCTAACACTGATGGGATCAGGAAAGGGCTGTGTAAGCGTCTGTGGTTGTGAAGTTATGGCTGACGCCTGTTCGCTGTGCTCTTCATGTGCAATGTATCTTCGCTGCTTGGGCACTAATGGATTCACATATTCCTCATTGTTGAGATTCTTTTCTATTGCGCTGTATTGCGTGGCTAAATCCTCTTCAATAACTCGAGCAGTTGTTACATCTTTGGCCTGAGGCTTTCTGGATATGATGATGTCGGATGCATCTCGCACGCGAGGCGGCCTCAGGGTCTTTGTTTGCATAATCTTGTGCGCATCCTCAGATATACGGGCTAATAAATCTGGATCTTGAAAGATTTCTGACAGAGTGTTTGTGTTGTATTTTGACTCGAGTTGCACATGCTCGTATTTGCGCTTCTTTTCATTGATTTTTCTGTCTTTTTCAATGGAGGTTTCCAATTCAAACAGTCTGCTGAATTCAGCTTTCAATGATTTAGGGTTTACTTTCATAATGTGGTTTATTTACAAAATGAAGGATGAACAAGAAATGCTAAAAACAATGAAGGAAGGGTTCGCTTGTGACTTTGTACATAAGGATGATGGAGTGTATCTTTATGCATAGCTCATAAGGCACAACCAAAGGTGTTTTCACCAGCATAACTGTAAGATGTGTGTGAGTCCAAGACTAGAAATCAGTATCAGTACATACTTTAGATACAAAAAGCCATCTTCTTCTTTGTATTGTGCATAGAGACTGGCCAGAGACTCTAATTGATTACATGAGAATATGAGCGTTCATTTTATCACTCCTGCGTATGTGTATAAATCAAGCTAAATACCTGATACAGTTGGAATATTGCCACCAATATACATGTAGATTGCCTTCTCCTCAGACAATTTGATATTCTTTCGAATAGAGTAGATGAATTGACCGAGACAAATGTCGGATGGGATTAAATACTTCTGCTTGCACATCCTTGCAATGCTATTGCCTTCTACTCTTTCGCAAATGATGGGAATACGATCGGGATACTTGCTAAGAATGCGCTTGGATTCTCTCAAACGAGCATCTAATGTATATGGCCATTTAGTTGCGGTGCTCAGGTACATTTAGGCATGACAGGTACCAAATGTATGTCTCATTTTGAACGATGCAGGCTTTGGTGAAGTTGTCATGGAGTATGATTTATAAACGAGATGGAAAGTGAATAAAGAGAAATCAATCAATATTCGAGTCAAATATAGCTACCATTCATGTGATCTATTGCTTAAATATGTTTATTTCTTGATATTTAGTGCAATACGTCAAATGATGATTCCTTTTCTTTACATATGTCAATGAATTGCGGTTAATAACTCGCAATTGACTAAAGCTCAATGCAAATCTTGTCAAACGGTACCATGATGCAAGAGAAGCACTAAGCACATTGTACCGTTGAATTTTTACTTGTCCCTCATAGTAACACTTGGATTTGAACGTATATATATATTAAGATAGCCTTTGCGGTACCGTATCGCACATGATGGAGAGCAGCCATTTGCGTCAAGGCATTTTGTTAAGTTTGCTGGTCATTATCACTACAGTCACTGCCATACACATTAAATAATTTAAGCTACAGAGTAAATGCATGTAGCTTAAATGGCGATTCCGATTGCGATGCTATAGTGTTGAAACACGTTACTATTTATTAATTCACTGTAATATTTTGACGTAGCATAGCGTCATTTTCATTCAAATCCATTAATAGATATGGTCCAATAATTAACCATCAGGTACTTGGTGGCATTTCTTAACGAGATGCTTTCGTGAACAGAAAAAACAAAGCTACTTTCTTGAATTCTTTCAATCATTACAGCGAAATGGTTCATGTTTCTTGCAATATACTCCCCTTCTAACCGATAGTCGATTTCAATACTATTGGTATTAAGATATTTGTAATGCATATACTCCAGCAGTTCAGATGAGCACTCGCCATCATCAGTGATTCTCAAAACGCTCAATGCGTGCTGTTGTTTGATAGAATCATGGCTGATATGTTTCTTTCGGGCAGTGATCCAAAATTTTCAGATTATCCACATTACTGAGATTGCCAGCTACTGAAAGGTCACCCAGGCGCTGGAATTCGCTTAACTTTTCACTATAATCCCAATCAATCAGACCCATAACAGTTAGGAACTTCAGGTTTTCTGTAAAATGAAGACTAAGGTGAAGTACTGATATTACCTCAAGATACGTTAGCCTGTAAAACCTGACTGATGGGCTATCAACAATGTTCATAACAGTTGCAGAAGATTTTTCTTGTCAGAATAAAAGCATACAAGAGCATACCTATCATCACAGAATATGCTGGGGTGCAGATATTAAGGTGCTTGAGAGATTTTGTTGGTATATTGCACGGTGTGAGATTTTATCCACACAATTGAAGATGTTTAGCAATACATCTGTAGGCAATACTTGTATGCTCGTCTTGTTTGTAAAAGAGAAAGAAAAAAAAAGGGGCGCCAATTGCAGCTATCTGTCCAAGGAAACCTTCTAGCATAAAATGAAGTGCGTTATACACCTGGCATACGTACTATGGCATAGACTGTCGGGTTTGATCTATGTCAATTGCTCATACTTCACTTTTGAACATTTTTATTTAGAAAACTGCGAGATACAATCAATATCTACATTATAACACTCTACAAGATGCAATCTTCGGCTCCAGCCATTGTATTTTGCCTCGAAAGCGAAAAACTTGGTGTAGAAGCTGGGGTCTTTGGTGCTTTTTTCTTGTAATTGGCAGCAGGAACAGCAGCAGCCAATCCTCGATTGTGTTGCATGTGTGCTTTGACCAAATGTCCTGCCGCCAAGGCTGCGCATAACGACAGCTCACCCGCCATGACAGTAGCACAAATAATTCTCGCTAGCTTTTGAGCATTTTTACCAGGACTTGTTGAATGAGGACCTCGCACACCAAGCATGTCCAGCACTGCTTGTTGTGGAGGTAATATCGTGCCTCCACCTACCGTCCCGACTTCAATGTTAGGCATACTACATGAGATGTGTAAAGCAGATCCATTGTTGACAGACTTCATCAAGGTAATACAATTGCTGCTCTCCACATTTTGAGCTGGATCCTGTCCTGTTGCTATGTACATGGCAGTCAGGATATTGGCTGCATGCGCATTGAAGCCACCCACTGAACCTGCCATAGCAGATCCTATCAAGTTCTTTGATATGTTCAACTCGACCAATGCATCCACTGTTGTCTTGAGCACCTTTTGTACAACACTGCTTGGAATCACAGCCTCTGTCACGACCGATTTACCGCGTCCTTCGATCCAGTTGATGGCTGCTGGTTTCTTATCTGTACAGTAGTTGCCAGAGAGAGATACAATTTGCATAGTAGGAAAGTACTCTGTGATTTTCGAGAGTGCCTTTTCACAGCCTTTGGAAATCATGTTCATACCCATCGCATCGCCAGTGGTTGTAGAGAACCGAATATAAAGCAGCTTACCAGCCATTGCTACCTGCATTTTGCGAATACGAGCAAATCTGGATGTGCTGTTGAAAGCCTCCGCTACTACATCAAATCCTTCGTGATCCAGCCAACGCTTACAGAGACCAGCATCTATGATATTGGGAAACTCGACACAGGGACCACGAGTCATGCCGTCCGAGATCAATACAGTACTTGCACCTCCAGCACCATTGGCATTGATAGCTTTACAACCGCGCGCAACAGACGCAACAAGGCAGCCCTCGGTTGTTGCCATAGGCAAATGTATGCTCTCGCCATCGATCATCATAGGGCCAGCCACACCCACGGGTATCGGCATGTATCCAATCACATTCTCGCAGCAAGCACCCAATACCTTGTCATAATCATAATCTGCCACTGGCAAAGCACTTGATTCCAGCGTTTGTGTGATGGAAGCGCGAGAAATCACAGTCTTGCGGATATGAACAGCGCGCTCTAGGTCACCTAATATCTTTTCCAGGGCGTAAGGAGCGATATGAGCATGTTGAATCAGCAAAATAATCTCTTCGTCAGCAAGATTTGATGCGCCCTGATCTGTGTTTTTGAGGATGTGAAGACACTCTTCTACTGTGCGTATACCCAGCTGATGCTTTTGGAACTTTTTATGCCGTTGTCTTGATATAGTTGTACTTTGATAGGAGCCTCTGCTGATTGTCAAATTTGAACTGGGCAAAGGTGATGGAATAATAGCAGAGCTCACTCTAGGTGAGGTGGTGTGTACGGAGTTATGTTCTTGTATAGGGGTCAAATGAGTTCGTTGCATTGTTTGTCTATTGTATTTGGCAATTTCAAACAGATAGGTGTTGAGAAGAATAGACACCATCAGAATAGCAACAACCCATTTACTAATCACAGGATCTTGAGCGTATACATTGTAACTGTTGTAAATCTCGGCTAATAAGCTCTTCACAGGTGGAAGTCCTTGAAAGTGCGATTGTGCTAATAGCTGGAAATGGATCATTGGCGATACTTTAAGCAGCAATCCGTTTGTTGATCCTGACAACCTGTGCTGATTCAAAATGCAGGACAAAACTGGCTCGATAGTAGGTCCTATAACAGGCACTTGAGGCAAGGAATGTGTGTTGCTTCTGGATGTTGAAAAGGACAGTGTTGAGCAAAATTCGAATACATGCATTGTGAGGAAGCCAATGATCTGAAAAGCAAGTGCTCGCTTGTTAGTGTCCATGCTATAATCTATGCGAGTGACTGAAGCGTTACCATGAGTAGCTTTGTCTTGATGATTGCTGGCTTCTTGTTTCTAGCATGGCGGGATTCAGTGCTCAAATTTGAGGAGGAAACAGCTTCGTTAATTGCTGCTGTTGTGTCTGCGATGGATGTTGAGGCAGAGGTTGTCTCTTTAATCTTGCGTAACTGTAGATAATAATAAGCATTCGCTGTTTGCTATTTTTGTACTGCCTCTTTTGTTACCTCCAGTTTCAATGACAAGACCGAAATATACCAAGTAAACATCAGCATCATGTCATAAGCAATCAGAAATGCGCTCATCAGACAGAATTCCCGTAATCCAGGTAATGCTGATTTGGCGCCAAGCATAAATACCATAACCTCCAATAGTCCATCTCGAATGAGAGCTGGTGCCATCATTTCCACAGAGCGTGAGATGATTTGCAGCACATTACTATTGTCTGCATTGTTGCTTTCTTGCTCGAATATGCATTTTGTTAGTTTGTATGGCCTCTCAAACCCTATCGTCACTACCAGAAATGGTGTTGCCTCACTTGCATGTGTTGTATTAGGAGAAAGGTCCTGCAGAATGCCCTGATAAAGCGCACTTACCTCAATAAAACAGGGCTGACGGGTGCACCCAATTTATACACGGTAGCCAGAGATAGCATAAATGAAAAGAAACCCGACATGAATATAGTGGTTGCTAAAAGGTTAGATTAAAAAAATGGTTTTGTTTGTTTTTCTTGATAACACTGGGCGTTTCGATAGTATGTACTTACCTAGAGTGTATTTTGATCCCAATTTATGCATTCTGATATACAATGATAAGAAAGTGAAGGCCATCATAATGTAGCCTGCTGTCACTACAACCACATCTATCTTGGAAGCGCTCTATTGGGTGGATTAGCTATCACATTTTGCTCAATATAACCGTTCCTTACATTCATTCGGATGGCGGTATCTCTAGCAATATTCTTAATGATTCTAATTAACCAAACGACTGTGCTGATACTTTTTTCGTTGTAATGATGCTGTGTTGCCATGGGGATCAATCTGTCCATTGAAAATGCCATTACCTTTTGATCCCATAAATGAGATGTCTTGATACGCTGATCATTGTTCAGATCAAACACATACGATAAAACCACACTGTTGTCAGTGTTAAACGGCTTGTATGTAGGACACGTTGTGGAAGCATTGTAGCACAAATGGTCTTTGTATGTCATTATCCGCTTTTCTTGATGACCTAAATCCGAGAAATTGAGTGGAGTGACTTCAACATAATCATGAAAACGCATGATGGCGTTCATGTTGTGCTCATTTGTAGGATCAGACGAGGCGATGGACAATTGCTTGAGTTCAATACGCGATATCGACGCTGCTGGTAAAAAAAGATCTTGTTTCAATAGCGAAAAAGAAATGTCATTTGGTGAAGCGTACAAGATGGTGGATACGAAAGATGTGTCGTAAATGCTGGCAGTAGAGAGTATTTCTGAAGATTTTGCCAGGCTGAACAGGTATACATAAGTCACTGATCCTAAAATCAAACTTGCTACCATCGTTTCTATAGGGTTCAAGATGGATATTTCCGACGTCTTGAGCACCAGTGGGCTCATGCAGCCAGTGATGAATTTATAGGATAACAGATTGATCATCTTTTAGAAGGTAATTGCAGATATAAAGAAAGAAGAAGAAACGCGAGTCCTGTATAAACCGTGTGCGACTTTTTAAAGGCTTCTCACTATCCCCTACTATTATGCCCACCAAATCTGATTGGGGAAGGGTTGCATAAATGACAACTCGTCTGACACTCAACCTCATGCGGTATTAATAGCCTGTCCATGATGTTGATGCCCTTCAGATGCATAATGTTAATAAAAAGGACATTAGCATGTTATAGTAGCATCAGTAACGAATAGTAGTAGCTGTTTATTGAGAGTTCCTGGAGATGATTGAAAATCTTGATTCACACAAGGTGGCCGGGGCTCAAGGTCAGAGCTTAAATTAGAAGATTGCTCTTTATTAATATCGAAGTGGGACTTTCATTTTGAGAATTTGATTAGGAATACACAGTGGAGTCAGTGATAAACGGTTGGTTATAAGAGCCTGAGACATTGGAATAAATATATGTAAAAGCCATGAAAGATTGAAAAAGTTTGGAATTTGAAGTCTAAGAGTTTAATAGTGAGAAAGGGAGAAAATGAGTGATGGATAATCGAAAATGAGTAATAGACAATAGAAATGAAAACCATCAGATCAAAGAGTTCATGATCTGGGCTAACAACTGCAAAATAAATGTTGAAAATAGGATGACTGCATGATTGCCCAAATGAATTATAACTGATTCCAACGGTGTAATTTTATGCTATTTGATTTGTTGTTCCTGAAATATACGCTATTTCCTGATTAGTATTTCTAGGATTGCTTTTAGAAAATAATGCAAATAAGTTATATTGGTGTGTTGTATAGTAGAGCTCTAGTCGTTTCAAGATTGTTCTGTATAGATTTGATAAGTGATTTGGGATTGAATAGTATTGCATTGAGTTGAAATTAGGTTTAGATATTGATCTGTTGCGAGAAGTAATAGTACAAAAGAAAAATGGGATGATTCCGAGGCTGATTTGAAACATTATCTCCTACAGACGTTTACAGATACATTTCTTAACGTCGCAACATCTCACGTCTTTAAAAAACAGAAAATAAATCATCTTTACCACGAACTTCTGATCTACTACTACCCCGTTATGACGAAGAGATATTCTGTCTACTAAGCCAAGCCAACTTTCTTTGAACACATGAAATTGATTCATGTCTGAAATTAATTATAAACGATACACGCTTAGCGAGGCATTCGGTACTAAGGAATTGGTACCCAGTGTACTTGATTTATCAGATATAACTTATTTAGAAAAACAGTATGTAATTAATCAGGTAAAGAATATTCATTACACTGGAAATAAAAGGATTTACATACTATTCGAACTGATGAGTTTGGTGTGAGGATAAGATGTCACATGGCTTTATTTGGGTGATAGGATAATCAATCCAATAATATTCTGAACATGTCATAACAGAGATTGTAGCTGGAAGAGCAATTTTCACTAAAAGGTTCGCCAACACTTTACCTATCAATCCGTCACATGTAATTGAGACATTATATTTGACAAAGGTAGCGATTTTTTCGTTCGAATTGAGCCACATACTAAAACGACGGTGTTTTAAAATATGAATAGCCCAGTCTTCATACTGTTCTGAATGATGGTCCATAGGATTCCGAAATCTATCAACCTTAATATTACGTGTTTCTTGATAGTAGACACCCATTCAAATTTATATGAAACTTGTAGAGAATTACGAGGAAAATACAATGGTATCTATATCAAGTGTCTGGTGTATATTTTTTAACTGATATTTGATACGATAGTTTTTGCAATTTTTTGACTGTTTTCAAAAGATTTATCAGTATCTGTCATCAAAACATTTTGTTAAGCATTACTAAACTTTGTAGACCAAAACATTTCCTATCAAATGAGCTATTGCTTGAAGCTTTGGCATAACACTATCATAAAATATTGACAATCTTGTCATGAACAAAAAATCGTCACCTAATTTTTTCCTTACCATCACAGGTAGATTTTGAAGAAAAATCGATGATTTTGCATGATACCATTTTTTGGCCATATCTCGACAAATACTCACTGAATTCGCACAAAACAAAGGCCATTCGATAGCTCTATGTTATATCCATTATAATATAAGGGTTTCAAGTACCAGATGTACGTTCCCTTTATAAATTTGCTCAAAATCATATATTTTATGAGCTATAAGCTGGGGATTTTCAGAACTTCACCTTATTGAATTTTTAGTACCATCGAATCTCCAACCCTTTATAAAGAGTATGAAAACAAAGATCAATGTTCTTCACTAATCCACGCAACTACAGTATCCTAGCAGCCCTGCAGAGGTTCTCCTCCCCCTTGGGCCAATAACTGGAATTCAATCAACAAACTGATCAACGGATTTTCAACCTGGTTAACCGCTTCGACCAGTTTGAGAATCGCCTCAACAACCTTGTAGCTCTCATTAAAAATTCTCATAACAACTTCTAATCCGCCTGCACCACTCAACCCAATCATCAAGACAATTATGGTTCCCATCACCTTGGTCTCACTCCAAAGCCTGATGCCCTTGATCCATTTAGACACCAACAACCCAAACCCAAAACCACTTGGGCCACCATCGCCAGCAAGCGCCAGACCCTGCACCGTACCTTCAACCCACCTACTCGCGATTCCACTCAAAACGGCTAGTATATTTTTGTCTACCTGCCTCGATCTCGTCGCATGAACCGCACGGAAATTTCGATCGACAATATTCGCGTCCTAGATATTTTCTTTCTTGCTTGCAATACCATTGGTGTCCTTTTGCGTGATGCTTATCTTCCTGAGCTTCAGTCGAAGCTTCAGGAAATTGACTCCCCCTTGATCCAGAACTTCGACCCTTTGGATCATAATCACATTGCAGATCGTAAGTACCAAGACCTTTCTGAGGATTGCCGTATCCAACTCGCCAATGTTTTTACCAGGGTCGCTGCATCCGCACTCTTTATTTCATCCTTCCTCATCTCCTTCCCCGCGTTGCCAAGTACCTCATCCATCAGGGATGGGTATCTAGCCATGCTGCCCAAGATATCATCAGTCAACATCTTCCTCGTCCGGAACCCCACTCCTTTGAAGCCCAAACTTTGCGGGCCACCGAATCAATTGGTGCCTCTGCCATCTCCCAAGACTCTGACTTTCAAATTCCTCCTCTTCCCACTGTTCATTGTTGTGCCAGAAGGGCTACAACTGTCTATAAAGATTAAGGTATTCTTGATGGGTAGATATGTCTGTGTTGTGCAACAACATGGACAAGCTATGATAAGTGATGAAGTGCATCTCAGCTATCTAAATACTGAGGTTCACCAGATGTGATAAGCGTTGTACAAGATAAATTGCTACTTTGGCATTCAGAACTTAGTATAAATAGAATAACTTTTGTCTTCATCAATAAATCTTTAGTTTTTGTGTCTGATCTTATTCAAATAAGTCTTTTCTTGTTTATTAATATCGAACATTTTTTATAAGCTACAAATAATAATCCTTTTATTCTTTGTGCTTAACAGAAATGATATATCATCCTTTGTCAGATTGCGTGACTCTTGTTTAACCACTCGGCTACAGTTGCCATTCGTTTCCGTATGTTCAATGATGCACTACTTCATCGTTTCTATCCTGCTTCCAGGACTCAAACAAGTTTGGTTCTACTCCTCAAGAAAGGTGACCTCTCGTACCTGAAGGATTGACGCCCTATATCTCTGATCAATACGGATGCTAAAACCTTCACTCGTCTCCTCAATGTTCGCTCGATGGTCGATTTTCTTGACAAGATCTCTATCCAGCAAATGGGCATTATGCCCAAACAGTTCATTGTCGAACAAGGTCTTCGAGCCCAATGCATGCAAGCGATAGTCACCAAGTCCAAGTTGCCCTCCTTCGCGCTGCTTCTAGACTAAGAAAAAGCGTATGATCGCATCCATTTTTCCTATCTTGATGCCATAATGCAGGCTTTCAACATCCCTAGGACACTCATTACAACTATCTTGAACCTCTTTTCGACCACAATGATCCAACGTAACGCCAACGGTTTCCTGTCCACTCCTTTACCACAACTATTACGAGACCTTAGACAAGGTGATTCACTAAGTCCTCTACTATTATTCAATATCGCCTTTGATTCCTTTCTGTGAGCTTTCAACAATGATAACCGTATCGAAAGCTTCTCTTTCCCTCCAGACCCTCTATTTGGGTCTACCTCACCCTCAAGTCAAAATCCTTGCTTATGCCGACCACACCCTAGTCACCCTGAACGACCCATCTGAATGCTCTGCTATCGAGGAACACCTACAAAGATATACGGCAGCCTCAAATGCTTTGCTCAACTACAACAAAACACAAGCGTGTCTCTCTTAGGGCTTACTCAACCGAATTGAACTCAGTTTTTGGTTTCCAAAGGCATCTGCTCATGGTATGACAATTCGTCTTCTGCACCTTTGATCGACCTTGTTTAAGGTCTGATGTATCATTCCTAAACCGGATCTCCAAATGCGTAGAAACAATATGTTCAAGCACAGATCACATCAGATCATAAACTTTGACATGAAACAGGATTCAGTTACGATCCGTATCATGGCATGTTCAGGAGAATAGATTGTTGGATCTATTATCCGTCCTATCAACCAAATCAACCCATCTAATACCTTATCCTCACATCAAACCCCTCAATTGGAATAGTATATGAACCTTCTTGTTTCCAATGTAGTATACGATATTCTTTACCTGATTAATTTCACGCTCTTTCTTATAAATAATATATTTCTGATAAATCACTGTGCAATTGTGATATCTACCTAGGTATTGTTTACAAACTCAAACGTTTTTTTACTGAATTGTTTTCATTGAGACATGAACAGTGTCTATTTTGAAGAATATTAGAGTTATGATCATACACTTTTATTTCCATTTGATTAAGCTTTTATTACTACAAAAGATAATATCATACTATTAAATAACAAAACAACAGAACATCAACTAATTGTAGACCTTTGTTGCTTCAACCCTTGAGCCAATCAAATCGCTTGAAAACTCCGCTGACCTAAAAAAAATTTTGCGAGGGTTTCCCCCAGTTTTGATGTGAGGCAAAATTTTAAGCTCCGCTATATAGCAATATAGCCGTTACTATCATCAAATTTCCCCCAGGTGCTAGAGCATGCCTTACTTACACCACCTAGCTTTAGATTCTGGCGTTGAGACCCTCAATCATCACTAAAGTAAGTAGTGATAACCAAGTGGAGGCAGCCTATCTACCTCCTAGCCTCGGATAAAGTCTTGTTGAGCTTCAGGGATAGGCACATCCACACAACGTAAAAAAGGTATGCTTCAAAGAAACATCATAGTAATAAAAGAAAGAAGAAAAGAAAAATACTACTGTACTATAGAAATATAGTAGTATGTAGGCAAAAAAGGGATACTCACACAAAGCGAGTTAAAGAAAAGCATAACAAATACAACGTCAGAGATGTTCAGAACAGCTCGTTGTTGTTGCAACAAAAATGCACACATGTGCAACATGTATGGTAATAGTCGTATGTAAAGCAATACAAACACGCACAACTGCAAAAGTAACAGTAGTATTATAAGTTTGCAATAGAACATAATGACTAATGTTGATTCATGTGAAGCCATAGAGGCAACACAACCAACAAAAGAAAAAAAAAACGCAACAAAGAAAACATCATGAATGCATTATCATGAGAAAGGAAGCAATAATATAAACGTTCAAAGAAGTTTTATATCATCGCAACCAAAAGAAAAAAGATACTTACCACTTACCACAGCCACAGATAGACCAGAAGAGTATAGGAAATCACCGGAGACAGACCAGAGAACGAGCATGCACCAAATACAGCAGACCAACAAAGACCAGAATAGCAGCAGCAGCAGCAGCAAAACCAGCACCATAGAAAAACTAAAGAACGAACGACACCAGAGAACGAGCAGGCACCAAAGACAGTAGACCGGGAGAGATCATATTCGCAGCAGCAGCAGCAACACCAGTACCGTAGAAAGACCAAAGAACGAACACCACCAGCAGAGACCAAACAAAGACCAAAGAGGTTACTTGCCAATTATCACCAACACAAATAGACGAGAAGAGAATGGGCAATCACCAGAGATATACCAGAGAACAAGCATACAATAGACAGTAGAACAGGAAACACCAGATTATCAACAACACCAACAGCAGCACCAGCAGCAACACTAGCAGATACACCAGAAGGAACAACAGCATCATAGAAAAACCGACCAACGAGCGACACCAGAGACCAGGCAAAGATTAAAGATGCAACCGCTTGAGACAGAGACCAAAGAAGCAGACTGCAGAGATAGGAGAGAAGCAACGGCCGCAGCACGCACGTCAAACCGGCAAAAAAATTATCGAAACCTAATAAATAAATTCGATTAGTGCTAATTCTACGCCTTCCAGTGCTCGTTATGGAATGGTACCTACCATATTCTACTTCAAAGGAGCAGTATCAGGTATCTTTAACAGTATAAGACTGTGTCATCAGAAGCTAGAGAGTTATTCTGAATCAACAGGGTTCCAAAACCAACATGGTTTGATAATAAACGCGCTTTGCAAAAAGGGTAGAAAACAGAGGTATGGAATAATGAGTGGACGCCCTATGCGACGTCACGACCAGTAGATTTGGTCTCAGTCTTCTGCCGTGGTTGCAGTCATAACTGCTGTACTTTAATTTGAAATTGTGCAGTGGGTATTTTCCTATTCAAATTTGACTTGATCTCATATTTTTTAAACGTTTTTGCTAAATTTGCCTATTAAAATTGGCATTGTTATACTTTACTTTCTAATGCATCTATAAAGAGCCAATGAAGGCGCATTGATTGATGCTGATTACTTTCAGCTTCTAGACAGAAAATAACGAGCAGTTTTCAAAAAGATGAAAACAGCTTTTCTGTGAATATGTCAAAATCTAGCATATACAAGTCTCATAAAGAAAGATTCCAGTGTTGCATTGCATCTGTATGATCAACTTGGCCTAATATGTATTATAAGAAAAACCTTCATTTTTCGGGCGAAAAACGCGATCGTTTGATTTTCAAGAATTTTCCCTTACTAGTACACATGAAAAAATGAGGATTTCCATGGATTTGCAATGACCCAAAAATTTTTGAGATAAAGCATCAGTAAGTCAATGGTAATCAAGGGCAATCATTTGATGCCAATTTAAGCGCTCAAAACGGCTTGTAACAGAAGATATTTGTGGTTGAAAACTACTAAATTTAGTCCTAAATTGGCGTATAACTAAGAATTGAGAAACTGCATTGTCAAATTCGTAAGTAATATAAATTCGCATTGATAGCTTAAAGGAGCTTCATTGCATAAAAGGCAAAGTTTTATACGATGAGCGCTGTTCGTGACATTTTTAAGGCTCAAATAAAGCAGTTACGATATAAATGCGAAAACTCAGGCCAGCTTGTTAAGCACAAAGAATAAAAGGATTATTATTTGTAGCTTATAAAAAACGTTCGATATTATAAAAACAGGAAAAGACTTATTTGAATAAGATCAGACAAAAAAAACTAAAGATTTATGGATGAAGACAAGAGTTATTCTATTTATACTAAGTTCTGAATGCCAAAGTAGCAATTTATCTTGTACAACGCTTATCACATCTGGTGAACCTCAGTATTTAGATAACTGAGATGCACTTCACTTACCATAGCTTGTCCATGTTGTTGCACAACACAGACATATCTACCCATCAAGAATACCTTAATCTTTATAGACAGTTGTAGCCCTTCTGGCACAACAGAGGGATTACACAACTTTAAACTGGAAATCTTATTATTATCGAATGAAGCAAGCTACAGTTGTCTAGTCTCGACAGCAAGATTCTTCAACATGTCAAGTATCTATTGATAACGAAACTAGCAAGTTAATATGACCCTTTTCGTACACTCCGATTTTTAAATTGTTCAGTCAAATTCATACATATGTGGTATATGCACGTGTGGAAGGTCAACGGAGCTTCAATTTCTATTGTTCTGAATGATGATCCATAGGATTCCAAAATCTATCGACCTTAAAAGTACGCGTTTCTTGATAGTAAACACCTCTTCAAACTTATATAAAACTTGTAGAGAATTGCTAGGAGAGTACAATGATATTCATATCAAGTCTTTGGTGTATATTGTTCACCTGATATTTGATGCGATTGTTTTTGCGATTTTTTGACTGTTTTCAAAAGATTTATCAGTATCTGTCATCAAAACATTTTGTTAAGCATTACTAAACATTGTAGAGCAAAAAAATTCCTATCGAATGAGCTATTGCTCGAAGCTCTGGCATGACTCTATCATGAAATATTGACAATCTTTTCCTGACCAAAAAAAGGTCACCCAAACTTTTCCCTTGCTACTACAGGCAAATTTTCATCAAAAATCAATGATTTTGCAACAAGACAATTTTAGTCATATCTCGGGAAAGTCTCGTATTCCAAAAAAAACAACCTCCATTTATTAGCTCTACTTTGGATCTATCATGATGTGACATATATACGTTCCAAATCAATGGTGCCTTTATTATGCTTTTTCTCAAAATTCTGTATCTTACGACGTTTAGGCAGAAGCTCTGTCAAATTATTCCGAACAGAGTTATACTGTATTAGCCATGTAACTCGCCGTTTTTGGAATGCGCATCGATTAATACCACACTAGCAAGTGATACAAAATGTATTTCCCAAACTAGTAGAAAACAGACCGTACGTTTAATCATGAGAACTAGAGCCTGGGTTCATTTTCATTGTATTGCTTTACAACAATATCTTGTTAGCAGCGAAGTACTGGTGCTACATACAGTTCAGTTCTACTCGTTTATTTTAAAATTATGCATTATTATTATAGTAAAAAAAAAAAAGATACAAAGAGAGATATACGTATATTTTCGTACAAAAAGGAGCAAAAGAAAACTAGTCAAAGGTTGCAGGTGCATCTTCGCTAAATAAGCTTTATGAAGATGCAGCTCCAATGCCATGACTGTGCTGTGTGAGTAATCAACTCTGCGAACTCTCACTGCAGTGCAACACCAAAACAGTTACAAGACATTATTTTGTATTAAGTTACTGATTCAAAGGAAAGTCGTGAACACGTCCTCTGTTAGTAGAATCATGTCCATTCAGCACTAAATATACTATACATTACATGTTGCGCGATTAAGATCAACATTATAACTGATCTGGCGTGTCATTTTTAAAAGCTTTAATCGATATATGGATGGAGATGAAGGGAGTGAGGAATAAACTATATGTAATGATAGTTAAAATAATAAAGAAAGGGGAATATAAAGAACTCCAAATTTTCTTTTTCTTCTTCTATTCTCTTTGCTTTCGTTATTTTACTTTTTTCTCTTTATCGTTTATACAACCAACTTAGATACAGACATTCTCTTGACCAGAAGCCTTGGTGTTGAGAATCAAAGCAACAATAAGACCATAAAGACCCAAGACTTCAGCGAAAATCAAAATCAAAATCTGTTATAGAAAGTGAATCAGAAAATCAGATCGACCATCCCACACACCCTGCTTGTTAAATAGTTACCATGCCGACAAACATTCTAGGTTGTTGAGCAGTAGCACGAACACCAGCATCACCAGTAATACCAATGGCGATACCAGCTATGGGATGACATTAGGCTACTAGAATGTCATGTGCAAATCATTCCAACTTACCAGCAAGACAAGAAAGACCAACGGAGAGACCAGCGGCCATTTGGATGAAACCACTGAAAAGGGTTTGCTTCATGGCAACTACATATGATGACAAGAGTGTTAGCGAAATGGGGAACCAGGATACAAAAAACGCGCTAAATCAAATCTTGAAACATCCAAGGATGATGACACTTACGACCACCAGATAAAAGCACAGATACGACGACACCATAAATACCCAAAATACCAGCCATGACGACAGGAACAATACACTTCAAAACTAAATCAGGACGCAAGACACCCATAGCGGAAAGTCCAACACCAGACTTGGCAGTACCATAAGCAGCACCAAGACCTATATACATTCAAAACGAAACCGTTAGAAAAAAAATCGTGTAACAAAATAGCATCTAAAACGAGAAAGGCACCGAGGTAAACAAGCGCGACATTTTTGCACCTGTTCATTCTGATGTGATGCCTCTTCGTTTGCTGATATACTTACAACTGAAGACGATAGCGGCGGCACAACCCATAGTACCGAAGAAGGGTGCATAAACAGGACTGAAATTTGGATGTTGGTCAAGACATTACGTTTTCAATCATTTGCTTGAAAGAACTTACCAGTATTCACTCATTTTTTATTGTGTATGTATCTAATAAAACAGACAAAATGTTAATACGCATGTCTCTGCATACAAGATCCATCATTTGATGATGTCAATACTCACTCTTTGTACGTTAAAAAAGGGGAAAAGTTTTTTAATGGTATGAAGAAGAAGAAAAGTAAATAACAATCTGCGAAAAAAAGCCTTTTACATCTGTGTTCGATGATGTCAGATGTTCGATGTCCGTGAAAACGTCACGAAAACGATGTTCAGGATCATTATACGCAATGATCTCCCTGAATGTTTCGATATATCTTGAGTTCAGATCATAGCAAGCATCTACAGCTACATGCAGTTGCAAAATCCAGGTGAAATGCGATGCGATGAGCGACTTTTAGCTTGGAAATGTCGTTGAAAAATGCCTGCTTTGACCCCGCTTCGAAACCAACAGGAGTGTCGCAAATGAGATGTCTTCTGGAGTGATGATCTTTGACCTCTTCTATGATCGGCCTAATGCGATGTTCCAGTGAGATGCCAAGATTGCTATAGAATAGATGTCTTGTACTGATCTTTAGCTTTAGCCAGGACAGAGACTGGCCGACACCGATCTTGAATCAACATTTGCCTTCTACAACTCAAAATTGTGGCATGCTCAAGTGCATTTACGCATCCCGCTTTACAGATTCAACATCAGAAGATGAATTTCATAAGCAAATGGTTATATTTATGCATGGAGTTTTGGGTAAGAGGTTCATCGCAGCTCACGTCGGTCCTCGGTTCAGATCAATGCCAGTATAACGTTGGATACTGTAGCTGGGTGCCTCAGGTTCTTTACTCTAGTCAGTACCTGAAATTGAAGAATTGGAACAGAACGGATGTCTCATGTGCAGAATGATCAAGACAGTCGCCATCTCATTTGCGATGTGATTTGAAGCGAGCTAATTGAGAGATTACATTCAGCAGGCATTTATTGTCATTTAGTACTGTGTTTGGGCAGGAAGAAGCATTGAAAGGCCACTGCGTCTGATGATGGATTGCTGTCACTCTCCATGCGATTCATTTGACAGGTACATAATAGCAAGCTTCATGACCCAAATACATGTTTCCTTGCTCAACCTGCCCAGCACCAGCCATGTATTGTACCTCAACCTTTTAGTAGCTTGGCCCATTGCCTCTAATCATTAGCAAGATCTTCTGCTGCAACCTTATTTGCATTGCAAAGCGTGCTTATCAGATTTGGCCTCCGGGTTTCTCTTTAGCAATGTGACTCCCTGCAATACCGTTTTTATATCAAATTCGAAAAACTTTTAATTGACATCTTCCTCTTCTCCAGCTTTCACTACTGTTACAAATGTCGAATAACGAAAGCAACAACACAGCAGCAGCACAACCAACTGGTGCTTTGGATGCAGTTTTTGTGGAATCCGTTGAAATGCCCGAAGGATCTGTTCTCATCCAGGGCCCTGATTTCAACAAGAAGTTATCGCTTTCAGAACTATTAGGCTCTTACAAGCAAATTGGGTACCAAGGCAGTAGTCTTGGTGAGGCCATGGAAATCATCAAGGAAATGGTAAGCAGGCTGTGATGAATTGATGTCAGCCCCCCCCCCCCTACAACAAGCATCTAAACAGTAATAATAGAGAAAATGGCGTCTTTCTGATGAAGCAGTTCTTCCCGATGAAGCACCAGAATACCTCGACCCTGAAGTGCGCAAAAAGACCAAATGTAAGATTTTTTTGGGCTACACATCCAACTTGGTGTCATCCGGCTTGCGTGAGATTATCAGATTTTTGGTTCAGCACAAGATGGTCGATGTCATTGTCGCTTCTGCTGGTGGTGTCGAGGAAGATTTCATCAAATGCCTTGCTCCTACTTACCTCGGTGAATTTGCATTGAAGGGCAGTGATCTCCGTAAGAAGGGACTGAATCGTATTGGCAACTTGCTGGTCCCCAACAACAACTACTGTAAGTTTGAGGACTGGGTCGTCCCTATTTTTGACAAGATGTTGGAGGAGCAAAAGGAACAAGGCATCACTTGGACTCCCTCTACCATGATTGAGCGTCTTGGTAACGAGATCAATGATGAGTCCAGCATCTACTACTGGACCTCCAAGAACAAGATCCCTGTGTTCTGTCCTGCTATCACGGATGGTTCCTTGGGCGACATGATCTACTTTCACTCTTACAAAAACCCTGGATTGATTGTGGACATTGCTGCTGATATCCGTGCCATGAACAACCAAGCTGTATTCGCTAAAAAGACGGGCATGATCATCTTGGGTGGTGGTGTGATTAAGCATCACATTTGTAACGCTAATTTGATGAGAAACGGTGCTGATTACGCTGTCTACATCAATACTGGCCAGGAATTCGATGGTAGTGATGCCGGTGCTCGCCCTGATGAGGCTGTTTCTTGGGGCAAAATCCGCGCTGATAGCAAATCCTGCAAGATCTACGCAGATGCCACGCTTGTCTTCCCATTGATTGTTGCAGAGACATTTGCAAAAGAATTCCATCAAGAAAAATCTGCATAAATCCTCCACACATAGAACACCCACATAATATACATCCTCATAATATCAACTTCATCGTATTAAAAGCACTTCTTTTTTTTTTATTGCAACTATTGGATCAGTCCTCGTCCCTGTATCTCTTCTTGACAAGTGCGTCTAATAGCACTTTTCTCTCGGTTTTCAGTTTCTTTAGAATTTTCTCAGTGGAGGCCCATTCGTCGCATAGCATTTCGTTTTCCCTTGAAATGTATTGAAGCTGTGCTTTTGCTAGTTTGTATTTGTCAGATAGGCTTATCTCTTTCTTTGCTGCTGTGGCTTTATTCTTCTTGTGGTGCATCTTTTTCAGTTTGGCTGTCGTGGTGTCATTGGACATCAAGCTTGAATCGATATCGGAAAGGTCGTCCTCTGAGGATGAGAGCTGATCATTGTTCAGGTGCTGCAACTCTTTCAATTTACGCTTCTTTCTGATGGATTCTGCTATCGGCTTTCTTTTGGCCTGTACTGGTTCTTCGTGTATAAAATTATTGTTGGGTTTTGTCTGTGTGTCCATGGTTTGATTTTGTGGTAATGCAGGGAAAGAAAAAAAAAAAAACTAAAAGGAGGCCGTTTAATCATTCTTCTTTTTGACTCTCTTTTTTGGTGACATCGGATGATGCGAACCTCAACCACAAGCAACAAGCAATGCAATGCATGATCCAAGCTTGCTTGACGCATGTCAAATCATTTGAGAAAGTCATCAATCAAGCATGGATGCGAATTGAAGTAAGGCAGTTGCTAAACTCCACTCATACTCCTTGTCAAATCCCCCCCCCTCCTCCTCCCCTACAAAGAGGCAATTCACGCTCTCTAACCGCTGCATTGTTTCATCACATTCTAGAATTCTTTATTACTCTTGATCGTTGTTGTTATTCTCATTCTGAAATGCCTGAGCAATCTGGGGATCAACGCCATACGTAGGCCATAATGAAGCAAAAAATGTATAGGCTCCTCGTTTCCAGACGTCCAAAGCCGTAAGGGGTCTGGCAGGTGTTTGAGCAGCGGTGCCAGTTGTCGCACTTGAACCAGAAGCATTGCCCTGGCTTGATCCAGACCCTTCTCCACCATCCTGTCTTCTCTGCGTCAAGTTGTCGCTGTTGTTATTGACCGAAGTAGAGGTGCCTTCTGGGTTGCCGTCGACATGGGGATTGCCATTACCACGAGGCGCACCAGCTGGTCTTTGCAATCCTTCTCCATTACCACCGCCACCAGGTCTAAATCTGTTAAAGTCCTCTACTCGAACTCGACGCAGCACAAATCTCAATCTACCCGTTTGATACAAAAAGAAGACAAATGCAATTGCATGAAAGACAAAGATGCGCTCGATGCTTGCTCCTTGGCACAGCATAAATAACACAACAATGAGCTTCAATGCAAGCCAAATGGATGTTGCTCGTTGCGCAATAGCTGGTTGAGCAAGAACAGGCCCATTTCTTCTAAAAAGTGGGTTATTCTGCTGTGGTTGTTGCTGCTGAGGAAGCTGATTAAGGTAAGGCTGAACGATAGGCTCTTGTACATTGTGTTGCTGCTGCTGCTGTGCTTGTGGTGGAAATTGGGGAGATACAAATGCATTGGCATCTGCTTGCTGCTGATACACTGGGGGTTGAGCGTGTGGTAATGGCATTTGGGTATTGTGAAATTGCTGAGGTGATAGGTTTTGAGAAAGGACTAGCGTTGGCGCCAGATAGTATTGCCCACTACATAAGAAATCGCATATGAGTTGTTTGCTCTACACCTTGTTACAGAAGGAATTCTTACTTTATAGACACAACTTGATAACCTCCAGGCAACGAGGATGGATACATTGGTTGTTGCTGCTGCTGCTGTTGTTGTTGTTGTTGTTGCTGGTACTGTGGCATTTGAAAGTTGGAGCTTTGAGGTGCTCTATCTGAGAAAAATGTACTTGTAGAAGACGTTGAAGTAGAGGCTTGAGGAAAAGAAGGATGAGAAGTAGGTGTGTGGGCACGAGAATTGGAAGTAACAGCGTCAATGGACGGTTTAACCACAAGATGAAAGGTGGGAGTAACCTCCTCGTCACTCTTTTTCAAGATGTCAGCCAATATATCAGTATCCTTCAGAAGCTTTCCACTGTAGATAATGCGTTGGTTGGCTGATTTGGGGTGGTGAGGATGAACAGGTTCAATCGACTTCTTGAGTGTCAGTATAGTGGCATTTAAGGTGGTTTTCACTTCCAATGTCTCGTTGAGAGACGGGGATCGGACAAGCACTGTAATTTCCTTATCGATTATGTCTTCCATCGTGTCTTGCTAGTTGCTTTTACCACGACTTGGTTGTATTGAAGGAAAAGAATGATAAAGGAGCCTTTTCTTTGTTTGTATAATTACTGAATATCTCGAAGCATTAACCCATCTGCCTACATGGTCACAATTAAACACGTTACCCAATCAATTCATCCCAAATAGCATCCAGGATCAATTCTCCATTAATTCGCTCATGTTTGAAACCGTTGTATATATATACATTAGATCACCCATGTCAGCAATATAGTCTTGTAGCGATGATTACGGCCTAAGCAGCATCTTTGTAAGGCCAAATATGCGCTAAATATGCTGCTTGTAAAGACGCCAAAAATGCACACACTTGAATAAATGAGTTTGCATTATTCTGCAATCCTGGATGTTATAGAGTTAGTTATACGTAGATCGCGATATTTAAACTATAAAAAAAGGCCAAGAGCACAGTGGGTCATGCGCTGTATTATCCCTTTCTGGAAGCCTATCTCACATCCTTATTGTAATATGCGTTTTCTCTCAATGTTGCACTAAGTCCAGCTTTGATCAACAGCTTAAAGAAGCGAAAATAACGAGCTATCATCTTCGCTTGAAGCCGAGAGGTATAACAAACAATTTGTCTTTCTAGAGAGATGCATTTGCGTGCAAGAATAGCCCAAAGCTTATAATATTATCAATTTCTTGTGATTTCCCGGCCGTAAAAGAGAGACGGCACACCTTTGTATGCGTAGGGCTTCTAACAGACCGTTTGATACAACGTCTCTAATATCAAGTAATCGCAAAAGCCCAACCAACGTATGAGTGGTGCTAAACAATAAATTCGCTGTTACTTATTTGCCAAAAACCTGTGATTTGATTCTCTAAAGCTCAAGTGCATAACCTTCCTGAAGCATGATTCAGGGTACTTGCATCGCCGCAAAAATCACATTTGGTGCCTGAAATGGCCGTGATATCATTTAAATTACAAGGGTAGATGGATTCCACCATTGTATGCCAAGAAGCACGCTGATGAAATGTAGATCTTGTCATATGCTAACTAAAGTACGAAATGTAAAAGTTTACAAAGGGGGGGGGGACATCGCACAAATTGATAATCATTAAAGATTTTCCCATGTGATTCATGTCTGTTTATTTGAAGAATGAAGTGTCAATTGGAAAAGAAGTATAGGCTTCACCTGAATGCTTATTGTTCATAATTTCTCGTAGTGGTGGTAGTTGATAGAAAGGAGGGGCAGCTATAGGTGTTATGTTACAAGAGGATAGTTGTGAAATAGGGGGTAAATAGATGTTATTGTTTGATGATGAACAAGTGGAAAGGGTTGGAGATGAGGTCATGGAAGGTGAAGGAGGGGTATTGCTGGCATGGTCATTGTTTGTAGTCATGCTGCTGTTTGGTAAAGGCGTTGATTTGCATTTGTAGAGCGAGGATTGCCATCTGCCAAAATGCACAACGTTATCAGATGCATAGGAGGGTGGTGATAAGACTTCTTTCTTTAGGGGTTGATGACAAATACTTGTGTCGTTATCATGTTTCCGTTTACGTGCTACAGCCGCAACGTTGGTCCTACTACAAACCATAAAATTGAATTTTTACTCTTTTAGGATATAATGTATAAATATATATCCTTACCTTTTCTTTTTGAATGATGATGGCGATATCGTTGATGTGGATGTTGTTGATAATTGATGATTCTTTCTCACTCTGATCTTGACACCTTGATCTGAGAATACACGAGACAGAAATGTAGACTCCATTGGGCCTGGATATTGCTTTGTTGTGTACACCATAAAGGCATTGGATAAAATATTCTTGCGATTTTCAACTATACCACTATTTTTAAGCATCTAATTAGAAAAACTTGTTACACACAAGTAATTGAAATCTTCTCTTACTCTATCATTTCAAAAAGACTAAAATAAAGTCGAAAGTAACCTTGCTTTCTCACTGCTAAATCGCCAAATACAAAGAATCCGCCGTCTGTGTTATCAATGTCTCGTAGTCTGTACAATGAGGATACCGTGGCACCTGACAAGTACTCTCTAGTAGGTAATGGGCTTGCTGTATCTGGCGCTTCAGCATGAACAATGTTCACCATGACAAAGTAGAATGGACTCTGCAGTGATTGTCTAGGTGTAGTTTTGTTACTATAATTTATCCAAGTTTGGTATTTTCCCAATGTCATTTACTTTTTCTCTTCGTCTGAGAAATTGATCCATTGCATTTGTACAATGGGTGGTGGCTCTATGGATCTTTTATCTCTTTCATTTGGCACGCTGATTTTAGCTCTTGCTGGCTGTTGCCTTAATATAATATCATAGTCCCTGAAGAAGATACGGTTTCAGTTTCGCCGTTTGTATCCATGTGAACTATATCTTATATGCTAACCTATCGTTGGGCAATTGCGGCAATGATGAATCCATGAATCGGTAAGAGCAGGACATGTCTAGTATTAAAAAAGGTAGAGCAGGAGGAAAAGGTAGAAAAAGAAGAGGAAAATCTACAAGTAAAGATGGATGTTATATACCCTATTACGGGAAAGTTCTTTCCCGTTCGATTAATGGTAAATTTATGACATTTTGGGAATCCAGGTAACCTCAAATCGTCTCAAATAAGGGATATTTACCGAGAAAGGAAGCTTGCCAAGTGAACCCAGGAAAATTTGGAGATTGATGGTGAAATGACGTTGAAATCCTCGGTCACTCAAGGGTGTTGGCACTACTAGCTAGTTTGCGAGTTGTTCTTTACGCTTTCTTCTGTATTTTTTTTACTTATATTACATATACAACATGTCTTGGGTTCAAAAGGAAATTCGCTTAAATGAGCGTAGAAGAGGTAATAAAGCAGTAGCCCGGCATGCTCGAAATGAATCGCGCTTCTAACACCTTGGAGAAAAAAGGCTGTCATTTGGTTCACAAGGAGATCGTAGGTCAACTACCTGAATTGAAAAACTATAAAATCGGCATGGCCAATGTCTTTTGTAAGTTGATAAAGCACATGTTACACTCCTGTCTCTAGTTACCAACAATCAAAAGTACAACACACCTCTGCTTCATTGATGATCAATGAAAATTACGATTCTGATGTACAAAAAGACATGGAAATGGGTTTGAATAAGATTGTACCAGAGACCTTCCCTTACATTCACACAGCCGAGGGTCCTGATGATATGGTAAGTGGACAGAGGGCCTGATCCTTTTTCTATCTTCTGACACGCCAATAATGTATACGTATAGCCTGGACATTTAAAATCTGGCATTGTTGGTGTATCCTTGAACATCCCTATCACAAATGGCAAACTCAATTTGGGCACCTGGCAAGGGTAAAGCATTCTTCTCTCATTCATGCATCCGTTGATATAGTAACCCCTCCTTTTTCCCATAGTATCTACTTGTGTGAACATCGCAACTCTGGTGGCTCGCGTCGTGTTGTCGTTACTTTACAAGGTCAAACTAAATAAACTTTTTATTATTGAGGATTTAATCTATGCATTACTGTTTCCAAGGATTGTTTTTCACTATCTGTTAATGATAATCCAGGAGAATGAACTAAGGCATTGGAGGTGAATAATATGTACTTGGTATCTGAGTGTTGTGCGTGTTTTTGTAATGCGAAAATGGCCTGATCTACAGTAATGTTCTTTTCATATGCAGTGAGAGAGGAGGAGGATGAGGAGGAGTTGTGGTACTTTCGTGCGACTTTGTTGCCATTGTTTTTATCGTTATCGTTATCTGTTGACGAGTTTAATCTGCTTTCTTCTGCTACTGTCAAATTGTCGGCTACCACATCTTCTGGCCCATGCGCTGATGTTGGAAGGGATAAAACTGCGGTTAATTCTGTTGGATTCACTTTGATGGGTAATTCGCTTGGTGCCCACCAATACACTGGGTATCTTCTATCTATGTTGTTGATTAAGCAGGCAAAAAACACCTGGATGACAGCAGATAAGACTACGACGCCAATGTAAAACCATTTGATCTCGAGAAAAGAAGGTGTCGTTACTGGGATCACAGCCGTCGCACCGCCTGGAGGATGCACACATTTGGTGATTTGCATTATTAATAATGAGATGGCCATGGCTGTAGCACCACCCACCCACTGCACAGCAGTGTACTGACCCTCTGATGCCCAGTTCTTTTGAATGCCCAAAAACAACTGCGAAATGATTACACCTGTCAGTGCTCCAATGATATGACCACCGATAACGTTTCTAGGTTGTGCCAAGGGTGATTCTATCACACCGTATACTAACACTGCTGTAGCGCCCTAAAACGAGGTTAGTTTCCATTGTCGACCATGCAAACATTTGTCAGACACTCACAAATGATGCGACAATCATGGGTGTATTGTGGGCTTGAAATGAGGGGCCGTAAGCAAAAATGACCTCGACCACTGCAATGCCCAGCCAGGAGGCAATGAAGCACCAAAAATAAATTCTCCAAACAGGGATCTTCTTCAAATCATGATCTGGTCCTCTGTAGCCTAGGAAATGAGACAAGGCATAAGGCAATTTTTTCAAAAGAGGCATGGTTTTATTACAGAAAAGAGAAAAAAGAAACCAAAGAAAAAATTTGTTTGTTAAGTATATATAGTAATTCGAGGAAAAAAAAACCGAGTCTGGTTCCAAGATGAGCAAATATACCCTTATTTTCTGTGATGCTTCTTCTTCTTATTGCGGCGGCGACGATTGGTGTGGCCCTGTTTATTGGAGGAAACAACTTTTTCCCATTGAGTTTTCTTGACTTGATCCAATTCCTCCAACATGTGTTCACATTTCTTGACAAGCTTCTTTCTCTTTTGTCGAATGTCGTCGTCTCCAAATGAATCAATCGAATCCAATTTTAGCATTACCCGCATGATTTCGTCCTCAGATCCCAAGAATTGACGATTAGCATCTGTAGATGCAGTCAACAGTAATGTACCTTCAGGCTGTTTACTAAAGCTAAGGTTGCTTGCATGTGATAACACTGAGTTCCAGCGTTGGACAAGATCACTGTTATGAGACAATTGGTCAGAGATATGATCCAATTCCTCGTTGGCCTTGTCTTTGCGTGGATCAGCTGGTATTTCTTGATTCTGTTGCTCAGCTGCAATTGTATCAGCAAAATGAGACTCATCCTTGATAGATGCGTTGTCCAGTGGTGTATTGGGCATATTTTCCAGTGTAGGGGTAGGCTCAGCTTCGGTGAAGATGTGCTGAGGCAAAAATGGCTTCTCTGCCTTGTCTTCTTCTACATCCTTCTTGTCCTTGCCGTGGTCTGCTGTTTCTGCTGCTGCTGCTGCTGCTGCTGTGTCGTTTGCAGTGGCCTTGCCAGTATCAAGAGGTGTAGGCAGGGTGCGTTCCTTCAAAGGCACGTCCTTGCTCAAAGATGGAGCGGGAGGAGCATCGAATTTGTTGTATTCCTCACCCACAAGGACAGGCTCTGCGGCTAGCTTTTGGATCAAGTCTTGCAATGTCACCACATGATCTTGCAAAGGGGGTAGTGCCTTAATTTGATCTTCATCCGATAAGACAGATGCAGGGCTACCAATAGATTCTGCTTCCTGTTGCTCATCTTGTGGATTCGTTTCCACAGTCTGCTCTTCTTGGTGTGGTGACGCCTCACCGGAGCCTAATACCCGGTCTTGCTCTGAGGACAAAAATGCATTTCGAGGCGTTTCGGAGTCGGCCTTTTGTTCATTAAGGTATTTCCAAACCTCTGCCATGGACTTTTGCTCATCGTCTTTCGACTTGCTGTTAACGTTGACATTGGCGGCGGGCACGGGAGCGGGAGATGGAGACATTGTTTCGTCTGATTCCTTCTGTTGCTGCTGCTGTTGCTGAGCAAATATTTGCTTCAACAGATTAGCCAATTGTTGAGAGTGATATTCCGAGTAGCCATCATCATCTTGCTCCTCTTCCTCCTCATCCTCTTCTTCTTCTTCTTCTTCTTCTTCTTCGCGCACCTGCTCTTGCTGTTGCTGCTCCAACTGCTCGCACAATTCTTGCTTTTGCAGTTGCTGAAGTAACGTCTCTTGCTTCTTGGCCTCCACAAATTGTTGCCAGAGTAGATTTACACGTCGCTGCTCCAAAGCAGCTGCGATGCATTGACGATAATATCTTTCTTCCTCTTCTCGCAAGATACTACTAATCAAAGCTTGACGACGATATTCATTGAGGTAAGCTTGGATTTCTGCGGCGCGTTGGCGTCTGTATTGGTCCTTGAGATACTGCAATGTCAGTAAAGCTTGAGCAAGACGCTGCTTCTCCTGTTGAGATTCATGCGCTGCTTCAGAGCTGATGGCACGACGGAACTTGACAGGGCGAGCATGGTGATGGTGGACAGGATGGACGTGAGGTTTATGGTGATGTTGTTGTTGCTGTTGCTGTTGGTGCTGCTGGCACGCTTCAATATGCTTCTCACATTCACCTTGTTCATGATTCAACAAGGATTGGAGCTGGAGAAAGTCATCCAAAGTGAGGTTGTCTTCTGATAATACTATAGTCGACATGCTTGTTTTTTTTTGAAAAAAAGTTGTATGAAAGCAAAAGAGATGGAAATGAAAGAAAAATCCAATATAACTCGGTTCTTTTTATCGTGTTTGGGTTGTGCAAGTAAGCAGGTTTCATGCTAAAAATAACACCTCCATCACAGCGTGTTACCTCCAACTACCTTCTCGAACATGCTAGCTATGTTTTACCTTATTCTATTTGATCCGACTGTGTATTACTTCATCACAGCCTTACAATGCTACAAGCCTTTCATCAGAAGCATGTATACATGTAAACCAACAAGACGAGAGCACACTGCATACTAGTTTCACAAAAACGTCATATCCTTACGCAATTATCGGAATTATCACACGCCACTTTCGCGAAAGATCGAGAATGCACGACCTGATGGGGATACGGGCATCCTACCCTCAACATATATCATTAAATTACTTTTCGACACCTTTGATTATCAGGTGACAATCTCAATAAACGACCTGCAACTGTGGATGTGGCTTTTATTCGATGCTCCACGTCTGTATTGACGAGAACAATGTGTATGAGAACTGATATAATACTTATATTGCCCTTAATTACTTGAATGTATGCAAAACACAGCGAAATATGAATGCATTTGAGCTGTACTTTCTCGCGTTAGAAGTGATTTACACCAGCCAGAATAGCAACAAAGTGTTGCTCTCATCTAGTACCAACTTCCTGGCACCTTTGCTTAACTTTTTGGGTACCAAAAAATCATGGCCAAAATTCGACTAAAAAGCATGAGGTACCCCTCATGCTTTTCATTGAAAATCAAACGATCGCGTTTTTCTCCTTGATAATGAAGACTTTTAATATGGTATATAGCAAATCAAAATGTTTCTATCGATCCAATGCAACCTCTAAAATCATCTTTGTGGGATCTTTATATGCAAATTTTCGACTTTTTGGCCAGAAACCTTATTTCATATTTTCTGAACTTGCTCAATAAGTTTATTCAAAACATTTATCTTGCTTTGTACCATTGGATGCGCCTTGAAAAGTACTCCAAGAAAGCTTAAAGGAGCATGGGGTAATTATCATATTTTATATAGTCGAATCTGGAAACATAGTTCGATCAAGTCGAAGATTAGTGAGATTTGACCAATCTAGAAAGGACTATGATTCTGGGCTTGAATTAATTTTGGCTAGTTGAGTCGGGCTGGCAGACTCAATGCCCTTTCTATTGTGAAGGCAATACAATAATAGATGCCTTTAAAGCATACGGAAAGTAGGTGGCAGATTACATAGCCTCTCTATCGAAATACTGGTTAGATCAACTTTTTTTTTCCTTTTTGGGCTTTGAAAGTGTCTAGGGGCCATAAATTTATTATGTTACGATGAGCATTTCGACTCTTCGGTTGGTTTCCTGACATATGCTTCACTTTGGTGGAAGCCAACCCACGTTTAGGTGGCTCGTTATAATGTATTCCGAAAGGCCCCTGAAGAGTTACACCGTGGAGATCCAAGCAATAAAACGTTTCATAAAAATCAAGAGTGCAGTAAGCCCTATTAAGTTGATTCATCAAGAATGGTACCATTTTCTTATAGGCAATTCTCTAAGATCCCCTGTGCACTAAGCCTTTCGTTTTGTATAGTACACAGATCTGGACTTTTGAGGCCTTGAGCAGTAAACGAGCTCCAAAGTTGATCGGTAATCAAGATATTTACCATGTTTGCAGATATGACGATTATCTCCAAATTCAAGCCAAACGCAATCTGCATCTTGGATTGCAATCTTTCAAGTTACTCCAGGTTAGTTGTCCTCATCAACTGATGCGCTTTACACGGACCTCACGACTGTGCCCTTTTTCCGCATGTAGCTTAATCGAGATAATTTGCATTCGTAACGTTCTCAAACGGGGATGTTGTGTATATAAGTTATGTATTGTGCTTTACTGCTAAACCCATCTAAATAGAGACCAATTCATCGATCCATTTCATTTTATCTATATCAAAGAATTTACTCAAAAACAACAAAAACCAAAATGTCCTCTACTACAACAAATGAAAGTGTCTTCGTGATCGGATTTAATGGCAATGTCGGATCTGCCGCTGTCAAGGCGTTGCTCAAGTACCAAGTCCCTGTCACTGTATTCTCTCGCAACGTGGCCAAGGTATCTACTGTGTTCCCTGACACTGGTGATTTGCTCAAGGTCGTGGAAGGCGATTTCAGTGATTTGAGTCCTATTAAGGAAGGTACCAAGGGACACTCTCGTCTCTTACTTTTGGCTCAAGGTCTGGATACTACTGTCTACATTAAGAAGACGATCGCAACATACGCTTATGAAGCTGGTGTCAAGCAAGTCGTCGATATCTCTACTTCTGCTGTAAATCTCGGTTGGAGAGCAAGCACAATCGGATCAGTCCACTATTATGCTGAAAAGGCCATCTTTGATATTCCCAATCGTGGACACTTTGTCACGCTTCGTCCTGCTTGGTTTGCAAGCAACATCATTCGTGATCATCGTCCTGTCGCCAACAAGGCTCTCTTGACCACGGCCCCTATTGATTTCCAAAAGGGCTACATATCTCCCAACGACATTGGAGTTGTCGCTGCTACTATTCTGCGTGAAGATGCCGCCAAGCATGCTGACGCAGTATAAAGTCTTACGGGAGAAGTGATCACTTCTGGTCAGTTGGTGGAATCTCTTTCTCGTGTTACTGGAACCCAAGTGAAATACCAACAAATCAGTGCTACTGAATCATACAACAATTTGTTAGCTACTGGCTGGGTTCCTCATAACTTGGCCCTGGATCTGACAGACCCATGCTGGATTGGAGAGCAATCAGTCCGTCACACCCATCATTGAAATTCTTTTAGGTAGAAAGCCAGAAACAGTTGAAGAATACCTTGCTCGCAACAAGGATAGAGTCCAATAGCTTTAAATAAATTTTACTATATCCACTCATTCCTTGTTTCACGCTGTATGTCAGGCTGCTTTTTTAATTCATGATTTTGCTATCCAATGTCCAAAGCACAGCATGCCCTCCCATCTCTTCCAAGGCCACACAGTGTAATTCATGAAAGACTCACTAAAAGTGCATGGATTATGCAAAAACGTCGTTTTATCTCTTTAAATGTAAAAGGAGATCTAAAAGATCAAGCTTGTTGACCATCTCAAATAAACGTCCATTGGTCTGTTCAACCCGAAATACAAGTCCTTTCTTTTGTATGTGTAAGCACTTTTTTTCTTCTTCTTCCATTTCATAAACGAAAGGATATTTACAAGAGACACTATACCCTTGTTATTGTTGCTGGAGGAGGGGTCAATTTATTCCTTGATTTAACTTGTTACATTAATTCTTCATCTATTTCTTCAACTATTATCAAAAAAGAAACACAAACAAACGAGCAACAGACACAACAACAGTATCCATCCACACATTATTCAATATGGCCACAGTTGCTATGCTCAACTCTCAGGAAAACCTGAACAGAATATTCAGTGAACTTAAATCAAAGTAAATAGAGTACAAGAGAGAGAGAGAGAGAGAGAGAGAGAGAGCTGTGGGCTGGTTTACTAAACCTAGGATACTACTAGACACGAAGATAGACGTATAAAAGCAGCAGATGAACTTCGTGAAACAGTAAGGATACAACTTATTTGTTTTATACACTCTGAAGACTCATGAATGATGTACAATAGGCAGCAACGGCTTCAAGAGAGCTATCAGAAGAGAACCTCGTCCGCTTTACAAACGACATCAACAAACGATTCTTTGACTGGACTCATGGAAATGACAACAATGAGAAACTGGGCGCCATCATTGGTATAGGTATGTTATCGTGCAAACAAAACAGAGAGACAGATACAAAGACTAAATCATAACTACATAGACCGTTTAATTGGGTCAGAGCCAGAAAGCAATGCTACACGTTTCCATAATTATCTTCAACACATGTTACCCCATCATGATCAACAAATCATGGTCCCAGCTGCAAAAGCGTTAGGTCGCTTAGCCGTCAGTTCATCAGCCTTCACTGCGGATTTAGTGGATACACAAGTCGAGCATGCACTGGAATGGCTTCAAGGGGATCGCAGTCGTTTAGCAGCCGTCTTGGTGCTGAGGGAATTAGCAGTAAACGCACCCACGTTAATTTATGCATATGTGCCTCGTATCCTGGACCTCATCTGGGTGGCATTAAGAGATTCGAGAAATGTCATTCGTGAGTATGCAGCTGATTGTCTTTCACAGTGTTTGGAAATCGTACAGCAGCGTGAAACACCCATGCGAAAGACGTGGTATGCTCGAATTTGGGAGGAAGTGAATCGTGGGTTGCGCATGAATAGTCCAGAAGCTACGCACGGTAGTTTATTGGCGATGAGAGAGCTTTTGTTACATGCTGGCATGGTAAGTGTGCGAGGTAATCTGTGTCGGATGGGAAGGGTACTCACAACAGTGGCATAGTTCATGACAGACATGTACAAAGATGTGTGCGATATCACATTGCGCTTAAAAGATGCTCGTGATGCGTTGATTCGAAAGACTGTAGTATCCATCATTCCAACACTCGCATGCTATGATCCAGCAACATTTTCCGAACTCTATTTGCACAAATCCATGAGTCATTTGCTCAACTTGCTTCGTAAGAGCAACGAAAAGAGAGATGGTAGGTATACTCATGTTGGCTGATGAATGTGCAAGTTTCCTCAATGCGATTTTTGATAGCCTTTATCGCCATTGGACAAGTCGCTATTCAAGTCAAGAGCAACATGAGTCCTTATTTGGATGCCACTCTAACGTGTATCAAAGAAGCATTAATGATGAAAGGGTATGTATATACCACAAGAATCGTATAACATGGCAAATGACTGACATTGCCTCAATGCCAGACGTCAGAGAAAGGAAAACGAATCAGCCATCTTTACATGTATCAGCATGTTGGCTACTGCTGTTGGACAGGCATTGACCAAGTATTTGCATGATCTGTTGGACCTCATGTTTCACTGTGGCTTATCCGAGCCATTAGTGGCAGCATTGAGCAATATTGCAGATCGTATCAAGCCATTATCACCTGTGATCCAAGGTAATATCTCTATAAGAAAAACAAAGGCAGCTCACTCACTTTTTCTCCTGCTATAGAGCGCTTGCTAAATGTCATTTCCATCACCATCAGTGGACAGCCATACAAACAGCCTGGAGCACCTACCAACCGCACCATCATTCAGACCGTTGAGCGACCACTGCGAGAAAATGGATTAGGCGATGGAAAAGACAACGACACCATTGTGCTTGCATTGACGACATTGGGCTCCTTTGATTTCTCCAACCACGTACTAAACGAATTTGTGCGCGATTGCATTGTGAATTATTTGGACGACGATCTTCCCGAGATTAGAAAAGCAGCTGCCGTTACTTGCAGCCAGTTGTTTGTGCGTGATCCCATCTGTAACCAGACCAGTGCGCACGCCATCAAAGTCGTGGGTGAAGTGCTGGAGAAGCTACTGACAGTCGGTATCGCAGATCCAGATCCCGTGATTCGAGAAACCGTGTTGTCGTCGCTGGATGTGCGCTTTGATCGTCATTTAGCACAAGCAGATAATGTCAGGTCGCTCTTTATCGCTCTCAATGATGAAGTATTCGCTATTCGAGAGATATCCATTACCATCATTGGCCGATTGACCACCTTCAATCCAGCCTATGTCATGCCATCGCTGAGAAAGACATTGATTCAGCTATTGACAGAGTTGGAGTATTCCGTGGTGAGTCGACAAAAGGAGGAATCAGCTCGTTTGGTGTCCTTGTTGGTCAGAGCAGCTCAGCGACTCACAAAGCCCTACATTGAACCTGTGCTTAAAGTATTGCTACCAAAAGCAAGAGATCCTTCCACGGGTGTCGTGTCTGCTGTGTTGGGTGCGTTGGGTGAATTGGCTGCTGTCAGTGGTGAAGACATGCGACCCCATTTAGATGAACTGATGCCCTTGATCATGGAAACATTGCAAGATCAGAGCTCCAGTGCCAAACGTGATGCTGCTCTCAAGACATTGGGTCAATTGGCCAGCAACACAGGTTTTGTGATTGAGCCTTATACCAAGTATCCAGCGCTGTTGAATATTCTCATCAACATTATGAAGACGGAGCAAAACCCCACCATCAGAAGAGAAACGGTCAAATTGATGGGTATTCTTGGTGCCCTGGATCCCTACAAACACAAGGTAAGTGTGCCACTGTCAGCGTAACAGGTCATGTATATACTGACCCTCTACACTACAGATGAATGCCATTGGTAACTCCAGTGAGGAATTGGCTGATCCCAAGTTGGCAAGCAACGATGTGACGCTGCTCATGATGGGCATTGGACCCTCATCTGAAGACTACTACCCACAAGTGGTGATGCATTCACTGATGAAGATTCTAAGAGATCCCTCGCTGAGCCAACACCACTACGCTGTGATTGATGCCATCATGTTCATCTTCAAGACACTGGGCCTCAAAGTTGTGCAGTTCTTGCCCTTGGTGATTCCTGGATTCCTGTCTCTGATGCGCACATCGTCCTCCAACATGCTGGAACTCTACTTTCACAAACTGGGCGATTTAGTGTCCATTGTCAAGCAGCATATTCGAAACTACCTTAAGGACATTTTTGACTTGATTGACGACTACTGGACACCTTTATCCACGATTCAAATCACCATCATCTCGCTGATTGAAGCCATTGCCAAGGCATTGGACGGTGAACTCAAGGTCTA
This sequence comes from Mucor velutinosus, assembly GCF_035048745.1. Classification (NCBI taxonomy): domain Eukaryota; kingdom Fungi; phylum Mucoromycota; class Mucoromycetes; order Mucorales; family Mucoraceae; genus Mucor; species Mucor velutinosus. The sequence goes on along the minus strand of NW_027041896.1, from coordinate 219,040 downwards.
CTTGCCTCGCTTGCTGCCTCACATGCTGCAAATCTTTGACAGCGATGATACTGACCGAAGACTGCCTACCATCAAAGTGTTGCACGCCTTTGTTGTGTTTGGTGCCAATATTGAGGAATACATGCATTTGGTGATCCCTGCTGTTGTCAAATTCTTTGAAAAGCCTGATGCGCCTGTTTCTGTGCGTCGTCAAGCCATTTCCACCATCACAGCGCTCTGCAAAAAGGTCAACATGTTTGACTATGCCTCTCGCATCATTCACCCTCTGGCGCGTGTGCTGCCGGTGCTGCCAATGGAAGCCAGAAACGTCGCCATGGATCTATTGTGTGCCCTTGTCTTTCAACTGGGCACCGACTATACCAAGTTTATCCCTGTGATCAACAAAGTGCTGACACGCCATCGCATCTCACATGCCAACTATGAGCTGCTGATTGGAAAGCTGCTCAAGGGCGAGAATCTGCCTCAGGAGCTGGGCAAGGCATTTGACGACAGAGACGCCAAGGGCGACGAAACACCTTCCGTAGATCAAAGTGCGGCCAAGAAACAACCTGTCAATCAACAGCATCTCAAAAAGGCCTGGGAGGCATCACAACGATCTACGCGAGAGGATTGGATGGAATGGATTCGTCGATTGAGTGTAGAGCTACTCAAGCAATCGCCCTCACACGCGCTCCGTGCCTGTGTCTTTTTAGCGTCTGTATACACACCTCTTGCTCGCGAGCTGTTTAACGCTGCCTTTGTCTCTTGCTGGAACGAGCTGTACGATCAATACGTGGATGAGCTCGTCAAATCGCTCGAAGTGGCTCTCAAAGCGCCCAATATCCCACCAGAGATCATTCAGATTTTGCTGCATTTGGCTGAATTCATGGAACACGACAACAAGATGCTGCCCATTGATATCCGCACCTTGGCTGTCTATGCTCAAAAGTGCCACGCCTATGCCAAAGCCCTGCACTACAAGGAAACTGAGTTCCACATTGAGCAATCATTTGAAGCAGTCGAGATGCTCATGTCCATCAACAACCTCTTGCAACAGCCTGACGCAGCAATGGGTATCCTGACATTTGCTCAAGACTCGTTGGGTCTGGAACGCAGAGTGTCTTGGTTTGAGAAGCTGCACAGATACCAAGATGCTTTGGACGCTTATGAAGCACAACAATTAGAGAACCCCAATTCCATGGAGATCACGCTGGGTCGTATGCGATGTCTGCATGCGCTGGGTGAGTGGGATCAGCTTTCTGCGCTGGCGCAAGAGAAATGGATTCACGCACCACTGGATAACCGCAAGAGTATGGCGCCCTTTGCTGCTGCTGCTGCGTGGGGTCAAGGTCAATGGGAACAGATGGAGGAGTACATTGCACTCTTGAAAACAGAGAGCCCTGATCGCACCTTTTTCCGTGCCATTCTAGCCATGCATCGCAACAGATACGCAGAAGCAGAAAAGTTCATTGACAAGACGCGTGATTTGCTGGATACTGAACTGACGGCTCTGTTGGGCGAGAGTTACAACCGTGCCTATGCCACTGTAGTGCGCGTGCAAATGTTGGCTGAATTGGAGGAGATGATCATTTACAAGCAATCAGCCAACGACATTGAGCGACAAGGAGAAATCAGACGTACCTGGGTCAAGCGTTTGGAGGGCTGTGAGCGCAATGTGGAGGTCTGGCAACGCATTCTTCGTGTCAGAACCATGGTGATCTCGCCTCAAGAAGACATGGAAATGTGGATCAAGTTTGCCAATCTGTGTCGCAAGAGTGGCCGTTTCTCTCTGTCTGAAAAGACGTTGCGTAGTCTGATGGAAGCTGACGGCGATGGTTCAGGCACGCCTCATCCCAAGATTGTGTATGCTCAGCTGAAGCACATGTGGGATTCTGCTTCGATTGCACCCGCTGAAAGAGCCCCTGCCATCCGTGCCAGAGCTCTGAGTATTTTGCGTGATTTCACTGCTCAAAAGACACAAGACCTTGGCTTGAATCCAGATGAAATGGCGGTTAGTATGCCCATTGATCCCAGTCGTATCACGGACGATGTTGCTGAATACACGCGTCTACTGAGTCGATGCTATTTGCGTCAAGGCGAATGGCAACGTGCACTGTCTTATGAGCTCTCCCAGGAGACTATCCCCGAGATTTTGTGTTCTTTCCTGCTGGCAACTCGCTTTGATCAAAACTGGTACAAGGCATGGCACTCATGGGCACTGGCTAACTTTGACATCATTGATTACCACGAACGACTTCATCCAGATCAACTACCTGCACAAATCTTCAACCATCACATTGTACCTGCAGTGCAAGGTTTCTTTAGATCCATTGCCTTGTCCAAGGAAAACTCGCTGCAAGACACATTGCGTCTCTTGACACTGTGGTTCAAGTATGGCTATCAGGCAGAAGTCAGCGCTGCTATCGGCGAAGGTTTTGGCACCATCAGTATTGATGTCTGGTTGCAAGTCATTCCTCAACTGATTGCGCGTATTCATGCTCCCAACGCAACCGTGCGTCTGTTGATTCACCAGCTGCTGACGGATATTGGCCGTGAGCATCCTCAAGCCCTTGTCTATTCCTTGACCGTCGCTTCCAAGTCTCAGAGTGTCCCTCGTCGAAGAGCCACCTTTGTCATTATGGACCGCATGCGTATGCACAGTGCTGTGCTCGTAGAACAGGCCCTGATGGTCAGCCAAGAACTGATTCGAGTCGCTATTTTGTGGCATGAAATGTGGCACGAGGGCCTTGAAGAGGCGTCTCGTCTCTACTTTGGTGATCGCAATGTGGAAGCCATGTTTGCTACCTTGGAGCCTCTGCATCAAATGCTAGATCGTGGGCCTGAAACCATGCGTGAAGAGTCGTTTGTTCAGGCGTTTGGTCGTGATTTGCAGGAAGCACAGGAGTGGTGTCATCGTTACCAAGAGACCAGAGACCTCAACAATTTGAACCAAGCTTGGGAGCTATATTATCAAGTGTTTAGACGCATTGTCAGACAGTTGCCTCAATTGACCAGCTTGGAATTGCAATACATCTCACCCCAGTTGCTGGAAGCGCGCAACCTGGAGCTTTGTGTGCCTGGTTATTATCGCAGTGGTGAACCTACTGTTCGTATTGTCAAGTTCAACCCCAACTTGAGTGTCATTGCCTCCAAACAAAGACCCAGAAAGCTGACCATGGTGGGCAGTGATGGCAAAGACTACATGTATCTGCTCAAGGGCCACGAAGATTTGCGTCAAGATGAACGTGTGATGCAACTGTTTGGCTTGGTCAACACATTGCTTACCAATGATGCCGAGACCTTCAAACGTCATCTGAACATTCAGCGCTACCCAGCCGTGCCACTTTCTCCCAATTCAGGTCTCATTGGTTGGGTGACAGAGACAGATACCCTGCACACACTAATTCGCGACTACAGAGACAGTAGAAAGATCCTACTCAACTTGGAACATCGCTTGATGCTGCAAATGGCACCCAATTACGACAATTTAACCGTGATTCAAAAGGTGGAAGTCTTGCAATACGCCTTTGAAAAGACAAGCGGGCAAGATTTATACAATGTGCTTTGGCTCAAGAGTCGCAATTCGGAAGCATGGCTGGACAGACGTACCAACTATACCCGATCTTTGGCTGTCATGTCCATGGTAGGCTACATCCTGGGTCTTGGTGATCGTCATCCTTCCAATCTCATGCTGCATCGTGTCACTGGTAAAGTGGTTCATATTGATTTTGGTGATTGTTTTGAAGTAGCCATGCACCGTGAAAAGTTCCCTGAAAAGATTCCCTTCCGTTTAACGCGTATGTTGGTCAAGGCCATGGAAGTCAGTGGTATTGAAGGTAATTTCCGTACCACGTGTGAGCACGTCATGCGTGTGTTGCGCGATAACAAGGAGAGTTTGATGGCTGTATTGGAGGCCTTTGTGTATGATCCCTTGATCAATTGGAGATTGTTGAATACACAACCACAGAGTCCCGCTCAAAGTAAGTCCTTGATCGTTTTGTCATGTGTCTGTGTGTGCTAATCTTGTGTATAAACTAGCTGATCGTATGAGAGGTATGGAGAGTATGGCACATGCACACGAAGATGGTCCAGATGACGGTCATCGCAACTTTTCTGTCAGTCGAAGATTGAACCGCATTGAAGTGGAAGCCGTGGCTAATGGTAAGATAAACATTGGGTTCAGTGTATGGACTCTTTATTAACATGTAATGGCAGAAAACCCGCAAGGCCCTGAATTGCTAAACTCAAGAGCTGTTGCAGTCGTGAACCGAGTATCCAACAAGTTGACTGGTCGTGATTTTAACCCTCGAGTGACATTGGATGTCCCTACACAAGTTGAAAAATTGATTCAACAAGCAACTTCATTAGAGAATCTCTGTCAATGTTATGTTGGCTGGTATGTATTTGTGTGCTGTAATAAGGACTTTTGACTCTAAACCTCTTTTTCTTTGTTTTTAGGTGTGCATTCTGGTAACCTGTCTTTTGAAATGGCAACACTAAATAAAATCAAATATATCTTATATCAAAAGGAATATGCATTAATTTATTAAGCTTGTGGAAGAATAAAAAAAAAAAAGTATGAAGTATATATGTACAGACGGCAGGATGTTGATTTGGGAGGGCTTTTCTTAATAGCCATGAGGATAGTTTCTCTTTTGATAACGCTGCCCATTTAAACATGTGGATGATGGCACAGGGCTATTGTTGGCTGTGTGTGTGCGTTGCGAACTGGCATCATTTAACGGTGCATAGTAGCCATAAGAGCGATTTTGATACGGCAGTTGATGTGCCACGGGTCGAGGATGATATTGCTGATTGATAGTTACACCCGATCCGTCCGTACTACTCTGATATTCATCGAAATATCCATCATCATTATTGTTCAACAGACGTTGTTCACTGAGAGGCGTACTTGTTTGATGTTGTAAACCAGGTGAAGCCATCATGGGAGACTGAAAATAAGATGCCTTTTCGTACTCATAAGCGGATGGTGAGGCAAATGATGGCAATGATGGAGTTGTAGCAGCCAAGGGTCGTTTGTAGAATTCGCTTTCATCAATGAAAGACTCGCTCTCTGGTGCCACTGCACGACTGTTACCTGTTGCACTTGTTGCTGGACGGCGGCCTTGTTTGCGCAGAATTTCACTGATGCGTTTATCTACTTTATGACAGCAGTACTCTTTCAGATTTCCACGAATGTGACAAAACAGAGGAATATACAACACTGCAGCAACACAAACCAGGATGAATGAAATGGCAAAGACCAGTACCGAAAATGCCATGGTGCCTGTCAAGATTTGTTGCAGCAAATTTTCACCCAACACCTCGTTGTCAAAGCTGACAGATCCGTTGTGAATTTTGAGCCATTCAGGTGCCAGTGCTTCCAATGTCACTACGTTAATGACTTGACGAGGTGCTTCCGCCAACAAGAGTCGCTTCCAGCCCTTGAGTTGAAAAAAGATAAAGAAGGCATAGTTGTCGATCCCTTTGCTGTTGGAATTGATGGATTGAAACAAGCAGTAATAACGGTAATCTTTCATGGACAGGTAGCGATTGGCAATGACTGACGTGAAAGCGAATGAAATGTCATGTGTCTTGAGTATACGACGAGCTTTGAGCATGTCCCATAGCAGCAAGAGAAAAGAGACCATGATACAAGCAAAAAAGATCCATTTGGAGTATTCGGTTGGAATAGCAGGTGTCACTGTCGTTTGTCCAATAACCAAAAGTGATACTATATCATTGTCATTAATGAAAATTACTATAATTGGGGCTGCTGCTGCTGCTGCTATTGTTACTACTTACCAGCTGTCCATAAATCTGCTACGTAGACTGCAAAGGATTTGAGACTTAGGATAAAAACAAACATGTATCCAAAGCGAGAACAGCAAGATGGATTGTAAAATGCATCGAGATCAACATTTTCAAATTTATGATCAGGAACGATTTCTCGCTTCCATTTAGGTTTATCGCCTCTACAGCAGCCCTGTAAAAGATTGCGTTAATCAGTGATTTTTTCGGCTCAATGAAGGTTTGCACGTACCATCTTCTTTCGTAGTAGCTGTTGAATTGAAAAAAAGAGAGAAAAAGAAAAAAGAAATGGTAGACCAGATTCAAAACTTAATTATAGATTCGAATTCACGGACCTGGCCCTTTCTCATCACAATCGGAGACAGCAATAAATCCGAAATGGATGGCATCAAATGTAAAGGTTTTTTTTTTTTTTGCAAAGAATAGCCCTTGCTTGCGTAAAGCAATAGTGATGTGGTACAATAGACATGTTGACGATCCACGTTTAATGTTTAAATCAAGAATCTGTACTCTTGCTTATTGTTTGTTTTATGGTTGTACATCTAAATTTAGGCTAGAGTCGTGTCATTTCTGGCTTTGCTGCTCCGATTTCGTGGCACGCCTCTTAATTTGGATGGAAGTTAAATCATATAATAACAGTGTGCGTAATTGGGAGGGGAATCGTTCTGCCAAGAGTATCCTAGTTTGAAACATCTGTGGAAGATGTTGTTTGTTTGTGTGGAGCGACGATCTAGACATACATTCTGGTTTCACTCCACGTTTGACTGATCGGCAAATGTTTGACAACAGGATCAGCAAAGTATATCATTATGCCAACATTCATTTTACCGAGAGACAAATAATATACAGTTACGTTTGAGGGCTACAGCAATAGGCAGGTTTAGCCGCTTTGGGAGCAGACGTAAGCTCTATGTGTAGTTTGTTTGTAATATGCAGTGTCTCCCTCACAGATCCATGCCTGTTAATAGCGTTTCAGGAAACCCATCAATTTTTTATAAATGTAGAGTTTTTCGAGATCACCGAGAATGGTAACCAAAGGTAAAAGCGGGCCCGACTCTGATCCAGGCTTGCCTACATGGTTTGCCAAGCGAACTTGTATGCATCCATGGCGTTGATCTATGATAAGTTCACATTCTTAGTGTCAAAAAAAAACAATTCAAGCCCTCGTGCCCAATAGCAGGTTCTTGCAAGAAGCATGTCCAACTAATTTACTAATATGTACTACTGAGACTTTGCTTTTTAATCTTTCATCACTATGACAAGAGAGCCCTCCGTAAGCAATCTGTAGCAGTAGATCCAACTGATTTGCGATGCTTCGTAACTCTATCTACGGGAGCAATTCAGGTAGGTGTAGCCAGCATATCTGTATTGCTTCTTACTACTGGAAACTGTGTAAAATCACAGCGAAATCTGGATGCATTTGAGCCGTGTTTTCTCGCGTTAGAAGTGGTTTACACCAACCAGAATAGCAACAAAGTGTTGCTCTCATCTAGTACCAACTTCCTGGCACCTTTGCTTAGCTTTTTGGGTACCAAAAAATCATGGCCAAAATTCGACTAAAAAGCATGAGGTACCCCTCATGGTTTTCATTGAAAATCAAACGATCGCGTTTTTCACCTTGATAATGAAGACTTTTAATATGGTATATAGCAAATCAAAATGTTTCTATCGATCCAATGCAACCTCTAAAATCATCTTTGTGGGATCTTTATATGCAAATTTTCGACTTTTTGGCCAGAAACCTTATTTCATATTTTCTGAACTTGCTCAATAAGTTTATTCCAAACATCTATCTTACTTTACACCATTAGAAGCGCCTTAAAAAGTATTTCTAGAATGAATTAAGAAGCATGGAATGATCACCACATTTCATATAGTCGAATGCAGCAAAATAGACAGATTGAGTCGATTTTGTTCAGAATCTGGCCAATCTGGAACAGACCCTGAGCGAAGATTTTACTTGCTCTGGTTGCTGGTTGGTGGCAAAATCACTGATGCCTTTTTTTATCAATGCAATCGATGCTCTTGAAGTTATAACAAAGTGATTGCGACGAAATAGAAAAGTAATATAGCTCAGCTTTACTAAGCCTTACAACTTTCTTCAAACATTTTAAAAATATAGTAAATGTAACCGTTCGCAATTGCTCATTCAAATGTAATCCAATTCGAAACGCAAATTTGCCACCCTTTTCAAGATTGCATGTCATTCTCGAATGAGATTACTGGCTTATTCTGCTTGGAAGTATTACTAAATGCAAAGGATTTTGCATGATTGCTAGCAAAACAAAATTATTTTCATTTAATGGCTTAGTAAAAGGGTAAATCCTGCACGATCACAAGAAATGGAATAGTATGTAAGAGAACACATCTCCTGAAAATTAACTGTGTACATAAATGAAAGCAACTACGAAATTAACATGCACATGAGCTCACTTCCTCTTTTCTAGCTGATGTATCCGTCAAATCCACCTTGGTCACTACACAAACCACGTTAAGTTTCAGCAAATACCTTCGACATCAACCACACCACTTACACGTCTCTCGTTGACCATCTTCAGACTGGCTCTCCATTCCTGGTAATGCATGCCCAATTTTCCTAAACAGTGCCTTTACCTATAGACACCAATTCATTAGAATAAACGTTGTCAAGAGACCTCTACGGAAAACTCACATTGTATCCGGCCTTTGCACTAGTTTCTATGAACATGATGTTGTATTCCTTTGCCTTCTTCTCTCCTTCATCCACTGTCACTTGTCTATATATTGATAACAGCAACATTACCATATATACACACATACTGCATGAAGAGAACCACACCCAAATTTTACCTTTTATCGTTCAAATCAGTCTTGTTTCCTACCAGCACAATGATCACGTCAGTTCCTCTCTCAGCCCTCACATCATCAATCCATTTGGAAGTATTTAAAAACGAATTTCGATCTAAACAAGACACTCGGTTACTCGTTCGGCTGTCCCTGAATACTCACAACTACACAAACCAACTTACTGGTAATATCATAAACAACAACACATACAGAGGAATCTCGAATATAACTTGGGATCAGAGAACGAAATCTTTCCTGTAAAATAAACAGGCCAGTTTAATTTACATGTAACCAATCCCTTCCTGTCGGCATCAGTTACCTGTCCAGCAGTATCCCCTAATGTACAAAATAACAATCAATTAATACAGGCCATGTAGATATCCACTGTGCCGTCTTACATAGCTGAAGGCGGATAGTTCGGTCATCGAGATACATGGTTTTTGACAAGAAATCGATACCTATAGTTGCCTGAAAACAAACCATTCAATTTCAGCCCCTGAATTCTCTCTTGATTTCATGTTTTTCTACCTGATACGTATTGTCAAATGTATCATACATGAACCGAGTAATGAGCGATGTCTTTCCCACTAGGGTCGCCTGATGAATGAGATGTTACTGCTCTATGAAACTGCCATCTACCATACCACTTTGTTCGCCGAGAAACACCAATTTGAACTTTTTCAGAGGGTTCCCAAAATCATTGTTGTTATTAGACATGATTTGAGTAGTAGTTTTCTATGAAATGGTAAGGAGAGGAATGTGTTCAGTATAAAGAATCAAGAAGGAAAAAGAAAGGGAAAAAGAAGAGAAAAAACTTTGTTGTCCAGTTAATATATTTCAAGTGTTACAAGAGCTTTACTTTCTTATTTAATACACATCATCCAAACAAAAGGTACATCTACACTAAAAAAAAAAGATAACATCTCCTTACAAAAATAAAGACTCCTTATTCATTTATATTTTAGTAAAAAAAAAAAAGTATTACATTTAAGACCTTTTTTTTATTTCTATGAAAAAAAAACAAGATTATATTTAAGCTTCCCAAGAAGAGTTGGCAGGAGCTTCAGTCTCATCAGCCCAGTCAGTAGTACGTTGAGCAGACCAGTCGGCAGCGGCAGCAATACCAGCGACACCTTCAGTGGCCTCACCCTCAACAGCCCATTCACCAGTGGCAGCTTCAGCGGAGGCAGCGAAATCACCCTCCTCAGCCTCAGCCTCGGCGTTCTCCTTCTCGATCTCCTCAGGATCACGGTAGAAGAACATATCGACCATGACGTCCCAAGCGGTCTCATAGTCGAGAGTACCACGGAGACGGAGGACGGCACGAGCCAAGAGCCAGTAGATCAAACCAATAGCGTGCTTGGCCTTGTTGTTGGTGGGGATAGCAACATCAACGAACTTGAGGGAAGCATCAGTATCAGCAAGAGAGATAACGGGGACGTTAACATAAGAAGCTTCGAGGATAGCTTGGAAATCAGAGCGAGGATCGGTACAGATAACCAAACGAGGTTCACGGAAAGAACGGGTGATGTAATTGGTGAAAGTACCAGGAGTATAACGACCAACAATAGCTTCAGCACCAATGTATCTGGCGAACTTAAGAGCGGCACGGTGACCGTAAGGACGAGCAGAGACAACAACGATGTCTTGAGGCTATACAAGCACAGGACACATCAGAATCCACAATCGCAAATGAACCCCACACATAAAAAAAAATTTCACTTACGTTCTCGATGGAAGCAATGATACGAGCAGCCAAGATGAGCTTCTCCCAGGTCTTACCAATGTTGATCAAGTTGATACCTGTTCAATTGAGATAATATAAGTATACTGGGCCATCTGTTGAGTAAACAGATCGTATTTACCATCAGCACGACGCTTGTGGATATAAGGAGCCATACGGGTGTTGGCATTCTTGGTACCAATGTGGCATTGAGCACTCAAAAGGAGTTGGATATCCTCCTCGGTGGGGTTGAGAACTGAAGGAACACGAGACATAGCTATACGATGGATGGTTAGTACTAGATGGATAGTATAGCGATGGATGTATACATACTTGTATGTGCAGGGAAAGAGAAGGCTTCATTCATTTAATTAGATTTGACACTTTTAATTGTTGCGTCTGTTTGCAAATTTGCCAATCCGCTGGTAGTTTGATCCTCTTCCGGCCCGTATATCATTGTTCTCTGGTAGTGTCCGGTTCAAGGAAGTTAGACCTCATAATTTGGCAATCACAAATCAACTCTGGTTCAATGGATCAAAGCGAAGTGTGATAGCAGTAAACGCTGGAGTCGCATCGAGTTCAGGGAGAACAATGGCATCGATAGGCGTTTTGATTCCCGAATTGAAAATCTATTTGTGCATTTGTTTACATGGAAACAAACAGGAATTTTACAGGCTATGTAATGGCCTGTCAAATGTAAAGTGATCCTTTAGCCATGGCATACTATCAGAGACATTGGCTGATTTGCTTGACTCTAAACTCTAAAGAAAAGTACAGTATGGTACATATTCCCAATAGTGCATGTCTTGTCCAAGAAAACGTGCACACCACTGTTTAAAGTCGACACCATCCACAGATCAACATGCATGTAGAAAACCATAAGCGTCAAGGGCAAGGAATAGATATGTTTTCTTCACAGTTTATTCACAATTCGTAAAAAGAAAGGGATGACAGAATATATATTTATTTGTAAATATAGATTTTGCTTAGAATCTAAGCTTGCTGAAGAACCACTTGTTCTTACCAGTTTGATAGCGTTCTTCGAAAAGCTTCTTGATGACCTTCTTGGAATCTTCACGTTGAGTGGGCTCCTTGAAAGTATCAGCAGAGACAGTACCCTTGATTTGTTCTAATTCCAAACCGTAACTATACGACGCTGTTGTTAATCATCCTGATCTACCACCTCTAAAGTCCAAATTTTCTACAAAACTTACCGAGTAGGCATCATGTGGTTGTAGTTAACAATCTTAACGAAAGGCTTGACCTTGGAACGCTTGGCAGTCTTCTTCTTACCCATGGCCTTGGTGACCTTGAGAGGAGAACGTTCGACACCAGCGACGACGGCATAACCATAGGGTCTATCCTTGGTTCCTTCATCGTGGTCTAAAGGAAGCAAATGGCATGTTAGAATCTAATGTACTGTCTATAGTATGAGAAGAGCCGACATGAAATGTACGTGTGCTGTGCTCTGACATAATGGTGGTGGTGGTGGTGGTGATGGCGGTGCAAACGATCAGATAATTCAATCTGTCAAAAGGCGAGTGTCTCTGATTGTTGGTAGTTTCGTGTTCAAATGTGATCGAGTCCGAATGTTGATTCAATGCGATATACAGACAGCACACAGCAGCACATACATTCCATGCACAGCTCCTTTCTTTCTTGTTGTATTGTAATACGTACTACGGACGACGACGGCCTTCTTGCCGGCATAACGACCTTGCAAAATAACGACAACCTATGTAACAATGATGTGTGAGAACTGAGTTTTGAGTGGAAATCATGGAGATGGTTGGCATGTGTGATAAGTGCATCCATCCATGGTGGTCGATCATCTGTCTAAATCGATCGATGTTGGTTCTGATACGTACTTTACCAGCCTTGATGAACTTGACCATGGTTGCTGAAGATCTGTCAAAGAGAAGAGGAGGATTTCACTACACCTGTATGATTGGATTTGCTTTTTTGGCTTTGCGGCCTCGAATCCACGTAAAGCGAAAAACCTTTTTGCCCGGACCAGTCGAACAACGAATCAAAGCAAGCATGGAACTCCGTTGTACGCTATACTCATGAAGCATATTCTGCATTTCCCTTGTTCATTGTTTGCAATATAGTCAGTCAACATGGAAAATGACCCGCCTCCTCAATCGCATTGCTCTTTGTCACTGAAACGACTGTTTGCTTCGGATCCAAATTACCCCTCTAAAAAGAGAAAGACGCCTCTATCTCTGTCCAGATCTGGCAATCGTAGCAACCCTGCTTCGCAGCAATTGTTACTCGACATCAAGCCAGAACCATTGTCCCAAGAATTACCTGTAAATACCATCAAGCCGGAAGACTGTATTGCCAAAGACGAGAAGGTCAAATCAGAAAAAGCTTGCTGCCTCGAAAAACCAAAGTTAGAATGTGGAAACGAACCGCTACTCTGCGACATCATAAAGGATGAAGAAACGATACCACCAGAGCTAGGCATAAGCACTCAAAATGGCAATCCTCAAGACAGCAGCTCAACGTCAAAAGAAAATAGCCTAGACGATTATGCTTGCCCTATATGTAGCGAGAATCTAACATCTGTCAAATCAAGCTATCTTCGACAACAGCATGTGGAAGAGTGTATATCCATTGAAAGCACACCTCAACTGGAACAAGAACTCGAATTTGACGACTGTGTCTTTTGCGGCAAGAATCTAACACATTTCAACTCTACTAGACGGCAAGTCCATATCAATAGGTGTCTTGATGCCGCCGATGAGCTGGAAAAGCAACACCAAAAGTCCATGTTTGCTGGTCAACATGTACCTTTTCTCAGCACGTTGGAGCTCTGTCCAGTCTGTCATGAAGTTGACCCATTTGAAAATCGCACGCTCAAGCAGAAAATTGTACATGTCAAACAATGTGCCAGGCAAAATCAGATGTCTCTTCCTCAGTTGCTCAAGAAATTGCAGTGGATTGGATGGGGCCATATGCCTGTGCCTGCAACGACAGCAACCGCAACTACACCTGTAGAAAACGCATCATCCGCATCATCACCATTGCCACCAAAAATACCAGAACATCAACTCACGGCTTATATCCATGACATGCATGAGGAAGACGAGGATTTCTCCAATCAGGTCATCATTCATGCATCCCGCGTACCTGAAGTAAATCAACGACGAGAGGATAAACTAGACGACGAACTTCAGACTGCACTGGCCATATCCAAATCCTTACAGCAATCCAAACGCAAGCTGCGCATCACCAAGCTGAATGAAAGAGACTGGAACGCTGCCAACATTTGGTCCTCTGAAGAGTCGAGAATGAATGCCATGACAAGATTAGACGACATGCTATTCTCACAAACGCAAGTAGATGATTACCGACAAGCACAGCGTGAAGCATCCAGCGTCCAGTTGGGTCCTTCTCGCATTATACCCACTCACACTCCATTTTTTTGGGATTTGACCAGCAATCGCCAGTCTAATTGGAATGATGCGCTTATTTTCACGTCCTTATTCATACAAAGATTAAAGAATATAGAAGATGTATGAATAAATCGTTTTCAAAGCCTCTCTCTCCGAGATGATACAGCCAGCAACAGCCGGTAGATTGGCGTTACCAGGACAATGTAAAAGACAAAATCGATGTTGGGCCTTGATGAATAGCTGCCCTCAATGCCTTCTCATCACTCTGGTGTGACGAAGGGCTTTCCCCCCCCCCCCTAAAATTGATGTGTGTCAGCTGTCGAATGTCAACATGACATTCTTTGCGCTCATCAGTTACATGTTGATAGACGCGCCCATATGAATCCACTACAGCAATTTCAGTATATTTGAAAGTGTTTTATGCATCTACTTTGGCAATCGTTGTAGTGAGTTTAAATCATCATCTCTGTTGTTGAGTCTTGCTGTCGACTGCTTTATTTCCTGGCCCACAAAACACAAGATTGTTGCATTTCTTTCTCGCTTAAAACACTATCTGTTCAATTAAACATCAGAGCAATGGATGGCCACACAAATGTAACTATAGCAAAGGCGCATCAAGTGTCTCTCACTCTAAATCCCCTGCTTGTGTTTTAGACTCACGCAATATCTAAGGCTGATGATTCAGACAACTGGAGAAGACGTCCCGTTGATCAAGAGGAATCATTACAACAACGGCCCACACTTCGCACTCAAAACTGGAAACGTCATAATAACAACAATCGACCAAAAATACACATGGACGATATCGTGCCCAAACCTCGACGTAGAAGGCCTAAAGCCAAGCATGCTGAGACCAAGATGGAGAACAGCCCTGATGCTACGCCTGTAGTTACAAAGGCAGATCAACAGCAGCCACCTGCGCCAGAAATAACTCTTAATTTAGTCGACTTTTCAGTTACAAAGAACGAAGAAAACGCTTGGAATCATTATGCTAGGCATCAGGAAGATGATTCAAACGATGAAGATTGGGTGATTGGTGCTCCAGTTGACGAAATCAAGGAGCCCAAAGCAAACAGTAAGCCCCCTCATGCATTTATGAACATGACATGTGCTAATCCAATGGCACAGAGAGAACGGCGCCACCTTATATTCACCCTTGGGACAGAAACTCACATAACAAAAGAACGTTCTTCCTGCCCTTCTGGAATCCTTTGGATATAGAAAGAGGCATTGAACAAGGTACATTGTACCAAGGCATTATGTGTCTCACCAAGAATCCAATAGATGCTTATGTCAAGTCCGACGATCTTGATTTTGATATATACATTGGAGGTGCTCATGACAAAAACAGAGCCATGGATGGGGACCTTGTAGCAGTGCAGTTGGTAGATGTTGAGGAGGTGTGGGAGCTGCGTAAAGAACGTCGGCGCAAGAGAAAGGAGATGCATCTGCAGCGTCAAAAGGCAAAGCGAGATCAGGAAGAGCAGCAAGATCAAAAGGTGCCCGAGCAATTTGAGGATCCAATTGAGGAAGAAGAGACAGTAGTAGCAGATGCAGGCGCAGAAGACTCTGATGGAGAAGACCACAAGCCAGTATACTGTGGTCATGTTGTTGGTATTTTGGAGAGGGCGCCCCATGCCACCTACACAGGGTAAGCATCTAAAGCTCCGATTGTATGAGGACAACCAGATGGAGTTGACTCTCTCTCTCTCTCTCTCTCTCTCTCTCTCTCTCTGCATAGAACTATACTCTCAGAGGAACCAGGAGTGTTGGATGAACTCAAAAGCAACGCTAAAGAGAGGCAGCAAAATGGACTTGCGATAGCTTGGTTCAAGCCAACTGATCGGCGCGTGCCCATATTCAAACTTCGAGGCCGAGATATTCCCCGAGAACTAGGCGCCAATGAAGAATACTTCAAGACACATTTATTCTCGGTAGGAATCTGCATGCGGTAGCGCATTCATACATTGAATCCTCATATCAATGTACTTATGTATAGGTCTCGCTCTTGCGGTGGCAAATAACAGACAGACGCCCAAGCGGTAAATTTGAAAGAGAAATTGGGCCTATTGGCGACTTGTTCACAGAGAGACAAGCCAGTATCACCAACAATTGTATTATCGATACTGGATTCACGCCAGTTGCACTTGGATGTCTGCCACCTATACCTTGGGCGATACCTGAGAAAGAGTACGCGTTGAGACGAGATTTGAGAAACGAGCGCGTGTTTTCGATTGATCCCCCCACAGCCAAGGATCTGGATGATGCTCTTCATATCAAAGAGCTGGAGGATGGGTTCTTTGAAGTGGGTGTCCATATTGCGGATGTTTCTTACTTTCTCAAGCGCAATACCGCCCTTGATGCAGAGGCAAGAGCTCGCGGCACGAGTACATACCTTGTTGATTCGGTAATCCCTATGTTGCCGTCGCTTTTGTGTGAGGAGCTTTGTAGTCTCAATCCTGGTGTTGAAAGGTATACTACTAGCTGTGAGTGCAGACACTGACTCTGTATTGACACACAAGAATATCGAATATAGGCTTGCATTTTCTGTTATCTGGAAGATGAACGAGCAAGGCAAGCCTGTGGATACCTGGTTTGGAAAGACGATTATAAAGTAAGACGTATGAATTCAAAGCGATAGAACTGTGTATCAACTCTGTTTGCTAGATCCTGTGCAAAACTTGCTTACGATGATGCTCAGCAAGTGATTGAAGGTGATATTTTGCCGGTCGATGTCGACATTTTTGGCAACCATGATGATTATGCCATCTCAAACGACATTCTAATGCTACACAACCTCTCTGTTCAAATGCGTCAACAAAGATACGACGGTGGGTCTCTTTCCATGAACTCTGTCAAGCTGCAATTTATGTTGGACGATAAGGGCGAACCTATCTCATTTTCCCAGTTTGAGGCCAAGGCTGCAAATCGCTTGATTGAGGAGTTTATGTTGCTTGCTAATATTAGCGTTGCTCACAAAATCGCAAAATCGTTTCCTGACGAAGCTTTATTAAGAAGACACGAGTATCCACTGTCAAAAAGACTGGTAAGATTGATATTGATTATTTCAAACGAGCAACAACTACTGACATGCGTGCATAATAGAATGAATTTATCAAGGTTACAGAGGTGCTTGGCCTCAATTTCGATGGCCATAGTGCTGGCTCCCTCCAGTCGTCCTTTGACAGTGTCAACAATCAAGATGTCAAAGATGTGCTCTTGATCTTGGCTATTCGAACTATGCAACGTGCAAAGTACTTTTGCTCAGGATCTCTTGATATCGCCAAATTCCATCATTACGCTTTGAATGAGGCTTTTTACACTCACTTTACGTCGCCCATCCGTCGTTATGCTGATGTGATTGTGCACCGCATATTGGAAACTGCCCTCGCCAATGACAATAACCACAAAGGTAGAGTATTGGGAATTAGTTTCAACGACACGTGCAACACTGATAAGCTTCATCTCAATGTAGCAATGCCTTGCCCATACAACAAAAAGATGCTGCAGAAAATAGCGTTTGAATGCAACACTAAGAAGGATGGCGCCAAGAATGCACAAAACAGCGACATTATGATTTACCTATGTAGATACTTGACCATGGTTGAGAAACTCAACGGCCCTGTATACACAAAAGCGGATGTCATTACTACCTCCAAGGAAACATACGAAGTATGTGTGCCTGAATACGGCCTTGAAAAACGCATCCACTTGAAGGACTTGCCGGTATCTCGTTTTGACTTTGACAAGACAAAGCTGTCATTAAATATATTCTGGAAACGAGGTGTTCCTGTCACAATGAGAAACGAGGAAAAGATGTACGCAGAGCGAGTTACAAAAGACGACTACAGCAGCGAGGATGACGACGACGAGGTCGATGAAAGTGGAGATCCTCTGGACAGTTTGGCACGAATGACGCTGCAGGAACCCAATCCTGACAAAGTTGTGGACGCTGGTGCGTTGATACCATCTGTCATTTTGGACGAAGAAACGTGTATGCAGACAATCAGCATGTTTTCTCAAATCGATGTTCGTCTACAAATCAACAATCTAGTATCGCCACCTATGATCAACATATATCCAGTAAACCCTTTCTCAGGAGAGGAGGAAGAGCTGAAACAAGATGAAAAGAACTAGCTATCAAATGCTAATCCTCTGATATCCAATGTAAAATATATGTATAAACCTGCATCGTCCCCTCTACAGTATGCTCCCCTTTGAATCCTGCCACATCCATTGTTTGCTGGTATTCAGAAATTAACATTCACTAGTAATAGTACAGAGTCAACCGATTTATTGAGTCTTTTTAGCAGAGACATCTACTTTCAGATAGTTGTTGATGCGAATGAATGAATCTACTGTCATAATGAGAGGCAAGATAAAGTAAGGTGCATAGAATCCAATCAATGTTTGACGTTCAGTGGTGTTCAAGTTCAATGTTTCGTTGAATAGAACTTCGGCAATGGTTGGCAATACAGTGGTAGCAACATGTGCACCATAAACTATGGAGCAATCAATGAGTCCTTGATCGACAGTCTCACGCCATGTCACTTACTGGCAAGAGGAAGACGGATGTATTTGGAATCTACAAGCAAATGTCAATATCTTCTCAATCCTATTCAACATGCGTCAGCTTACCTTTGGCAAGGCCGGCACATGCCATGAAAAAGAAGGGCAACTGAACAAACAGTTCACATACAACGAAGCTCAAAAACCAATATACAGGAGTTGAGCTTCCCATGAAGGGATCTTTGTAAGTTTCAGTATAGAATTTCAAAGCATCCTTGAGTACTTGAGGAACCCATTGAGGGGGATAAAAGATTTGAAAATCGATAGCTAAGGTAACAGGGATATGACTGGCAAAGTAGAGAAAGTATATCAAGTCCAATGGACGAGACAAAAGGCTCCTTTTACCAGCTTGTTGTTGTTGGTCTGCCATTTGTTGTTTGGTAGTAAGAGGAGAAAACAATCGCGTTTATATAGGGCATCGTGTTTCACTCTGATGTTCAACCGTAAGTCACACAAAATGTAATGGTATACATCTCATGAAATCCTCATCAACATGCTTGGTACCTGAAATCAAGGTACAGGTTGCTATGGCAACCTATGGAGCCAGACTTGTCCTGCAGTAATATCTTTTTCATCCTTGATATGCCATGTCAATGGCCTACAATATCAAACAAGGCAAAAATGATCCTACAAAAGGAGATTCAAAGGCATCTTTAGTCATTTTGCATCTCTTTCATTTGTTTGGACAATGCCGTTACAAGTTACTTTGGTTCGTCATGGAAATACAGACGCCAACAATGAGCGTTGGTTGCAAGGCCATGTTGGTAAAGTGTATTCACAAACACGTCGTGCCTAAATAACACCCAGCTGACATGACACGTATGTGTATAGATACAGAGCTGAATAAAAATGGACTAAACCAAGCAGCATGTTGTGGCGAACGTCTCAAAGCGGCATCGTATGACCATGTTTATTGCAGTGATCTGAAACGCTGTAAACAGGTAAACTTTGATCATGCATGAGCGTGTCAATATATATATAAAAATAGCTCAATACGCCTCATGCGTATAGACAGCGGCTGCCATCCTGGCTCATCACTCACCCGATATATCCATCGAGTACCTGGCCATCTTGCGTGAAAGAGATTTCGGTAAGCTATCTCGACAACCACTCAAATACTTGTTTTCCGAATCCCAACAACAAGGTCTAAGCATGGATCAATTTATTTCCAACCATGATGGGGAGAGCGAGCTGACGTTTCGGTCTAGAGCCATATCCGCTTGGAATTTCATAATTGAGGATGCTCAAAAGAAACAATATCAATCAGTTTTAGTAGTTACACATGGAGGCCCACTGAAATACTTGAGCACTTATTGGATAGACAATGGATTTAAGGCTGAAAACGAGGACTTGAAAGTGGCGCCAGTTGCTCAAGGCAATACAGCTGTTACTCGTATCAATGTTACGGAGAAAGTTATCCATGAATTCAATTCGACAAGTCATTTACAGAATCAAAACTCAAATCAACCGCCACCACCTGCCGTATAACAATTGCCTAATAATAGTTGAATTTCTGCAATCTAGCATTTACAACAACCTGTTTGTTAAAAAGGCCCCTCCTTTCAACTCCCTGAATTTAATAAAAGCACGAGCAAGATGCCCTGTTTCAATAGTATGTATACGTAGATACTTGGCGCCACCACGATGGACAAGAAAATGTACAGAGAATCACATAAATGGCATTGTTGTTTGCTGCTATTCACATTTGGCATTTCAAAATTAATAAAAATACAATCATTGAGAGACAAAATTCAATTTCTTTGTTAGTGCTAAACAAACTATCGTTCAAATACGAATATGAAAGATAAAAAGAGGTTTAATTCATTGCAATTGATAACACGATGCTTAATTGAATTACATTATACCTTTACACATCTCATTTAATAAATCAGTAATTTTGAATTTTGTTTTAGCCTTATTGTTTTTATCTAACAATATTTTCAATAAGTCAAATACAATTTTTATCATTAAAACATGGCCATCAATGCAACTCAGGCAAAAAAAAAAGAGATAAGGAATGAGATTGATAATGCTGTAATGTGAACAAGGATAGACACTAGGTATGGGTAACAGTAGGAGGATGGTCATAAAAATAGACATTTAAGGAAGATGTTGTACATGAAGATATACAGATATGTAATGAGGACATTCATGCTGTTTCGAAGAGGAAGCTGCCCCATGAATAATTGCTGATTTCACTTTTCCCCTCTCTCATCTACATTCACCACACAAACACTCCCAATATCTATTTGTTTCAATCATAAATAATAGTTATCGTCTTCTTAACAGGGCAAATTAAACCTTTTACTCCAAATATCTTCATATCCAAAGCATCGTTTTTATTCCCGTAATAATGTTCAAAGTGAGACGGATGATCAGAGGACATTCAAGAGATGATTTCTTTTGCGAGCCTTTTTTTTTTTTCAAAGTCTTCAATTCCCAACAAAATGCTTTGACGTTTCTCCATGAGTTCCTTAATTCGACTGTCCAATTCATTCAATCGAGCCTTCTTTGTTGCGTGTTCATTTTCAAGAAGCTTCAAACCTTCTTCAAAGACTCTAAGCAATCAAGTAAATATGATAAATATGAAATCCAACAAAATTTATGCATTGGGCTTTGGGTTTTACGTACCTTTTCCACTTTGTTGTGGTTGTTGGCTGTGGGTTTCTTGGTTCTGGAGGTAGAGAGGCTGATTCTGGAGGTTGGATGATTGTTCGTGGTCGAGACGTAGGCAAGAAACGCACCATATCAACTTGGCTGTACGTTGTGGTAATGCCATTCTTGTTTGTTGCTTTCACTGTACAAACCAACCCACCAATATTCAAGCCCGTGGAGTCATGGGTGTTGTAGAAAACAGAGGCCATAACATGATTGGAAAAGTGTAAGAAGGCAACGCTCCAGCAAAGGTAAGAGAAAAACCCTGTTTATTGCTTCCAATGGTTACCTACCTCGATGCGTCATGTTTTGCAACATGAAGTAGGTCAATTGCGCTTTTTTCTTTCAGCATGTTGTATACTTGCAATGGCGTTTTCATATTTAAACCATCTCCCTGAAGTTTGACTTGATTTGTTACTCTGAAACAGCTTCGACAAGAGGTTGGATTCATTTTGAGAGAATTTACTTTCCTCTTGTTTAGAGAGATTTATCTCTTGTTTAGAGACTCATCTCTTTTTCAGAGACTCATCTCTTTTTCAGAGACTCATCTCTTTTTCAGAGACTTATCTCTTTTTCAGAGACTTATCTCTTTTTCAGAGACTCACCTCTTTTTCAGAGACTTATCTCTTTTTCAGAGACTCACCTCTTTTTCAGAGACTCATCCTTTGGGGATTTTTCCTCCAAGGACTTTTTTTTAAAAAAAAAAGGAAAATGAAAAAACGAGATTATGCTGTGGAGTTTTCCCAATTTTTAAAATCAGCCAATTTTGTTACTGGCTTTCCCCTATACTGTATATTCACAAACACGTCGTGCCTAAATAACACCCAGCTGACATGACACGTATGTGTATAGATACAGAGCTGAATAAAAATGGACTAAACCAAGCAGCATGTTGTGGCGAACGTCTCAAAGCGGCATCGTATGACCATGTTTACTGCAGTGATCTGAAACGCTGTAAACAGGTAAACTTTGATCATGCATGAGCGTGTCAATATATATATAAAAATAGCTCAATACGCCTCATGCGTATAGACAGCGGCTGCCATCTTGGCTCATCACTCACCAGATGTATCCATCGAGTATCTAGCCATCTTGCGTGAAAGAGATTTCGGTAAGCTATCTCGACAACCACTCAAATACTTGTTTTCCGAATCCCAACAACAAGGTCTAAGCATGGATCAATTTATTTCCAACCATGATGGGGAGAGCGAGTTGACGTTTCGGTCTAGAGCCATATCCGCTTGGAATTTCATAACTGAGGATGCTCAAAAGAAGCAATATCAATCAGTTTTAGTAGTTACACATGGAGGCCCACTGAAATACTTGAGCACTTATTGGATAGACAATGGATTTAAGGCTGAAAACGAGGACTTGAAAGTGGCGCCAGTTGCTCAAGGCAATACAGCTGTTACTCGTATCAATGTTACGGAGAAAGTTATCCATGAATTCAATTCGACAAGTCATTTACAGAATCAAAACTCAAATCAGCCACCACCACCTGCCGTATAACAATTGCCTAATAATAGTTGAATTTCTGCAATCTAGCATTTACAACAACCTGTTTGTTAAAAAGGCCCCTCCTTTCAACTCCTTGAATTTAATAAAAGCACGAGTTAGATGCCCTGCTTCAATAGTATGTATACGTAGATACTTGGCGCCACCACGATGGACAAGAAAATGTACAGAGAATCACATAAATGGCATTGTTGTTTGTTGCTATTCACATTTGGCATTTTCAAATTAAATGTATATCATTTCATTAGTGCGCCGCCTATATGAAAAAGTTTAAAAGCGGCTTTAATCACGAGTAATTTCCAATTTAAGCAGGTTGTATAGAGGATGCAAACCTCATTACCTTGATTGTATTCAAAACACGCATCATTTCAAGTGTAAATTTAGTTTTTTTTTTTTCTTTTCTCTTTGAAGGGGACAATAAATGTCATAGTTTATAAAGGGGAAAATGGGTCTGGTTGTCATGGATATCTAAATTGGTTGTCAAGGAAAGGACTCAATTGGAGATTATCCAAATGTAAGGGACCAGCAAAATGGCTAGCTATCACAGCCCCCGCCTTTTTTAGTGCTTTTGTATGCGACATGAATCTAGTAATACAAAAACTTATTTATAAATATTTGATTCAATTAATTGCTTTTGAGATTCTCTCTTTTTCTCTTCTCTTTCACTTTTGAATTATATACATATATCCGCCATGACTTCAGCAACGGCAAATGCTACTACCACTACAGTTACTCGTTTTGTAAGCACATTCATCGACAATTCAAAACACCATGATGACACAGAGATTATCAACAAACTAGCTACATTCTCAGACGACGATGATACATGTTCCTTTGATTCAGAGCAAGATGAGAAATTACTGACACCACCCATCACTGAAGACGAAGAACAAGAATGCCAAGAAGCAGAAGACGAAGCTATCGATTGGGGTAACTATGATTTCGTACAATAGATCAAGAAAACACATGTTAAACACAACATTTTAGAATTTTGGTCCAGAGTGATTTCAGATTTTCCTCAATTCAACCAATCAAATCTCAAATTACTATCGATTCAGGTACAACATGGCATTCCATCCGCTTTGAGAGGCACCATTTGGCCAGTACTAGCCAAAAAGACTGACAATGGACTCCAAGACGATTACATCCAGTTATTAAAGCAGGACTCTGTATATGAAAAAGCCATCACCCGTGATCTACATCGTACATTTCCTCAGCATCCGTTTTTTCAATCTCATGTGGGTCAAGAGGCATTATTCAATGTGGTGAAAGCATATTCCATTTATGATCCTGAAGTGGGTTACTGTCAAGGCATCGCCTTTGTAGCTGGACCATTACTGCTGCATGTAAGTGATTTCAGAAAAAAGGAGGACTCAGTAATTAAAGCCTGATGATGTGTGTAGATGCCAGAGGAAGAAGCTTTTTGCATTTTGGTCCAACTAATGCAGAAATATCATCTCAGAGGTCATTACACGCCTCAATTGGATCTATTACGCCAAAGACTATACCAGTTTGATGGATTACTGCTGGATCACCTGCCCCACATTCATCGACATTTCAACGAGCAAGGTGTGCGCTCCAACATGTATGCCTCGCAATGGTTCTTGACACTGTTCGCTTACAAGTTCCCGTTGGATGTGGTATATCGAATCTATGATACGCTGTTTACTGAAGGTGTGGATTGCTTGTTTCGCATAGGCCTTGCGCTTTTGTACAAGAATCAATGCACAATTCTGTCACTGGATTTTGAGGCATTAGTGACCTATTTAAAGGACGACATGTTGACAGTGTACAAGGACAACATTACTGATCTACTATGCGAGTCATTTGATGTCAAGATATCGCATCGCAAGCTAGATAAATTGGCCCGAGACTATCAAATTGAAACAGCCAAGGCGGATACAGAAGCAACGCTGATAGAGTCCCTACGAAAAAAGAACCGCCATCTAACAGAAAAGAACAGATCAGTCGAAACGGAGAATGACACATTGAAAAAACAACATGCGCTGGTCGCAGAAGAATTGATTTCGAAAAAGCTGGAATTAGCGCGAGTGCATGATGAAAATGACGCATTAAAACAGCAAGCGGTTGAACTACGACGAGTGCTGGATGTGATTCCAAGCCAAATCGAGAACCAAGTGCAGTCTGACATGGAGGCGCTTTGCTTGAAAAATCAAAGCCTGAATCAGAAAAATGCGGAACTGCAAGATCAGTTACAAGATATGGAAACTCTTGTGATTGAAATCAAGCTGAAATACGCTCAAAGTGAGAGTGACAGAGAACAGTTGAACCGAAAACTCGCAGACTTGAAAAAGTGGATGAACAGTGTTTAACATTCAAAATAAAAAACATTTGGAAAAGAAAAACTTTATATTTTACCTTAAGAGGCCAACTCATTTTCCACCGAGTCAAGTTTTATGACCTATAGAAGATGCGTAAAAAAAAAACTAGATTTCAAAATTATTATACCCTCCTTCCCTTCCTCTCTATTTAAACACGCCAACATCTGGTTTTGTTTTCTCTTTCTTGTTTCTTTTTTGTTTTCCCTTTTTCCATACAAAATCACATAGAACATCATGCTCATTACAAAGTTATCTCGCTCCACCCTTGCTTCCATTGTCACTCGTCCTATGACAAAGCGCTGTTATGCTGCTGCTGCCAATAGCGAGGTATTTGAATTAGAGATCCTCCCCTGGGAAAATTACTAACTGTATGATTAGCCTATTAAAAAGACCGCTTTGTATGATTTCCACGTCAAGCATGGTGGCAAGATGGTTCCCTTTGCTGGCTATGCCATGCCTGTTCAATACTCTAATATGGGTATGTTGGCTTCTCATCATCATACCCGTGAGAAGGCTTCCATTTTTGATGTTTCCCACATGCTCCAATCTCGGTAAGTTTCAAATCAAGTGTCTTGACAGCAAAAGGCTGATCTCAATGCCTAATAGTCTGACTGGTAAAGACCGCAACAAGTTCTTTGAAACTCTTGTTGTTGCCGATTTACAAAACTTGCCTGTGGGCCAAGGTACTTTGTCCGTCTTCACCAACGAACAAGGTGGTATCATTGATGACACTATTGTCATGCAACATCAAGACAGTTTGTACGTTGTTTCCAACGCTGGTTGTGCTGATAAGGATTTAGCTCACATTCGCAAGCATCTCGCTGAATTCCAAAAGAAGGGTGGCGAGGTTGAGTTCAATGTCATTACTGATCACTCTTTGATTGCTATTCAAGGCCCTAAGGCTGCTGCTGCTTTAGAGACTTTGGTCGGTCAAAGCTTGGCTGATTTCAGTTTCATGCACGGTAAGCATATGGAAGTTGCTGGTGTTCCTTGCCACATTGCTCGCTCGGGTTATACTGGTGAAGATGGTTTCGAGGTAGGTTGAGTATGGCAGAGTGCTGGAGATGGATATGATCTAATTGAATGTATATTAGCTCTCTGTTCCTACTGAGGAGATTGTCACCATCACTGAAAAGTTGCTGGCTCATCCCGATGTCGAGATGGCTGGTCTCGGTGCCCGTGATTCTCTTCGTCTTGAAGCCGGCCTCTGTCTGTACGGTAACGATTTGGATGAAACTACTACTCCTGTTGAAGCTGGTTTGACATGGACTATTCGTAAGTTGTGTGTGTGTGTGGATGTGTGTAATGGAATAGCAAGAGCTTGACATACTTCTTTAGCCAAATCTCGTCGTGAAACTGGTGGTTTCTTGGGTGCCGA
This sequence comes from Mucor velutinosus, assembly GCF_035048745.1. Classification (NCBI taxonomy): domain Eukaryota; kingdom Fungi; phylum Mucoromycota; class Mucoromycetes; order Mucorales; family Mucoraceae; genus Mucor; species Mucor velutinosus. The sequence continues at coordinate 192,841 of NW_027041896.1, read as the reverse complement.
ACACATCTTGCCTCAAATCAAGGGTGGTGTCTCTCGTCGTCGTGTTGGTCTTATTGTTGAAGGTGCTCCCGCTCGTGGTGGTGCCGAGATCTTGAACAAGGAGGGTGAAGTCATTGGTACTGTCACTTCTGGCTGTCCTTCTCCTATCCTCAAGAAGAACATTGCCATTGGCTATGTCAAGAACGGATCTCACAAGAAGGGTACTGAACTCGACGTCAAGGTCAGAAACAAGGTACAAAAGGCTGTTGTCACCAAGATGCCTTTTGTCGAATCAAACTACCACAAATAGATCCCCTAGTATTCTTGTTCTCTCTTGTACTTTTTGTATTTTATTTTATCATCTCACATTTCTTTCTGTCATTTCTAATAAAAAAAAATCACTTATAAATTGACTTTTATATATACAACATCCATTAAATACTTGATTTAGAAACTCTTAATGCTATGTATTTGCGCTTGCTATTGTGATACTCTCGAGTTTTGCGGTTGATATCATGATTGTCTCGTAAACAGCCATTTCAATGACACAAAATGTGTGTGTATTGTATAGTGTAACAATGGCAGGTGGTACCAATCATCAGATATACTTGCGAATTCTACCAAGTGGTATATTTGGAATGTGTAAGCTCAAGGCTCTACTTGACGTTTGGATGCAATCTGGTGGATCTTGCAGTAGCCGATGGTTGTTCTTTCACGTCAAGCTTTCATGCATAAACCAGGGCAAAGGCAGTGTGTAACTCGATGTAAACGCATTATCCTACTTTAAGAATGTCATTAGATGTGGGGTAAGTCGGGGATCATGAAAGTAGAGCGAATTCATTGCCCGGGAAATAGACGTTCTTTTGCTTCTTTACACCTTTCGTTTGAGTCTTATAAAAGTACTCGATGCATTCATGTCATAGTTTGAGCCACAGAGTCATACAAAGCAAGCAATCAACATGGATAGTACGACCGCTAAAGTCATCGATAAATCATTAGACGATTTTACGAATAAAGATCATGATAGCATCATCATACACAGCATAGCAACAATAGATCAAGCACCACCACACAAAGGCAGCACATTTGAAAAGCTACTCTTCAAGCTAAAAGGCGACATTTACGCAGCGGATGATCCTCGACAATACTCTCTGGCAAAGAAAAAGCTAATAGTATTCATTGTTGCATTAGGCGGTATCTATGGTCCACTGTCTACTCTGATCTATTTACCTGGCATTCTACAAATGGCAAGAGATTTAAATGTATCCATCGAAGGCATCAATGCCACCATGTCTGCTTATGTTGCATTGGCTGGCCTCACTGTAAGTTCTTTTGTATAAGCCTTTTGAGTTCTAAGGCTCACAAGATGTAGCCTTTGTTCTGGTCAAGCATTAGTGATACGTACGGCAGAAGACCAGTCTATATCATGAGCGTATCTATCGGCATAGTGGCTTCCATCCTCTGTGCTTCGTCTAAAAACATAGCTATGCTGATTGTATTTCGAGCTCTTCAAGCCAGCGGGGCAAGTTCAGGGCAGACACTCGGCGCTGGATCCATTGGAGATGTCTTTGATGTCGCTGATCGCGGAAAAGCGTATGGTGTCTTCTTTATTGGGTGAGTATTAAGTTCAATATTGTTTGAATACTGCTTTGCTGACGTACTTTTATAAAAGGCCACTATTAGGTCCATCCTTGGGGACCCTTATAGGTGGTTTTCTTTGTGAGTTTCTTGGATGGCAATCTACTTTTTACTTTACAGCAATAGTTGGTAGGTTTGCGTGTATCTATTTGTTGGAAGCACAGGCTGATACAAAGATGCCTTAATAGGTGGTGTTGTTTTAGTTTTGGTAGCCTTCTTCCTCCCAGAGACAGTGCGAAAGACCAGACCTAAAGTAGTAGAAGGCAAGGCATCCAGCGTGTTTAAGAACCTGCGCATGGCATTTGCTCCAATGATTGTCATGTTAGGCGATCCAACGATTCTAATCATGACATTATATGGTTCAATAATCTTTGCTTCCCTCTTCTTTTTGGTAAGTCATACTCGATACAACGTCTCATCACCTAATAATGCAACTAATGTAGAACCCCACCATCACGGTTACGTTTGAGACACTGTATAACTACAACGCATGGCAAGTGGGTCTCTGCTACCTCTGCTTGGGTGCGGGCATGATATGTGGTTCCGTGCTTAGTGGCATCTACTCTGATAGGATCATCCAGGACCTTCGCAATAGACTTGGATCAGAAAACGTTTACCCAGAATTGCGATTAAAGGCTGTATATCCATCATTTGTCTTAATTCCTGCAGGTTACTTGCTTTACGCTTGGACCACAGAAAAGCATTTGGCTGTTTATGGGCCACTGATAGGTCTATTTGTTTGTAAGTTTACTGGCTTTTTGCACACTAGGCATATCCTAAATTTATGCCTTCCAGATGCTGTAGGTCAAATGTTTGCCGTCAATCCGTCGTCTGTGTACTATGTCGATAGTAAACCCGGCAGATCGGCGAGTGCTGTTTCATTGAATAATTGTGCAAGGTCTTTATTGGGTGCAATTGTTACCATCTTTTCTACTTCATGTGTGCGCTCTGCTGGCTCAGGCATAGTGTTTACTATTCTGGCTGCAATCAGTGTGCTGAATATTACATTTGTGTTGCTAGTCAAAGTATATGGCCGCAAATGGCGAACAGCTTTTGAAGAAAGAACGAACACAGCACCTGCTACTGTGGCAAATCCTATGAGTAGTGATAATAGTTTGAGTGTTTCAAGTGATAATATGCAGCAGAAAGCTTAAACGCTGCTCTATCGAACTTTACTACAGCAAATTATGCTACATGTTACAATTAAAGGATCAAAAAGAATTGTTTATTTGGATAGTCAATTGTGAAAGTTATAAAGCTTCAACTGCAGCAAACGCTATATCAAGCTCTTTTTTTTTAGAGCGGTTCCTATTACACTATCGAGAATAGATACCTTGCTCGACAAACATGTCGTCAAAGATGTTGTTAAAGTGTTGATTGTCTTGATATCCTTCTTCAACAAAGCAGTGGCAAGAGCAAGGTTGTTAAATTCAAGCTTCTTGCTAACAATGCTACCTAAGACTTTGACAACATCAGGCACAAGTTTGGTTACAACGCCAAGTATAGCAGCAAACTCATCGGCAGAGATAGGATCCATGGAACAGCAATCATTATTAGCCTTCTTCAAACTTGCTTCAATGAGTTGCTCCTTCTGATGAATGGCGTACGCACCTGTGTAGCCATCTTGGCTGCTGAAAGCATCAATCTTGATAATAAACGTTAGTGGATACATTTGCTGTGTAGTGAAGACTTGAGATGACTTACAGATGGGCTGGTCTCAGCAAGTTTATTACCGGAAGAGTTGATACTGTCAATACAAACTTGAGCAGCTGGAGATATCTCTCTTTTGTCAAGTAGTGCAGCAGCATTCACTGCAGGGCAAACCAGACGATATAAAAATTAGTCATCCAAGCTTTATCTTGTATTTGGGCATCTACCAGAGACAGCCAAAGTGATACTAAGCAAAAAGACAATGATTTTAGAACGCATAGTACTGAATGTTGTCAGGATAAATTAATCTGTTGGAAGGAAATAGGAAAAGAATATAAAAAATAGCTGCATTTATATCAAAAGGATGGTTTAAAAGCATGTAGACTGCACATTGTCATGCGTTCTGATAAATCGCTCGGTTGCCATGTCTTTGGAAGCCGTAGGATTGCATAGAAGCTCTGCATCTACTTGTTTTCTTGCTCTGTGGCATATTATGAGGCCCCTGTCTTCTTGTAGTTAGCCTGGGCCACTCCTTTCGAAAAGGCGCAGAGCTGATTCAAATCAGATTACGATACACATATAACATGCATGGTAAAGACATTGTTGCTTTATATACAAAAGCTAGAAAACTAGATTTAAATTGACAATTGTGCATTGCACGCATTGTGAACTCAACTTAATTGCTGCTTAGGGTATAGTAATAGTACAGTATATGCATGCGTTCGGTGTAGATCACTTTTGCATGCGTTCGGTGTAGATCACTTTTGCATGCGTTAAGCGTAGATCACTTTTGTATGCGTTAGGCATAGATCACTTTTGCATGCATTGTGTTAGTTTAGACGTATAGTGCAGTGCTTTGTGCTTGATGCTCCAACTCTTTCGAACCCAGGAATCGAGCTTATTCATCTAGCTCTGTGCAATGTCTTGATGATGGTGCATGCAAAACACTGTTACTATAAGTGCTATCAATATGGATACATCTACAGGATATGATCAATGACGTTCTGCTTTTGAGAAACTGGAGTTTCTTACCAAACACGCTGTTAATGCCATTTAAACATGCACCTGTACTACTAAAGAAAGATCACCAAATGGATTATTGTGTGAAGTGCAAAGCAGACGAACCTGACTTCAGACCCTATTGTGCAATATTGCTGAGACCTTCCACAAACAAAATGTAAATGCGGGTCTGACTCTCTTAGGAAGCTTCACACCTGTATCAATGGAGATAAGTCATGTAAGGACATATAGCATACTTTCATTAGCTCTTTTTACCTAAATCTATGCAAATACCAGCAATATCTGGAAACATTTGAGTCCCGTTTTCTCGCGTTAAAGGCCTTTTTAGCCTGCCAGGATAGCACCAAACAATCACTTTCATCCAGTAGTAACTTACTAACACATTTGCTAAACATTTTTGGGACTAAAAAAAACATCATCAAAAATCGAACAAAAAGCATGAGGTACCCCTCATGGTTTTCATCAAAAACCAAACGATCGCGTTTTTGACCTCAAAAATGAAGACTTTCACTATGGCATACGAGCCTTTCAGCACTTCGGGTGGTTTCCTGACCTACGCTTCGCTTCGGTGGAAACCAACCTACGTTCAAACGGCTCGCGCTGCCGCGGGCCTTTGGCTAACATCCCAAAATTAATATAGCTAAAATGTTAGAAGAGGAACCCTGATTGTTGATTGATATGTAATCACTAATCGTATGAGTGTTTATGCTTCGGATGGTTCTCACCGAAGCGTAGCAAAGGTAGAGAACCAACCTGCGCAGCGGCAGCTCGTGCTACTGATTGCTCTTGCGTATTTTATCAAAATACTGCTACTTTCATTTTGACCCTCCACTTACACATAGTAACCCTTCATATTATCTGTGGATCTGATTCTTATGTGATGTTCTACATCCATATACACGTAGCTACTTCATATACGGGCAAGCAGCATACTGGTATTCCCACTTTTTAGTCCTTAGTGTCCCTAATACAGCAATGTATGAATGCATTTGAGCTGAATTTTCTTGCGTTCAAGGCCGTTTTAGATCGTCAGAATAGCCCCAAATGGTTGCTTTCATATGGCAGTTACTTTCTGACACTTTTGCTCGACTTTTTGGGGACCAAAAAAACATGGTCAAAAATCGACCAAAAAGCATGAGGTATCCCTCATGGTTTTCATCGAAAATCAAACGACCGCATTTTTCATCTTGATAATGGAGACTTTTACTATGGTATATCTTGAATCAAAATGTTTCTATCAATCCAAAGCAACCTCTGAAATTATCTTTGTGGGACTTTGATATGTAAAATTTCGACATTTTGGCCATAAATCTCTTTTCATATTTTTACAAATCATTCAATAAGTGAATTCAAAACATCTATTTTACTTAGTACCATTGGAAGCGCCTTGAAAAGTACTCCAGGAAAGCTTAAGGAAGCATGGGGTGATTATCATACTTCACTTAGTCGAATCTGCAAAAATAGCTCGATCGAGTCCAAAATTATCAAAATATGTCCAATCTGGAACAGACTATGATTCTGGGTTTGAATTAATTTTGGCTGGTAGGGCCAGCTGGAAAACTCATGCCCTTTTCATAAGGCAATACAGTAGTAAATGCCCTTGAAGCGTATAGAAAGTAGATGGCAGGTCATAGCACTATCGTTTATGATGATATTTTATTGCCTTCTATATCGTTCATAATGATATTTTATTGCATTCTATATTTAATAACGTTAGTCTGGACATTGACAATGCATGGGTTGCATAAAATGTCTGCAGTAAGTAATGAAATCTCTGAGGCTCTGAGACGTCGCTCAAATAAAACATTGACAGCACTGAGCAGAGGAAAGAGGGTAGAAATTACAGTGGTTTTTGTTGATTGATTGTAAAATCATTATTCTCATATGAGCCAGGTCTGATAGATGCCTTGAAACTCAGGTTCCATATTAGGATTGTAAAGTGCAAAAGTACTGAACATTTATTATGTTATGATATGAGCCAGGTCTGATAGATGCCTTGAAACTCAGGTTCCATATTAGGATTGTAAAGTGCAAAAGTACTGAACATTTATTATGTTATGATGATATGAGCCAGGTCTGATAGATGCCTTGAAACTCAGGTTCCATATTAGGATTGTAAAGTGCAAAAGTACTGAACATTTATTATGTTATGACGAGCCTTTCAGCACTTCGGGTGGTTTCCTGACCTACGCTTCGCTTCGGTGGAAACCAACCTACGTTCAAACGGCTCGCGCTGCCGCGGGCCTTTGGCTAACATCCCAAAATTAATATAGCTAAAATGTTAGAAGAGGAACCCTGATTGTTGATTGATATGTAATCACTAATCGTATGAGTGTTTATGCTTCGGATGGTTCTCACCGAAGCGTAGCAAAGGTAGAGAACCAACCTGCGCAGCGGCAGCTCGTGCTACTGATTGCTCTTGCGTATTTTATCAAAATACTGCTACTTTCATTTTGACCCTCCACTTACACATAGTAACCCTTCATATTATCTGTGGATCTGATTCTTATGTGATGTTCTACATCCATATACACGTAGCTACTTCATATACGGGCAAGCAGCATACTGGTATTCCCACTTTTTAGTCCTTAGTGTCCCTAATACAGCAATGTATGAATGCATTTGAGCTGAATTTTCTTGCGTTCAAGGCCGTTTTAGATCGTCAGAATAGCCCCAAATGGTTGCTTTCATATGGCAGTTACTTTCTGACACTTTTGCTCGACTTTTTGGGGACCAAAAAAACATGGTCAAAAATCGACCAAAAAGCATGAGGTATCCCTCATGGTTTTCATCGAAAATCAAACGACCGCATTTTTCATCTTGATAATGGAGACTTTTACTATGGTATATCTTGAATCAAAATGTTTCTATCAATCCAAAGCAACCTCTGAAATTATCTTTGTGGGACTTTGATATGTAAAATTTCGACATTTTGGCCATAAATCTCTTTTCATATTTTTACAAATCATTCAATAAGTGAATTCAAAACATCTATTTTACTTAGTACCATTGGAAGCGCCTTGAAAAGTACTCCAGGAAAGCTTAAGGAAGCATGGGGTGATTATCATACTTCACTTAGTCGAATCTGCAAAAATAGCTCGATCGAGTCCAAAATTATCAAAATATGTCCAATCTGGAACAGACTATGATTCTGGGTTTGAATTAATTTTGGCTGGTAGGGCCAGCTGGAAAACTCATGCCCTTTTCATAAGGCAATACAGTAGTAAATGCCCTTGAAGCGTATAGAAAGTAGATGGCAGGTCATAGCACTATCGTTTATGATGATATTTTATTGCCTTCTATATCGTTCATAATGATATTTTATTGCATTCTATATTTAATAACGTTAGTCTGGACATTGACAATGCATGGGTTGCATAAAATGTCTGCAGTAAGTAATGAAATCTCTGAGGCTCTGAGACGTCGCTCAAATAAAACATTGACAGCACTGAGCAGAGGAAAGAGGGTAGAAATTACAGTGGTTTTTGTTGATTGATTGTAAAATCATTATTCTCATATGAGCCAGGTCTGATAGATGCCTTGAAACTCAGGTTCCATATTAGGATTGTAAAGTGCAAAAGTACTGAACATTTATTATGTTATGATATGAGCCAGGTCTGATAGATGCCTTGAAACTCAGGTTCCATATTAGGATTGTAAAGTGCAAAAGTACTGAACATTTATTATGTTATGATGATATGAGCCAGGTCTGATAGATGCCTTGAAACTCAGGTTCCATATTAGGATTGTAAAGTGCAAAAGTACTGAACATTTATTATGTTATGACGAGCCTTTCAGCACTTCGGGTGGTTTCCTGACCTACGCTTCGCTTCGGTGGAAACCAACCTACGTTCAAACGGCTCGCGCTGCCGCGGGCCTTTGGCTAACATCCCAAAATTAATATAGCTAAAATGTTAGAAGAGGAACCCTGATTGTTGATTGATATGTAATCACTAATCGTATGAGTGTTTATGCTTCGGATGGTTCTCACCGAAGCGTAGCAAAGGTAGAGAACCAACCTGCGCAGCGGCAGCTCGTGCTACTGATTGCTCTTGCGTATTTTATCAAAATACTGCTACTTTCATTTTGACCCTCCACTTACACATAGTAACCCTTCATATTATCTGTGGATCTGATTCTTATGTGATGTTCTACATCCATATACACGTAGCTACTTCATATACGGGCAAGCAGCATACTGGTATTCCCACTTTTTAGTCCTTAGTGTCCCTAATACAGCAAAGTATGAGTGCATTTGAGCTGAATTTTCTTGCGTTCAAGGCCGTTTTAGATCGTCAGAATAGCCCCAAATGGTTGCTTTCATCTGGCAGTTCCTTTCTGACACTTTTGCTCGACTTTTTGGGGACCAAAAAAACATGGTCAAAAATCGACCAAAAAGCATGAGGTATCCCTCATGGTTTTCATCGAAAATCAAACGATCGCATTTTTCATCTTGAAAATGAAGACTTTTACTATAGTATATCTTGAATCAAAATGTTTCTATCAATCCAAAGCAACCTCTGAAATTATCTTTGTGGGACTTTGATATGTAAAATTTCGACATTTTGGCCATAAATCTCTTTTCATATTTTTACAAATCATTCAATAAGTGATTTCAAAACATCTATTTTACTTAGTACCATTGGAAGCGCCTTGAAAAGTACTCCAGGAAAGCTTAAGGAAGCATGGGGTGATTATCATACTTCACTTAGTCGAATCTGCAAAAATAGCTCGATCGAGTCCAGGATCATCAAAATTTGTCCAATCTGGAACAGACTATGATTCTGGGTTTGAATTAATTTTGGCTGGTAGGGCCAGCTGGAAAACTCATGCCCTTTTCATAAGGCAATACAGTAGTAAATGCCCTCGAAGCGTATAGAAAGTAGGTGGAAGGTCATAGCACTATCGTTTATAATGATATTTTATTGCCTTCTATATCGTTCATAATGATATTTTATTGCATTCTATATTTAATAACGTTAGTCTGGACATTGACAATGCATGGGTTGCATAAAATGTCTGCAGTAAGTAATGAAATCTCTGAGGCTCTGAGACGTCGCTCAAATAAAACATTGACAGCATTGAGCAGAGGAAAGAGGGTAGAAATAACAGTGGTTTTTGTTGATTGATTGTAAAATCATTATTCTCATATGAGCCAGGACAGATAGATGCCTTGAAACTCAGGTTCCATATTAGGATTGTAAAGTGCAAAAGTACTGAACATTTATTATGTTATGATATGAGCCAGGACAGATAGATGCCTTGAAACTCAGGTTCCATATTAGGATTGTAAAGTGCAAAAGTACTGAACATTTATTATGTTATGATATGAGCCAGGACAGATAGATGCCTTGAAACTCAGGTTCCATATTAGGATTGTAAAGTGCAAAAGTACTGAACATTTATTATGTTATGATATGAGCCAGGACAGATAGATGCCTTGAAACTCAGGTTCCATATTAGGATTGTAAAGTGCAAAAGTACTGAACATTTATTATGTTATGATATGAGCCAGGACAGATAGATGCCTTGAAACTCAGGTTCCATATTAGGATTGTAAAGTGCAAAAGTACTGAACATTTATTATGTTATGATATGAGCCAGGACAGATAGATGCCTTGAAACTCAGGTTCCATATTAGGATTGTAAAGTGCAAAAGTACTGAACATTTATTATGTTATGATATGAGCCAGGACAGATAGATGCCTTGAAACTCAGGTTCCATATTAGGATTGTAAAGTGCAAAAGTACTGAACATTTATTATGTTATGATATGAGCCAGGTCTGATAGATGCCTTGAAACTCAGGTTCCATATTAGGATTGTAAAGTGCAAAAGTACTGAACATTTATTATGTTATGATGATATGAGCCAGGTCTGATAGATGCCTTGAAACTCAGGTTCCATATTAGGATTGTAAAGTGCAAAAGTACTGAACATTTATTATGTTATGATATCAAGTCAAAATGAAGATATCAATCCAAGGCAACCCCTGAAACTTTGTTGGTGAATCCTTTAGATGTAAAATCTCGACATTTTAGGCAAAAACCTCTTTTCATATTTTCATAGATTGCTCAACAGACTTATTCAAAGCACCTCTTTTAATTGGCACCATTACATGCGCATTGAAAAGTACTCTAAAAAACCATAAGGAAGTATGAAGTGATCATCACATTTCATATAGTCGAATCTAGCAAAATAGTTTGTTCAAGTCGAATTTTTTTTTTTTTTTTTTTTGTATGGAATGAAAGTTTTATTAAGTAGTTATGAATAAATAGTTAATAAAATCATTGTATAAATGGATCAAGTGTATACTAGGTAAAGTGACTTGCCATATTGTATCTTATGAGGTCTTATAAATCAATACTATCCATTTTGGACAGCTTATCCAGTTCTCTGTTGATATTGCTAATTCAAGTCGAAAATCAATCAAAATCAATCAAAATCAACCAATTGAGACATACTGCTGAGCGGAGACTAAGCCAGGTTTGGCTGGCAACAACAGCAATCATTGTATTTCTTAGTATGAAGGCATCTACGTGTTTAAAGCTGTTGAGGAAAGGATTTTATCAGTATCAACGTTGATGATTTATTTTATGGAGACCCTCACAAGCCATTTTAGATAGTGCAATGATAATTGTTGACCTTAATTGTATTGCAGCGTTTTTTAAGAGCAATGACGAACTCTACAATCAGTTACGTTCTAGATATAAGCCCTTATTTCATCAAAGGCTACATCGAGCGTATTGCAATATTGTTAGACATCAGTCTTTGCACTGATATCTCCCAAATCTAAGTCAATAGTAGTTGGTAATAGATTGAGAAAGCGATGGCCATAAGCAGGCTTGTGTGTTTTGCTTTATCGAATCAAGCCATTCTTTGGTTGACTAGTTGTTCTCCTCGTCGACTATGCCGCTGTATAAATTGATTTCCTTCAAATCACGAGCTCTACGGACGATGGGCTCTGCTTGAGGCAAGTTCTCGAATATACAGTCGACACGAAGCTTTGATAAACATTTGCAGATGTAAAACAACATGAACAGAGTAATAGTTAAGCTTACAAGAGTTGTGTTATTATATATAGAGATATGATTAAGATGGAAAATTGTAATAGATTGTGTGCGAGTTGCTATGTCAAAACAATACAGCACTCAAGTAGGGAATATTTATAATATAGATGAGAAATCTACTGAATCAGTTCTTTTACCAAGAGATTGCCTCCTTCATTTGCATTCAATTGAGTGGATGATTGAGATCGGATGATGGGAGGCACTGTAGGTGGAGCAAGACCTTCTTTGGGCTCATCAAACACAGTGTTTTGTGGTGATGATGACAGGTAATAGTTTTGCTGTGTCTGTGGTTGCTGTGTTGTTTCTGCTGGTTGTTCCATGGGAGGGTAGGATGGATAGTCAGCATTACTGCTGCTTGAGGTGGTCACTGTCGCTGGTGAAGAGTGCTGTCTTGGCAATTGAGGTGGGACAGGGAGTCCTGCAGCGGCAGATTTAGATCGTCTCATCTTCATGACCACTTCGCACTTTTTCAAAATGTGTCGCACGTTCAGCTCCATGTCGCCTTCTTCATAAGATAGATTCTGCAATAAGGGGATGAAATCTTCAGGCACAGTGGCAAATTCTTCGGCGTTTTGGATCATGATCGTGACGCACTCGATAGCATGGAAGGATTCGTCTTTGATGGGGTCTTTGCTCTTGGAATACAGAATGTTGGGCGCAATGACGGTGGCTAAATTGGCTGTGTGCATTTTACTGCCACCTCCCCCAGCATCATCAGCGAATTGGGATACCCATTTCATGAATGTGAACAAGACTTCCATGGTATCGCGATTTGCTTTGGGCAAGAGACAGCAAGCCAAATGTGTCACACGCTTTCGATCTGCTTCCGAGTCCAACTCTACACTGGGTTAATCACCTTACTCGGAAGCAACATTCACAGGCTCTCTACTTACTTTGGGCAGTAATGAACAGTCGATGCAATCTGTACGTCAGTAACGGATCAGGCAGCTCTCTCAAGAACTTTTTGATCAATGCGGCCACTTGAATAGGTGTTTCGTTCAAGAATTGCACAGAATTGGGGTTCTTGTCAATCTCCTCACTCAGCTCTCTCAGTCGACGGATATTACCATTCTTACGAAAGATACCCTCCACAGACATGTCCATTTGCTTCATGGCTGAAATACTGTCGTCAATGAACGATGGGATTTTGATGATGCGCGTAGGCCCCACGCCTAAATTGGATTCAATACCATTCTTTTCGACTAGCGTATCAATAGGCACGCCAAACGTTCCCTCTATCATGACACGTCAATGCAACGCTCTTCCCCAAAACCAACTGCATGATCGGCCTTACCTTTGGCCCGAGGCACCTTTTTATTACCACCCGCCTTTAAGCTGGTAACGAACTTACCCCACAAGGTCGAGTTCTTTCTATCGTCAATCAAATCAGCCAACTCCTCCAATGTAAAATGGTCGTTCAGAATCTCATCCAGGTAAAGCACGGCAATGTGTTTCAGCATAAAGTGTTGTAATGCTCCCAATTCCGCAAAGTAGAAACTCTTGGCCTTGGGTACTGATTTGGTATATTTGTGTGTGTATAATCGAGTTGCACTGCTCACACTCATTTGAGACAAATCCCCTTCCAACTCGTTCAATGAGGATCGCTTTATCGAAGATGTCAAACTGTGAGGTCGACTGCTGTGGATGCTGTTGTTTTCATCCGTCTTGTTGGTCACGAATGCGGTGGTTGGGCTGGGCGTCTCCATCAATGTGGAGCGTTTACCTACACGATGTGAGTTGGTAATCTTGCGATTCATGTGGGTGGATTTCATGCGTTTGATATCGTTCAGATGGATCTCTTCATTGTGAGCATCTTGAGGCACTTGAGGCAGAGGTGGTTGCTGAGCTGGCACTTGCTGCTTGACAGGTGGTTGCTGTTGCTGTTGTTGCTGTTGTTGCTGTTGAGGCGGCTGTGTCTGTATTTGGAGAGGTTGCTGGTGCTGATGCTGAGACTGTTCAACAGGCTGGCCATAGTATGCCACCATGGGATCTGGCACGTTCAACAAGCTGTACAAGCGTCGCAATGCCACACGCAATAAGAAGGACGACTGCTTCAACTTGGACACATATTCCACGCCTTGAGAATAACCGTCTTTGTTGCTAGAAATACACTTTTTGCAGGTAATCGTCAAGGTTTGCTGCTGAATCCAGGCATCTTTGTATTCCAGTCGAAGTGGAGAGCAACACTGTGTACAAGCAAAGCACTGATCATGCCAGAGGTGCGTCTTGTATCTGAAACAAGCATCTTCACAAGCCTTTCTACAAAACTGACACAGATCAGATGATATCGTGTAATCCGCTTCATGCAAATATTGACGCTTTTTGTTTGCTAATTCCATCAACTGACTCAAGAAACGGCTGATAGCTACAGATTTGGTGTCGTTCTTCTTTTCCAGCTTCAATGCGCCTGTCAAGCCGATGCGGATCAGCACTTTGAGATAATGAGCCAGTCCAGTCACCAGCGAGAGCAAGTCCTGTGTGATGCCAATTTTACGAAGACCACTTTCTTGTGTATGAGACAGAAGAGAGAAGAAATTGGATACCTTTTTGCACAACATGCTGGATTCTCGGTCGTAAAACAGTTCTTCCTTGGTCTGTTTGTGGTAATGGTCAGCGAGATCGTCAATGGCAGTAAACAAAACATCGACATGTGTCACAAAATAGTCTGCCATTTTAACACCATCCGCATAGCTTCCCTCAGAGACATGTAGCAGCATATCTGATATACAGCCAGCAGCAGATTCTATCAAGAAACATACAGTGTCAGTCGTTGTTGATTCAGGGGGGTTTGCTTACAAAAAGAAGAAAAAGGAGGAAAGAGTAGGAGTACCATGCCAACATGGAGATACAGACTACAGAGGACTGGATGAAACTTGATCTTTACCTTCGAATGCTGATAACACTGTCCAAATTCGATACACTTTTTCTTCCATGATAGTCTGCGTTTCCTTGAGTTCGTCAGAGGTCATTAGGCTGAGATCTAGATAATGAAGCGGGTTAACGGGGCGTTTTTATTGTAGACAGCTGGCAGTTACCAAGAGTTGTGGTGGAATCATCTTGTCCAAAAGACTGTGCTAATTTGACATTCCAAAACTAGGCTTGACGAGTGAGTACGACAATACTGCAAAACGGTGTCTAACAGCACTCACCTTGTGAATCATGTAGCATTCCGGATGCCAATGTTCATCTACGTTATTTCTATTGATTTCTACAAATTGTTTGAGGATAGCAGTTTCACAGCCGATGCATTTGATGGCAAACTGGATCGAATAATGGTAATGACAATACACATTGTTATCGTACTCGTAGTAAGAGTCATCGGGACCAAAGACCACAGAGCAAATACTGCAACAGAAATGCTCCAAATGAAACTTCTTTCCAACTGCTGTGATGTATGATCCTCGCAATGCGTCTCCACAATTATCACAGGCTAAATTGAGTCTTTTGAAATAATCTCTTTCACACAGTGGTTTTTGAATACCGTCTTCAAATTCGATGGGAAAGAATTTTTCGGCCACTGGTTCATTGCAATCCTGTGATTTTATTACTACATGTTAGCGCTTGGATACACACATCAGATCAAACAAATGCAGCGAAGGAAGCACTTACTATGCAAAGAAAACAGTTCCAGTGAAAAGCACCATCCAGGGCGCGTGCAAAGTTGCCTTCGAGCTGTTGATGACAAGCTGTACAGTTGATGGTGGTCGTATTTGCTGTCGATGTTGCTGTAGTAATCATGTTGGGCTGAACCTGGGTTTCTGATGGATTCATACTGTATGTGTTATATAGTAGTGAGGAGGAGGAGAGGAGGAGAGAGAGTGTGTGTGTGTTTTTTCAAAGGTTGATGTATATATAATTTTACAAATAGGAAAAATAAAGGAAAGGAGGGTGAGGGGAGGGGTTTTCTTTCAAATGTGTGCGAGTGATGAGAGCCTCTAGAGGTGTTGCTGGAGAGTTGAATGAATGGATCAAGTGAGTGAGAAGAAAGATATTTACTTGGGTTGTTGGTAAAGAAGAGAAAAAAGGAAAAGAGAGAGAGAGAGAGAGCAAGTGAGAGAGAGAGAGAAGGGATTTCCTGAATAGATGACCCTCCACACGAAAGTGCCCTGATTTCATTCTTCATTGATTTGTAACCAATCAAGCATGCTCCGCTTGAACGCTGGTAAAAATATCATATTTGGTTTATAAACATGTTGTTGCAAATCGCACCCGTCTTTATTTATGTGATGGGCAATGTGTAGACATCGATTGCAGCAAGATCTACTGATGATGTAGCTCTAGGAACCTGAATCTTGAGATATGATTGCATGGACACTGAAATCTCAAGGTAGCTAAAAGCAGCAGAATGTGCCAATTCTAGACTTTTCCGCCCATATACTCCATTTACTACTAATTTCAGGTCAGGCAAATGTTATTTCTGGACATTTGTTTCTTGCTCATCTTTTTCGGTTTGTGTTATAAATATATATATTTTTGGAGTTCAGATGATTTGAATTTACTATAAAACAGATAGATCAGTTTCTTTCTCTATATTAAATTACTGATGAGAACCTCGAAACTTGTGGATGAGGCAGCTCTACATCTCGAAATGGCTAATCAGATTGGGTTCTTTTACAGCCAATATTCAGTGTATACTCTATAGACTTTAGGATGACGATGGACATTACTCTTTTTCCTTTCAGCCAATATTTGACTTCCTTATATGCTATCCTAGCCCTTCAACAGGGCACGCTCTCAAACTTTAAAGTAGCTAACGTATACATGGACATGTAATCTATGTATTTATGCTTTTTTTTTTTTTGTACAAAAATCTTACAGGACAAGTGATTTCTCAAAGGATATTGAGTACAAATGCTTTATGCGGCACCCGAAAAAAGCAGTGATCATTGCCATATAAATCAAGCTTTTTTCTGGATGTTTGCACTGAATGCTGACTCTAACAAACAACTACCAGGCAGTTACAAACAGGTGGCATTTAATTAAATGTTGCAGTATGGATTGCTAAAAGTAGCTTGTTATGTATAGTAGGCAGTTTCAGTTTAATTTGACTACCACATGGCAGCTGGGGTACATTCAATCCATTTGAAGGTTCGTTTTAAATGCAAAACGGCCAATTCAATGACCATTGCCCCCAATAAAACCAAGAGCACAGCATGTTGCTTACCTCGTGGTATCAGATTGACTCCATGTACTTGACATGTAGATCAAGACATGCCAAGGGATGATCCATACATTGGACACATGTGAGGCTGTCAAATCCATTGGACATGGATGACCAGAACTGAGCAAACTTTGTCATTGAGGCCGCTGGCATGTGCATCGAACCCTAGTGCCCTTCTACCTGTTGGCATCTCAAGCACAAGTAGGCCTTTTGATTCGATGAGAAGGATAATCTTTCCCCTTTTCGACTACTTGAGCCACCAAAGGGCATAAGGAACGGACTGCTTCATGGGACTGTTGGAGATAATTCAAGGAAATCGAGAAGAAAAAAAAACTTTTTTTTTGATTTGATTTGAAAATCTTGGACCTCTTCTTTCTGTGATTAACCCTTATCAACCATGTCCTCACTCTATAATTTCAAGAAGATCGAGCCTGTGCCTACTTCTTCTGATTTTGTCGACATTATCTTGTCCAAAACTCAAAGAAAGACTCCCACTGTCATTCACAAGAATTACAACATTGGCCGTATTAGACAGTTTTACATGCGCAAGGTCAAGTTTACGCAAGAGAATTTCGATGAAAAGTTCAAGAACATTTTGGACGAATTCCCCAAGTTGGAGGTGAGTTGTGTTTTGGGATAGAGGTGGGGAAAGATCGGTAAACTGATGGATTATGTGGTAGGATATCCATCCCTTCTATGCTGATCTCATGAACGTCTTGTACGATAAAGACCATTACAAGCTTGCCCTTGGTCAAGTCAACACTGCCCGTCATTTGATTGATCAAGTTGCCAAGGACTATGTTCGTTTGCTGAAGTTTGGTGATTCACTTTATCGTTGTAAGCAACTCAAGAAGGCTGCTTTAGGTAGAATGGCTACCGTCATGAAACGTCAAAAGGACAGTTTGGCCTATCTCGAGCAAGTTCGTCAGCATTTGTCTCGTCTTCCATCTATTGATCCCAACACCCGTACTCTGTTGATCTGTGGTTACCCCAACGTCGGTAAGTCTTCCTTCATCAATAAGATCACCCGTGCTGAGGTGGATGTGCAACCCTATGCCTTCACCACCAAGTCTCTCTTTGTGGGCCATATGGATTACAAGTACATGAGATGGCAAGTCATTGATACTCCTGGTATCCTGGATCACCCCTTGGAGGAGCGTAATACCATTGAAATGCAATCTATTACTGCTATGGCTCATTTAAGATCCTGCATCATGTACTTTATGGATCTCTCAGAACAATGTGGTTACAGTGTTGAAGATCAAGTCAAGCTGTTCAACAACATCAAGCCTCTTTTTGCCAACAAGCCCATCGTTTTGGTCATCAACAAGATTGATCAAGTCAAGCCTGAGGATCTCCCTGAGGAGCAAAGAAAGTGGATCGAAGACATTGCCAACGAAGAGAATGCTACCGTTTTGACCATGTCTTGCTATAACGATGACGGTGTCATGAATGTCCGTAACAGCGCCTGTGACAAATTGTTGGCTGCTCGTGTTGAAATGAAGATGAAGGGCAACAAGATCAACGATGTCATCAACAAGATTCACTTGGCTCAACCTCAACAAAGAGACAACATTGCTCGTCTTCCCAATATTCCTGCTGAAACCAAGACCCGTGTCAAGTATGATCCCAATGATCCCAACCGCCGTAAACTTGAGAAGGATATCGAAGCAGAGCAAGGTGGTGCCGGTGTGTATAATGTCGATGTCAAGAAGAAGTATCTTTTGGAAGATGACGAGTGGAAATACGATACCATTCCCGAATTCCTTGATGGTCATAACGTTGCTGACTTTATTGATCCCGAGATTGAAGAGAAATTGGAGGCTTTGGAGAGAGAAGAAGAGCGTTTGGAGGCTGAAGGTTTCTATCAATCTGATGAAGAAATTTTGGATGACGATGAAGAGGTGCTTCGTACTGCTGCTGATGCTATCCGTGATCGCAAGAAGCTGATTGTTCAAGCTCATCGTGCTGCTCGTGGCAGAACAAGACCCGTTTTGCCCAAGACTGCTGCTGCTAAATTCACTACTGTGAGCGAAATGGACAGACAACTTGCTAGTATGGGTATTGATGGCACTGATGCCTCTGAGCGTACGAGATCTGCTGCTGAAAGCCGTAAGCGTACTCGTCACGAAGCTATTGCCGATGAGGCTGTCAGAGATGCTGGTGCCATGGACCGTGGTGAATCTGAAGCACAAGAAATTGCTAGCGAAGGTTTCCGTAATGTCAAGCAAAAGTTGGAAGCTGACAAGCAAAAGAAGAATGTTCAAAAGCAAAGCTCCAAGATGGGTAAGCGTGGTGAAGCTGATAGACAGATTCAAACCAAGATGCCCAAGCATTTGTTCAGTGGCAAGCGTGGTATGGGTTCAACAGATCGTCGTTAAATTCATCATTCGTTTTTGCTCGTCTTTTTTATCTCCTTCTTGTTACATAATCCTTGTTCTTTTATATTATTATATACTTGTTCTTTTTTCCTCTTCACAAAAAACAAACAAATCCTCTTTTTATCCATTCTTTATATACTATTTGCATGAAATACAGAATTAAATTCAATAAAAAAATCTAGAAACTTTAGAATATTCAGTGACGACTGCTGCTGCCTTGTGTGTTTTTATTTAGATGGTTTTTACAAATGTTTTTTTCATCCAGCTTTCTTCCAGTTTAAATAACATTATGAGTGGAAACAAGACATTTACTGAATTCCCTGCTGAATCTCGCATTGGTAGAGATAATCAAGTGTTTGATGAAAACGATGTTCGCCAAGTAAGCAATCTCTGGCAGCTGTCAAAAGACGCTTGGAATTAACACATTTCAGGTTACTGGCACAATAGCAGTCGACCCTACCACGAATAAGGTGCTGATTATCTCGAGCAGTAAACATGCAGGCCTTTGGGTTCTTGTAAGTCTCAGTATTTTGATTGATGTTGCAAAAGAAATTCTCAACTGCCAAACTTGAACAGCCCAAAGGCGGTTGGGAAAGCGATGAAACAAAGGAGCAATCTGCCGAACGTGAAACTTATGAAGAAGGTACATGACATGAACTGGTATAGAAGGCTGCTATTAATCACAATCGCAAAGGTGGCGTTAGAGGACACATTAAAGGGCTTGTGGGGAGCTTCTTGGATTACAATGCCTATGGTGAAGTCAAAGGCAATGTCTGGTTTTATGAATTTGAAGTGCAGGAAATTTTAGACAACTGGCCAGAAAAACACTTTCGCAAACGCAGATGGGTAAATATACAACATGTTGGTCTTATTAGTGAAATCTCGACTGATGTGCTTGCTTGCTGTTTCAGTGTTCCTTTGAAGAAGCCATGCATTTACTTCGTTTCAAGCCGTTCATGCGTGAGGCTCTTTTGGCTTCGTCATTTGCTCCCAATACGGGTCCAATCCCTATTTAAAAGAACAAAGGTGTCGAGCATTCCGTTCAAGTATTGATTTAGATGTACATATGTATTCATTTGCTTTTGACTTTTAAAAAAAAAAAAAAAAAAAAAAAAAAAAAAAAAAAAAAAAGTATTCCAAAAGAGCAAGGATTGTTGTATATGTTTGTTGTTGATGGTTGTCATTCGGATCTGTAGATGGCTTTGTTTGTAGGGTAATTTTGTGAAAGCATGAGTTTGGTAGTGTAATCCTGTGGTTTTACATTCAGAATCTATTGAGAGTTCAAGTACTGCGTTCAATGGTTGATCCTATAGTAACGACTGCGTGTCATCAGCTAGTCTACTAAAAAAAAAAAAATGACAATCATGAGAGACAAGTGTAATAACCTCGTTTATCTTCCACGTCTATCTGCAATATAGACTAAACTTTCTCGTTTAAATTACTATTACTTTAGTAATCTTGCAAAGAACAAGCGGCATTTTTCAATTTTGAAATGATTTAACTTGTATATGCTTTAATCTGCATGATGATTGAAACATCAAATTTAGTACACAAAGCTTTTAACAGGTATTTAAACCACATTCATTTGTCCTTCTTATAGTAAATGTTACAATCATCCAACTACTGAAACCTTGTATTGTTTGTTCAAAGACACGCATATACATTATAGAGTAAGTATTACTGTCCAAGGCATACAGACCAGAAACAGTAGTAACACCAACGTTCACTACTAGCGAATCTGTCTTTACACCTTCAGGAGACCAGTGTGCTCTATACAAAGCTTGGTTAAAGAAAGAGACAAATATTCTTTACAATCATTTGTGCTGTTCAGTAGGATCACTGATGTCCATTGTGTGCTAAAAACCAGTTGGACCATTACCAAAGCTAAATATCTAATATACCATACCAAAATCGCTTAATAACGATCTATGATCTCAGTCGCAGTAAGGATTAGTGCTGAATGGCAAGCAGTGTCATAAACTTCAGCAATAGCAGCAGATGTAGGAGCAATTGTAGATTTAAACATGTGATAAAAATTTTTTTAAAAAAAAAATATACTACAGGTATGTGTACTAATTTTAAATTGCAATATTCATCAGTTGGCTCGTTTAGCTCAGTTTAATATTGGATTTTTATTTATTTACAATTGTAGTCAACTGCGGAATCGGTATGATCATATGTTGCAAGACTAACAGTGATTCGGCGGGAAAAAGCATGTTTAAATTAAAGGTTGAGGGAAGCTGCTAAAGGGAGGGGACCAATAAAGTAAACGGCATCAAAACCCACCAGAGAGGAGGAGAAACAGAGGGAGGAATGGCAATGGCCGCGCCGCAAGACGGGGGAGACGAACAGGACTCAAGGTAGAAACCGGCCAGACGCACCGCAGCACACCTAAACGTGCAAGCACAAATACCGAGCAACATGCCAGGTTAGAAAGGCGGAAAATATGGATGCGAAGGTGGGATTCGAACCCACGACCTCTCGGCATACTCACTGCTTCCGCATGAAGCTCTAACCAAGTGAGCCATTCAAGCATCCATGCTCGTTTAGCTCAGTTGGTTAGAGCGTGGTGCTAATAACGCCAAGGTCAACAGTTCGACCCTGTTAATGAGCAATTTTTTAGGCATTTATTGATAATGTAGTGCATGTAGCGTTGTTTCTGCTTATTATTATTTTGCAAATTGATTTCAGATTTATACCAACTGAAAGGTTGCACAAAAAAAAAAACTGCGTGTACCTGACAGATACAACAACTGTCTTGATATTGATATACTTATTATTAAGAGCAAAAATCAGTTATAAAGTAATGTACAGCGTTTATGGAGTTTGAGATAGCTAGTAGATCTAATTTTTACAATGTTTTTACAGATTGATCTTGCCTTTGTAACTAGATCTTAATTAAATTTTTGTTCCTTGTTGTTGCTTGTTGTGCTAGAAAAAGGTTAAAGGTGTCTATAAAGATTAAGGTAGATATTGCAGTAAAAAGGGGGTTAAAAAAGCAGGTAGAATACTGTTAAAATCCTTCTTTATTTGAAATTAGGATAATGTGCAATAAAATGTATATTCTACGTCTCTATTTATATTATTTGGTTTATATCTCTTATCTGGCAGCAGTTTAGTAGTTGCCAGTGATTCCATTACTTTATATATTTTTGTTGGGTCATTTAGTTGTTGATCTGATGGATCAAGAACGGTATTTCAATATATGGTTTTTGAATCATGCGTAAAGAATAGCTCTTTATTGTTGAGCCTGTATCCTTTTTAGGTATATTTATGTTACAACACATTACAATACCCTTGACATTTACTTTAGTATCTGTCATCTCTTATTTTAGAGCATTTAACCCTTGCTATCATCATGCTAATACTATTATTATGCATGCCTATCTGCTGATGGTAGCATGGTTTGATTGAGATGACATTTATTTTGGGTTTTGTTTATGATGGGAATCTAGTCTAGTTCACTTCATGCCTCCCCGCTAAACGCAAACAAGATTTGCGTTGACCCGGTATGCAGCAAATTTAGAAGACTTAAATTCGAAATGAAATCAGAGATATTGGAAAGGAAAAAATTATGTATTATGTATATATATATATATATATATATTTAAAGAGATATTTTAGGTAGGATATTATTTAGATTTCGTATTTCTTGCACGTTTTTGGCGGCGAGTATTTGTTTGAGGCAATTTTGTTTGGCGTTTCTTAGATTTGTTGATAGTATTCTTAATTGAAGTATCATTGATTTCTTTTCTAGATGCCTCTCGTCTTTCAAGTTCTTTCATTTTCTTCCAGTAATTGGTAATAGGAGTAGGTGTGGAGAATAGATCAGGGGTAAGCCAGTCATTCTCTCTTTCACCGTAACCACACCATTTGGTCAGATATTCGTATGTGCCATCGGGGAGCACTCGATGATCACGAATTTCTTCTACCTCATATACTTGCGCTTCCAATGCTGTTTCGTCTAATGAGACAACTTTTAATTCAGAGGGCGTATATTCACGATGTAGCAATTCGCTAGTATCATCTTTTAGTACATACGTTCCTGCTTGAGTACGTCGCACCACAATATATGGTCCTGAATATAGCGGGGCTAGTTTATTCGATCGACCTTCTGCGTAACGTACCATTACAGGTGTACCAGCTGGAATATCTTCGATTATGTAGTGTTTCTTGTTGAATTTCTCGCGATATATTTTAGCCAATTCATCAGTTCGTTGTTGTATAGCAGGAAAGACAATGTCATTCATGGTTTCAGCTCTTTTTTGTAGCTCTTCCAGTGTCAATGCTTTCCTGTTATTTCTATTAATTTTCTTAGGGTCCAATGTTACTTGTCTTGCAAACATCAAGCTGAAAGGGGTGCTTGCTGTGCGATCACGGACTTTCATGTTTATAGCTAGTTGTACAATAGGCAAACGGTTATCCCAGTTTCTGGTGTCATTCCCACACATTTTCCTTAGTGTTGCAGTTACAGTTTTCACAGAATTTTCACTATGACCATTTCCCTGTGCGTAGTAAGGAGTGCTTTGTATCATGCCAATGTTTAATGATTTATAGATGTATTCTGATAGTTGAGATTTGAATTCTCTTCCATTATCAGATAAGGTAACATTCACTGCTAAACCATAATCTCCATAGATTGAGACCAAGATGTTAGCGATTGTGTCACTTTGTTTGTTTGGTGTAGGACGAGCAATGATGTATTTGGTACAGATGTCTACAACCACAAGAATATAACAATTGCCTCTTTCCGTTACTGGTAAGGGTCCAATCATATCCATGCTAATGAAATCAAATGGTTCATACGACACTACACTTCTTGCTGGGTTGAATCCTTTCTTTGCAATATTATGCAATTGACATTCCTTACAAGACAGCAAAAGTTCTTTGGCGTCCTTATAGATGGAGTTCCAATGAAGACCATGATAAGTGTGAATGTGCTTAACCACAGCCGCAATCCCAAAATGTCCTACCTTATGTGCATCTTGGATGATCTTTTTACGATCTTGTTGAGGTGGACAAACATAATCAGTTGTGGTTTGTTTAAATTCTTTGCTACTGAGCTTTATCGCTAGGACATTTAGATTGGGGTCTTTGGAATGAACTTCCTTTTGTTTAACGATTTTGTTCCCGGTAGTTCTTCGTAGCAGGATTAGCTTGTGTAGTTTCTTAATCTGTTGTTCATATTCATCAGCTAGCTCTTCATCTTCGGTTATGGCAGGGTACAATCTCGATAGTCGGTCAGCAAGAATGTTTTCCATTCCTTTGATGTGAGCTACTGAGAAATTGTATTCTCCTAAAATTTCCAGATACCCTTGAAGAGTGCTGTTCAGTGTTGATGATGTAAAAAGATACGTTAGGGCCAAATGATCACATAAAACAGTTATATCATTGTGCCCCCATAATAAAGCTTTGTATTTTTCAAAACCAAACACAATGGCTGCAGTTTCTCTTCGGTTAGTAGACCAATTTCGTTCTGCACTATTCAAAGATCTGCTTGCGAATGCTATATGCTTAATGCGTCCCATTTCATCCTTTTGGAATAGACAGGCTGATATTCCCAGAACGCTGGCATCAGTTTGCATGAAGTATGGCTTTGATGGATTAGGTGCATAAAGGATTTGACTAGACATGAGTATTTGTTTGATTCTTTGGAGTCTATCAGTATGTAAGGATGTCCATTTTGCAGTGATTTTTTTCTCATTTCGTAGACTGTCAATAGGAGCAGCTATTTTAGACAGCATTGGACAGTAGTTTCTTAAATGGCTGATAATACCCATAAGACTACGGACCTGTTTCGTTGTCTTTGGGATTTCCCATGACTCAATGTTTGATAGTCTTTTTGTATCAATTTTTGTGGTATCTTTACTGATGATGAATCCAAGCAGATAGACACTTGTTTGGAAGAATGAACATTTATCTGTATTGATACGTAGATTTACTCTACTCAATCTCCTTACCACTAAATTAACCATTAGTGCATTAAATTCTGCGTTTCTAGCATACACCACGATATCGTCTAAGTAGTGGCAGACTCCTGCTTGGATTTCATTGCCAATTTGAGTGGTGTCTTTGTTTTGTTTTATGTATAATTTCTTTACTTCATCTTTCAACTCTTGTTCAATGCCATCGAATAAAACGCTCATTGTATAGACAAACTGGCTTACAAGGAATTTTAACCCAAAAGGGGCTCTGGTCCATTGGTACGTCAAATTGTTATGACTAAATATGAGGCAACGTCTTGATTCTGGTGATACAGGAAATGCAAAATAAGCTTGCTTTAGATCCAAAACACTTATGACATTAGCGTTACCAACAACCTTGCTGAAGATTTCATCTATTTTTGGTACAGCAAAGTTCTCATGACAGTCTTTATCCGAGATGGCAGCATTTATTCTTCTTAAATCGCAACAGATTCGAAGCTTGCTAGTTTTCCCGGTGAGTGGATCACGTTTAGGTACAGCCAATAAAGGTGAGTGAAAGGTTGGATCAGGTTTGGTACGCTCGACAATGCCATCTTTTAGCCATTCTTCTAGCTGTGATTTGATTTCTGCATTTGCATTTACCGCTAATGGATATTGTCGAACGAAACAATCACTGGGATCCGAAATTTTGATTCTTACAACTGATTCTGGCATTGTACATGCTGCATCACTTGGGATAGCCCTGTTTTCGTCCAAAGCTGATTGAATTTGTGCTAGCAATTCTTTTCTTTCGCTTGGAGTACCATAATCAGCCTTTTCAGGATTGAATTTGTTTTGTTGATCGTGATTTATATCCTCAAACTGCTTCATTTCTTTGTCCTTTTCTGAATCAGGAAATTTATATGCTACTCCTTGCAGGTAGATATTCAATTTGGGTAGAATATCGACACCAAGTAACACATCAAATTCAGTAGACAACTCATCATTAAATTTAATGACCTCGAATTCATGAGCGAATTTGATATTGTTTGTATAAGTTACTTCCATAGGTTCAGTTTTACCAATTCTTGTTACCGTACTGTTCTTGTTATCATCATTTACAGACAAGAAATTGAGAAAGCCATTTGTTTTATACGTTTGTATGTTTGAAAACGATTTATTTAATATGCTTTTATTGATGAAACTAATATCCGATCTGGGATCCACTTTTCCGATGATTCTTCTACCATTTAATAGAAGAGGCGTGATTAGTTTCATGTTGTTTTTGCTTTCGTTTGTCTTTTTAGACTTACATTTGTAAATTTCGTTTTCATATGCTTCTTTTAAAGCTTGGGTCATCACGTCAGTTTCATTTTCTTCTTTAGTATCAGAAGTAGTAGACACGGACAATACGTTGATTCCATCACCAGCGCCCTTTTGGCGTTTGGCCATTCGATATTCTTCACAAGTATGGCCATGCTTCCAGGGGCGACCACAATGGCGGCAAGGGTTAGGGTTCTTGGTAGCAGCCCTATTGGGCAGATTTCGATCACCAAGCATTCTTGCCTTTGGCAAAGCAGAAGATGTGGTGGCAGATGAGCCAGAGGTAGCAACAATAGGGGGTTCAACAGAGCCAAACTTGCGCTTGGTGTCCTTTCCTAGCATCAATGATTGGGGAGTCTTTTCACCAAGAAGATCTACGGCAGCATTGTGAATTTCCGTGGTAGTCCAGGCTTGTCTCTTGGTATTTGAAAGGAGCACAGTACAAATGTTCAGCTGCCAGGACTCGGGTAAAGACAACAAAAAGACATCACCAATTGTCAAATCATCACGATGATAGCCGGCCTCACCAACAGTGCGGAAGAAACGATTGGAATATTCATCGACAGATTCATGGAACCCAATTTCCATATTCATCACAGCACGACGCTTATGTATTCTTGAAACTACTGTCCCAAACTTCTTGCTGAAAACCAACTTGACATCGTGCCAGACATTGCACTTCATGACCACCGTCTTCATCCAGTCATCCAATTCATACGACAACGTGAGGGGAATGTACTTGCGCCATACGGTTTCGATGTCTTGGCCAGAAGAATACACAATTTTTTCGAATTCTGAGAGGAAATGATCAACAGAACGATATGCCTCCTCATGTGGAAATGGTTTAGCTTTGTTATCCTCCAGTTGGAATTTGGGAAGATCTCTCTTGGAAATTTTTAAGCCAGTGGACGATGAGTTAGCGGCAGCGGAAGCCTTGGTGGCAGCAGCAGTAGCAGCAGCAGCAGCCTTGAGACCATCGGTAAGTGTTTTGACATGCTTGTCTAAATTGTTTACTTTTTCACGGAGTAGGTTGGCTTCATCAACATTGACATTGGAATGGCTCAGAGCTTTCAAGTATGCTATTTGCGCATTTTCCTTTTGGAGTAGAACCTTCTTCAGAACTTCAGTCAACGTTGGCGGCTTCGTAACAGGTGGAGCAGGTTGTGGTGAGGTAGCGTCAGGGTTGACAATTTCTTCACCTTTAGTGGATATAGTAGGCGCAGGAGACGGGGTGCCAACGAGGTTTGTATGCGGGTCAGCCGCGAGATCCATCTCATTGAGGCGTTCAGTTGTTGCAGAAACTGAGGCAGGTAAGGATGCGTTGCCATCCTCCATGATGACGTCCTCTTCCATGGGATTAGGTGAGCCAGCACGAGATGACAGTGGGGAGTTACCAGACAGAACAGACGACATAACGAAATCAATGATTGATTGTAACAGTAAAAAATGCAGTAAAAAGGGGGTTAAAAAAGCAGGTAGAATACTGTTAAAATCCTTCTTTATTTGAAATTAGGATAATGTGCAATAAAATGTATATTCTACGTCTCTATTTATATTATTTGGTTTATATCTCTTATCTGGCAGCAGTTTAGTAGTTGCCAGTGATTCCATTACTTTATATATTTTTGTTGGGTCATTTAGTTGTTGATCTGATGGATCAAGAACGGTATTTCAATATATGGTTTTTGAATCATGCGTAAAGAATAGCTCTTTATTGTTGAGCCTGTATCCTTTTTAGGTATATTTATGTTACAACACATTACAATACCCTTGACATTTACTTTAGTATCTGTCATCTCTTATTTTAGAGCATTTAACCCTTGCTATCATCATGCTAATACTATTATTATGCATGCCTATCTGCTGATGGTAGCATGGTTTGATTGAGATGACATTTATTTTGGGTTTTGTTTATGATGGGAATCTAGTCTAGTTCACTTCAGATATGTCTGGGTGCTGAGATTTACCAGATGTGATAAGCGTTATACAACAAAATAAGTTGCTACTTTGATATTGTTTAGAATAACGAAATATAGACAGAGTAAATACAATTAGAACTGAATATATTTATTATGTTATTCCAAGATTGAATAAGGATCAAAACTAGTGTAGATATCAAAGGTATTTATAGTTATTTGACAGTGCCGCAGCAATAGGACCTTGATCTTGAATGCGGGATAATTGTATAAGCCTTGAACCAGTAACGAGGATGTGCTGCATCAGAACTCATGAACCACCAGTCAAGGATAAACAACAAAGATGATCCAGGATAGAATGTTCTTCCTAATAGCTTTGACGGAAGAACATTTGTCGGAATTGAAACCCACTTCCAGGGACGAAAGGCCATAGGCTACCACTCTCCAGGAACCAGGATATAGATTAGCCATTTGATGGCACCACTCATGTTCCTTCGTGCTGCTTGAATAAAGACCTCTCACTTCTACTATGCATCTCAGCTCATTCTCAGATCCTCTTATGTAATAAACGACGCCTAATACATTTGCCTCTCAGAGATGATCTATATCCTCAACAGATATCCACCAAAACTTAGTGTAAAAAAATAGGATAACTCTTGTCTTCATCAATAAATCTTTAGTTTTTGTGCTTGATCTTATTCAAATACGTCTTTATTTTCCTGTTTTTGTGGCGTCAACCATTTTTTATAAACAACGAATTATAGTCCATTCATTCTTTGTGCTACACAGTATTGCTCATTTAGTATCTCAAAACTTAACTTTAGATGCTCCTAACCTTAAAATTGAGAACAATTTTGTATCTTGAGAATTCAATAAGAAGCAAACGATAGCAACTCTAGAAAACAAAACATGTTGCAAATCAATAATGAGTGAAACGACATTGCAGATGCATATCTATTATTGTGTAAGGGTTTCAAGTACCAGATGTGCAATCCCTTCATATATTTGCTCAAAATCATATATTTTATGAGCTACAAGCAGAGGATATTCAAAACTTTTTTTATTATCCTATAATAACCATACCATTGTATAGAGAATTGAAAAAGAAACAAAAGTTACTAAGCTTCAAGCTCGGGTTGACTTAGTAAAATCAACCGGTACAGTTCCTCGAAATTTGACCATTTTCTTTATTTTTCCTCAATAATCATCCACATTACCATCAATAACCCCACATCAAACATTCCCTACTCTGACAAAGTACCCTCTACAACTTTCACTACACATACATCCCACATTTATATAGTAATATAAAAAGTTTTATTAGTAGCATGTACTCAAACTTATTCATTTTCTAAAATTACGGATTTCTCAACAACTATGCTACCTACGGAAATTTGGTTTGCACCATCATCATCAGGACATAAGCGGGATTCCAAATCGGAACACAAATTGAAAATCGGAGTTCAATAATTATATTAGCGATGAATTGGACTTATTTTTTTAATAATAAAATTGTGATCTTATAGATCTGTTAGGGTGCGGTAAAAATATGGACAGAGCTCTGCGTTGGAGCTATATATTCTATGCATAGTTGTATCAATTTACTTGTCGTTTATCAAATCAATATTTATGTTTTCATAAATACGTAGCCGCATTCACCCAGCCTTACAAGATTCAGTACTGCAAGAGGGCTAGATGAGCTTCATCGTTTATTTTAATTGAGCATGTGTGGATTGCATGAGACTTTGAAGAGAAACAAGCGACTGCGATACTTGCCTGCTGTGAGTTTCTATCTGTAAACCTATCCGCATTTATGCCTTAATTTCTTATGTCATTGATACATTCATAGCTAGATAATATAAATAAGCATGTCGCTTCAGACACGTATAAAAGCTTGCTGAAATTATTTCTCATCTACCGATATAAACGTTTATTACAGTACGTGCCATTTAGCGCAACATACTGTAGTAAGGCCTTCACAAGTTCGAACATGGAAGCTACTTATTTAAAATCATTCAGACATTACCTTTACAGTAAACTTAAGAGCTAAAGTAGTCTAAACATTTTCGCTAATACAAAGCTTTTCACTACTCTCCAAACCAAGGTCAATTTGATTTCAGTAAATAACTATTATCGTTAAGAAGGATTCAGCTCTGATCATTTCGGGAAGAGTTTCCTCATTATATTTAATATAGTATGATTTTAGAGGTCCTGATTTTTTGGTAGAACCACAATAGCTTAATAAGCGAGAAAATCAAATACGTTTTTGTCTGAATGAGTTTCTGGAGCTCTTTAAATATATATGACTATAGATATGATAGAGTTTCGAGTACAGTATCGAAGATTTTTTCTGATTGTTAAACTTTTCTATGCTACTACTACATCCCATCTACACCTGTCGTACAATCTAACTGATAAAAAACTGCATAAGTTTCAGGATAGCTACGTTGAATCATAGTATGCATTAAGTAGCATACCCAAAGATAGTAGTTTAATGCTTTGTTAGGACGCAGATGGATGTACATCGAAACTTACTAGTGAATTTATAATTTTACGTACTATTTGCTATAATGCTTCATTTGTTTTGGTCATTTTTGCCTCGATTTGTCTACGATTCAGTCTGACCTTGCTGTGAATGTCGTGCGGTGGCACATTGCATTACAAAATTTAATTTTCAAAGGATGTAATCTGTCGCTTCATTTTTTTCGAGATGCTACCCACCACAGTACAATTGCCGTCATCGAACCACTCATCAACACCACGCACCCGTATTATTGCTGCATTACATGTTGTCTGTCCTACAACGAAGCTCTTTGTAATTTGATTTAATGAACAGCCCACTATATGAAGTTGAGGCTTCAATGTTGTGATAAAGCAATCTTTGATCTTGTTATACAACTGCTTAACTCTTCAATTAGTTTAATATTCTTCAAAGGTAATTGCATGCTGTTCTAATTGTGGATTTAGAAGGAACGAGCATGCGAAATCTAGCTTTTTAGAGAGGAGCAAAGCTTTCATAATTGATACAGTTTTGATCGCCAGAGCATTCAAAGTACTTCAGAAAGTTAATCAATCAAATGATGCTGTTTTACGACTCATATAAATGTAGTAATCTGTATAATATTGATGGCCCAACGATCCATAACAAGTATGCATGTTAAATAATTGTAATGTTAGAAGTAAGTACTATCATGTTGTGCGTAAAGATAGGAAATTCGCCATATTTAAGCATTAGGTACGAGTAATTCATTCCAGTTAATACATTAAGCAAGCAGCACAAGAGTTTGTATCGCTCGGTGATGGGACTAATCTTGACGTTTTGGGAGATCAGAAGCCAGCATTAGAAGCTTTATGTAGTACTCGCTAGCGAGAGATAACTTGTGATTCACATATTTCTACGCAAACAAAGTTGATATGCGAAGCACAGATTGCACATTCGTGCTGTTAATCTTGTACCAGCAAAAGACCCTTGTTGGGAACTCAAAGGCTTTGGCATATCAATACAATGAGTACTCGTGCATGAGATAATAGAACATGCATCATACAAATATTATAATAAGGTTTTAAAAGGTAATAGGATGGTTACACGTTTCTCGTTATCAGGAATATATACTCAATGATAATGGTTATATTTGCGAAATAGGTAAATATTTTTGAATACACACAAGAATTAAAGTGATTGTAAAAGGCAAAGCGAGCACACGTGCGTCTAGGTTAATCTCAAAAAGAGAGCTCCGTGCTACCGTAACTCTGAAGGTCTGAAAGCCAGTCAGACAATACAATCTCACCCACGAGTAGCTTAGCGTTTCAAGCAGTTAAGGCTATTTTGAAGATAATCCCAATCAGAATCAATTGTGCGCACCATGCTAGATAGTTTATCTCCTCCACATCTCGGCAAAAAAGTAGACATGTCGTACTTGTCAATCTCTTCAAGATTCATGCCACCCGAATATCTCGATTTATTATATAAATACAGTCAACTGAATCATTACTATAGCCCCTTAATCTTGTAATAAAATACCCCACTCCCCTCTTTTGCCTTTTAATTTTTCTTTCTTCATAGCTATGTCGAAAACTATGATCAAGGAAATTGTACCTACCAACGAGAGTTTCAAGCAAAAGCCTGACATTGTTCAAGCTGAATTTGTTGATTCTACTGATCCCAGCTTTGATTCTGATCTCGAGAGAAAGAAGTCGTTTTCTCAAAAGCTCTCCTTAATCTTTGCAAGTATTGCATTAGGTTCCGATGGCTATCAAGCTAATATTATTGGTTCTGTGGAAGCCTGTCTCCAGAAAATATATGGAGCAGGTGTGCTTGCAAATGGTCTCTCTACTCGAGTAAGCAATGCCATGCTAATCGGTGATATTGTTGGTCAAGTCGGCTTTGGTGTTCTCATTGATCGGTTAGGCAGAAAGTTTGGTATCATTTCGTGTACAATGTTCGTTTGTTTGGTGAGTTGTTATCAATAATTTGAATTGTATTGCATGATTTAACCTTAAAAATAGGGCATTATATTGGCTACTGCTTCCAGTGGCGTGACCCCAACTGGTTTAATTTGGATGCTAATCATCGCCCGTGGTCTCACAGGTGTTGGTGTTGGTGGTGAATATCCTTGTTCAAGCGTAACCGCAGGTGAGGCTGCTGAAGAATCCGGCCGTAGTCGTGGAAAGTGGTTGATTCTTAGTGGCAATTTCATCATCGAGTAAGTTTCTCTAAGACAACATTGTAACATATACTGACTTTATTGTAGTGTTGGCTTTGTTGTGGCTACTATTGTACCTGCCATCTTACTAGCCATCTGTGGTGAAGGAGGGCTTGAAGTCGTTTGGCGTCTCTCTCTTGGTCTCGGCTTGTTGTTACCTCTCAATGTCCTGTACTTTCGCTTGAAAATGCTAAATTCCGAAATGTATACCAAGGAAGCACTTACCCGCAAGGTGCCCTATGTATTGATTTTCAAGAAGTATTGGCCCAAACTCTTGGTCACTGGTGGTATTTGGTTTCTCTATGATTTTGTATCATATTCATTTGGCATCTTTTCTGATACCATCTTAAGTGTTGCTGTACCTGGAAATTCTTTAATGCAAACCTTTCAATGGAACATCGTTTTGAATGTCTTTTACCCATTTGGTGCTGCAGCTGGTGCTTTATTTATTGATCGTCTTGGTCCTAAAAAGCTGATGGCTTCTGGTTTCTTTATCCAGGCTGTGATTGGTATCATTGTGGGTGCCTTGGCTCCTCAAATCATTTCAAATGCCTTTCCTGTATTTGTCATTTTGTATGGCTTCTTCTTATTCTTTGGTGAATTCGGTCCTGGCGACTGTACTATTCTTGTATCTGCTGAAATGTATCCTACCGCTATTCGTGGTACTATGTATGGTCTTTCTGCTGCCCTTGGAAAAGCCGGTGCTGCCATTGGTACTCAAGTATTCAAGCCAATTTTGGCTGCTCTAACAGAGACTACAGGCGATTCTCTTAGAGCACAAGGTTATCTGTTTATCATTGGGTCTTGCATCGGTTTATTGGGCTGTGCTTTGACTCTTTTGTTTATTCCCAATACATCAAAGAGTTCCAAAGAGCTGGATGACGAGTTTCGTCAACTACTCCAAGACAATGGTTATGATGTCAATCAGTTGGGTTATGGCCATCAAATTGAAAGCATAATGGAGACTGCAGAGCCCAAGCAACAGCAACAAAACTAAAGCAAGCAGCAGGCTCTTATTATATATTTATTTAGTGCATCATCATACTCAAAGGTTATTTAACAACACATATAAAGATTTCCTATTTTTAATCGCTGATTTGCACTGTGCTACTAAGAGTATTTGAGAGTATTGTGGTAACCTGAAATTGAAAGTTCACGGATACAAGCATCAGTGTCTATCTCTAAGAAATACACTGGGATACCTATGTGCGCATTTGATAAACAAATACAAATTATACATCTGTAGTAATTCAATGCTTACATGTTTATAGACAACACAGTGTACAACTCATTTCAGTATATATTACTAGCCGATCTATCTCGCTACGCTCGATATCGGCGTCGCCCTGTGGGCTCTCGCTAAAGACATTTTAAATCAGATATTATAACATTTGGGTATATCAATTAGATTTTATACAACCAATTATTAGTTAGTAAAAAAAAAAAAAGGCTATATCAGATCCAGGAGAAGAGGAGGTATCTCCTTCAGCATCCTTTTTGCTTACGCTGGCATCAAACAAAGCCTTTTATTGGGACAAGATGAAAGAAAATTCAAGTTTTATTATGCAGCATTTGTACATCACAATTGCCATTTTCTGATAATAGAATTGTCATAACATTCACTGCTGCTGATGCTCTTAATAAGATGGCGACATAAAGCTGGTCATAAGTAAATACAGAACTTGTGTAAGATCTACAGCGACTTTTTTGAGATATTGTCATTGCAAAAGACACCTTCATGAGGCAAAGCTCCCCAAAAAAAGTATTTGGGTTAAGCAATTGTCCTTTCAATTCCATGATCCCCATTTAATCAGCATCGCAATCATCATTGTCATCAACAGAAAGGCATTTAGGTCAGCCAGCAGCAATGCCGCCGCCAAAATTAATTTAAGCTCAATTTTTTTTTCCTGCTCAAGATTGGACAGATATTGTTATTTTTCGACTTTTTTAATCTATTTTATGACATCCGACTATATAGATTGTGATAATCACCCTACGCTTCCTAATACACTCTTGAAGTACTTTTCAAGGCACTTCCAATGGTGCCAAGTAAAATAGATGTTTTGACTGAAATTATTGAGCAATTCCAGAAAATATGAAATAAGGGTTTTGGCCAAAATGTCGAAATTTTGCATAAGAAAACCTCATAAAAGTGGTTTCAGAAGTCGCTTTGGGTTGAGAGGAACATTTTGATTCAATATATACCATAGTAAAAGTCTTCATTTTCAAGACGAAAAATGCGATCGTTTGATTTTCGATGAAAACCATGAGGTACCCCTCATGCTTTTTGGTCGATTTTTGGCCATGTTTTTTTTTGGCCCAAAAAGTTGAGCAAAGGTGTCAGAAAGTTGCTGCTAAAGTACAATTGTTTGGCGTCATTCCAGTGGCTCAGAAAGGTCTACATGTCAAGATATGAAGGCTTGAAAGCTGTCAAATTTGGTTATGTATTGCCTTATAGAGTTTTGAATGTTTTACAGTATATATATTAGATTCATTATATGATAATCGGGTGTACACATCTTGAGATACTCCGTATATGCATTTTGTGCATTTACTAAACTACAACTTTGAGCAATTTGGATGTGAGCAATGTAACGTACTTGAACTCGCTGTCTGGGCAATTCTCCATCTTAGTGTTTATATATCCTCTTTTCATGATTAATCGACGCGATTACCTATGCTACACCCAGTGTATGTCACACTGATAGCAAAAACTTAAGATGTTTCCCAATCCATAGCTTACAATACAAAGTACACGCTAAATTCTATGCATCTTCGAGGGTGTTATGGATTTGTATTACATAGGGAATTCTGTGTGCTTTGCGTAGGGACGATTGTAATAGCAATTTTTCATGCTACAAAATTAACATTAGAAGCAAAGTTTGTCTCTTGTAGAGAAGCTAGCATGGATCATGTAGTTCAGCCTATAGTTTCAGCCGTTTTTAATGCTTACCAGACGATGGAAGAGACTCTAAAAGAATCTTGATTGTGTTGGTCTTGAAATGGTACTTGAAACCAAAAGACTGCAGAACTTCAATTATGCTAAGCAGCTGTGGCTGGTGCATCTCGATTCCAGGAGCAAGTGTAATAACACCAATTAATCCAATTGTTCTTGAAAAAGAATATAAAAATGTGATTAATTTCACCATAGTGCCTCTCTCCTCTTAAACTAAATATACATCTTACATTATGATCTGCAATTTAATGTAGTTTATTTAGCAAACCCTTAAATACGCCTCCTCAGGAGCGGCTAAATTTGACATGGATTTTAGCATCAGCAGCAAAAAAAGCTCACAGAAAGAAATCCATTTATCCGCTTATAATGGGATTGACTGGCCCAAGCCTACGCTTTTCATGAGGAACTCCCAAATGCCTATTTTTATCCTTTTTTTCCTAAACAAAAACTATCAACGAGAATGAAATATGCTTGGCGATGCATCAGAAGCGTATTGATGTGGATCAGCCATCTGCCACTCTATAGATATTCCAAGGATGAAATATGAGCAATCTAATGCCAACAATCGCTACTAGTTGAGCCAGCAAAAAACAGATCACATAGCGTTTGACATGCTCATCCCCTTTATTGCAGTGTCATCAACATGGATCATATCTTGACAACACCAAAAGCTACGATGGCAATGTAATTTACCCGGTTCACACTCTATCTGAGTTTTCTCATGGATCTCTCGCCTGTTGACATGGTGAACGTTACGTTGTACCACATCAGAACATGAATGATCTTGTAGAAAAAAACCAATGAAATCGATTACTAAGGTTTATTTTCGAGTTTATCCATGGATTTAAACATCTTTTATCTATTTCGTTAGGTAGTTGCTTTCACCGTCAAACCAGTAATTTGAACATTATGCAGATAGATCAACAAACAAGCATACAGAATGCACATTTTTCAAAGCACCCTAAATAAAATGACTCAAAATAGTAAAAAGAAATATAGAAAAAATGTCCAAAATGGAAAAAAAGGACTGCTTGGAACAAGGTAATGTTTCCCTGGTTTCCATTTTATTAAAGATAAATGCTTTATTTGGTATATTTGATTTACATTTCTGTTCTTGTACTTCCATTTTTATTTTTCCCTTTCGTTGAATTATAAAATTTCTCTTTATTCATTCTCGCTCTTTTTCTTTCTTTCTTTTCTTACAATTTTCGATATGAACAATAACTCATCACCATCGATTGAAGTGTTTCTCCAACCACCTTCTCCTACATTGAACTCTTGCAAATTACCTTCAGTGAAATCACTCTTTCCAGTCAATGATGAACATGAACAACAACAACAACAACAACAGCAGCACCTACCAAGTATTCGAATAACTCAGGACCGCCAACATCAAAGAAACGGCAAGATCAAGCTCAACATCATCGAACCAACAATTGACACTTCATCTCTCTCAACAAGCCCAATGTCACCCTATCAATCAAGCCCCATCATGACTTTTTCATCTCCTTCTTCAACCACATCTTCTTTTTGTGGGTCTCCACTGATTTCACCTACTCAAGATGGCCCATTTTTACTACCTCCACCTGACGCTAATTCCCGTCGTTGCCGCTCTGTGTCAAATGCCTCTCAAACATCCTCGCCCTCTGCTTCGCCTTACGCTGCACCCTTCACATTTCGTTCTCTATCCGAGCCCCCTACATTGAATTTACCTCCTTCCTCTTCAAATAACGATGAAGATGATGATGAAGACAAACTCAAACAAGACTCATATCATCATCCTATCTTTGGCCCAAAGAGAAAACGTGGTAGACCACCAAACGCTACTCGCCCGGAGACAAAAAATGGAAGCAATTGGACATTCATCAAGCCTACAGTATGGGATGTTAAACAACAGCAACAGCAACAACAACAACAACAACAACAACAACAACAACAACAACAGCGATCGCCTTCGCCAAATTCATTTCAACAAAATACCCCTCAGTTTTTGACTGAAACCACAGCTGTTATGGCAGATGGCATCAACACATTTACAAGCACAAATATGGACATGGCTCTGAGTATACCCAAAAAGAAGAGGGGCCGTAAACCCAAGAAGCAGATGGCTGGTAATTCCTGCTTTGTCTGGCGAGATTTAACAGCACCACGTGGTGCTAATAAAAAATCTTTATTGTCTAAAAATAATACAACATCAACAACAGCAGGAACGTCGAGAACAAGCAACTAAGAAATGGAGGCAATGGCAGCAAACAGTCGAACGCTTTTACCTGCTAAACGGCCTGGTTCATAGCGATATATACTTTAGTTTTTATAATCATTATTTGAAATGCACTTTTTCTTTA
This sequence comes from Mucor velutinosus, assembly GCF_035048745.1. NCBI lineage: Eukaryota > Fungi > Mucoromycota > Mucoromycetes > Mucorales > Mucoraceae > Mucor > Mucor velutinosus. The sequence continues at coordinate 154,797 of NW_027041896.1, read as the reverse complement.
TTATTTCTCTTGGCTTACATGCATGTTTTGCAGAAAAAAAATAAAACTTACCTTAACCTCCTAGTGTCATAGATGGGTTGAGGCACATTAACCATGTAGTAAATTTATTTACATCATCCCTTGACCATTATCTGAATTTGAAGATTGGGATCGACGTCTACTACCATATATGGAAATTTAGTATTTTCTTATTTGGAAATTAAGATTAAGGCTGAGATCAGTCGATAAAAAGCAGGCATTCAGGCACAATGCGTAAAGTACGGGGGAGAAGTGGCATGCACACTACATGGAGTCGTAGAATTCGATATTGATGATCTACCCAAGATGGCAGAATCAAAAGATCTGAGTCCAGAACTCGTAAAGGCAAACAAACATAAATAAGGAGATGCCATGGTTTTACATCGGGTTAATGATGAGGCTTGATAAATCTGGACAAAAGTGATGTATATATAACTCAATAATTAAATCACTCATTTTTTCTCCTTTCTTTTCTGTTTTTCTCTTATAGAAAAAAAAACATGTTATCACTACAACGCATAGCAACAACCGCAAGAAGCAGTATATTTCCTCGAGCTCTTTTGGCTCAACAACGCCCGTATTCGTATCTCAACGCCAACGTCGCCCACCACCATGAACACTCAGACCCTCGACATGACAAGAACGTCCATGTCATGCACTCTCGAGGCGTCAATATTCTTCACGACCCGTTACTATCCAAGGGTACTGCTTTTAGTATCGCCGAGAGAGAGCGTCTCTCTATCCGTGGTCTTGTTCCTCCTCGCTGCCAAGAAATGGATAAACAGCTCTTGAGAGTTAAACGTAATCTTGATGCTTGTGAAACTCCACTTGCGAAATTTGTATTTTTGGCTGCATTACATGATAGAAATGAAACCTTGTATTACAAGATTATTATGGAGCATCTTGAAGAGCTAGCTGGTATTATCTATACACCAACAGGTATGGTATGGGTGTGAGGAGGTTGAGGGATATTTTTTGTTAACGTGCGCCTGCTTCTAGTTGGACTTGCAAGTCAAATGTCGCATTCCATTTACCGTCGCTCTCGTGGCATGTACTTTTCAAGTCAAGATCGTGGTCAGATGTCTGCTATGGTCTATAACTGGCCACATGATAAAGTCGATGTCATTGTAGTTACTGATGGATCAAGAGTGTTAGGGTTGGGTGATTTAGGAGCCAACGGTATGCAGATTCCAATTGGAAAATTAAGTTTGGTAAGGAGTCAATATATAACAAAAGTCGGTTTTGTTTGGGTGGTTTGGTAACCCTTCTAAACTGTAGTATGTCGCTGCTGGTGGCATCAGACCAAGAGCCGTATTGCCTGTCGTATTGGACGTAGGCACAAATAACCAAGACCTATTGAGCGATCCTCTGTATCTTGGTATGAGTCACCCTAGATTAGAAGGTGAAGAATACTACTCGTTCATTGATGAGTGGGTCACTGCAGTTACGAGTCGTTGGCCAGGTATTTATTTGTTTGCTGTAATTCAGGGATATACTTGCTGAACCTACCTGACTAGATGCCTTGATCCAATTCGAAGACTTCAAATACCCTCATGCTTATAACTTGCTCGCTAAATGTAATGTTTACTTGGAAAACAAACAAACAATAACTGACTGATTTGTCTAGATCGCAATCGTATAACATGCTTTAATGATGACATTCAGTCCACCTCGTCCATCACCTTGGCAGGCATACTGGCGTCGCTCAAGTCAAGAGGCATGTCGCAGGAAGACTTGTCTAATGAACGTATCATCTGCGTGGGAGCAGGATCAGCAGGTGTAGGCGTATGCGAGGGCATCATCGACTGCATGGTGGCTCAGGGACGCGTGAAGAGCAGAGAAGAGGCTTACTCAAAGATCTACATGCTTGATCAGTACGGATTATTGGGCAATCCAGGTGTAAATCCTCCTTCTGAAGAGGAGCATAGTCATCCATATCAACCTCGCACGACTAAATTGGACGATCGACAATATTGCTATGTCAAGCATGATCTCCGAGATCAAATGGGTTTAGAAGAACTTGTGAGAAAGGTCAAGCCTACAGTATTGTTGGGACTTACAGGCATTCGTGGTGTGTTCACAGAAGAAGCAGTTCGAGAAATGGCCAAACATCACGAGCGTCCTGTCATCTTCCCTTTGAGTAATCCTGATACGCATGCAGAATGTACTGCAGAAGAGGCATTCAAGTGGACAGAGGGTAGAGCCATCTTTGCCTCAGGAAGTCCTTTTAAGGATGTTCAGTTAGCTAATGGTAAAATTGGCAGAACTAATCAGTGCAATAATTCGTACAGTTTTCCCGTAAGTAGTCAGTCTGATGGGGCACATACTTGTTGATGACATGGTAATGTAACAACTGTTCTGATTAGGGCTTGGGATTGGGCATTACTGTATCGAGAGCAAGTAGAGTTACCCCAAACATGTTCCTGGAAACTGCTCGTACTATCGCTGATATGGCTACACCTTCACAATTGAAAGAGGGCATCTTATTTCCTGGGGTAAGCCACTTGAGAGAGGTTGCTCTTAATGTAGGTACCCGTGTCTGTGAAGTGGCATTCCAAGAAGGCTATGCCACCGCCATATTGGAGGAAGGAGAGATTTTGAGTGAAGTTGTTAGAAGTTCTGCTTATCAACCAGAGTATGTTCCCCTTGTATACAGAGATCATTGAATAAAGCCTTGTCCATTATTCTTCAAATGATGACCGCAGCGGCTAGAAATTGATACAAGAGACAGATGCTTTGGTAAAAGACATTGCTATCCTAAATAAACATTCAAAAATAGTACATGTCTTGATAGCCGTAGCTGTTTATTATAATAGTTACTTGAATAATATAGTTTTTTACAAGTGCTTAAAATTCAATCAATGGCACAGCAGCAGGACTCAACTCTACACTACTCTTAAAGTCGATCACGTTGGTAATGATCTTGTTACCAGGAGGGATCTGAGTGTGATCTCTTTCGGTCTTGCCCTCAGCACTGGAGGTAGACGAGGAGGTTTCAGGAGCTTCGCCGTTTACCATAGACAGTCTGCGCTGTGTCTTTTGGTTGTCCACCGTAACATAGGAGCCGTCTGTCGTATCAGTTTCACGCATGGCAATCATGAGCTTGGCCATCAAGGATTCAATCACGGATTCATCCGCCTTGCTTTCATCAGATAGCAAGTTGCGCAAATTAGCTTCAATGCTAGCTTCACCAGCATCGCCCTTCTCAACAGCAGATCGAACATCATCAATACTAAGGCGCGTGACACCTTGCGAGACGAGGCATGTGTGCAATGATTCGATGTTGACCTTGAACTTCTTCATGGGAGGTGGTGTCTTTTGTGATTGAATGTGGACCGACAGTTTACGCACAGAGGGCGATTGAGGATCAATGTATTCGGTCATGAAAGCCAATAGATCCTCCTTTTGAATCAGACGCAACTCCTTGATATCCGTGTCCACTTGATTGAATTCGTAGTAGCCTGAATGAATGTGTGTCCAGTACTTGCCGCCTTCTTGACCCAAATTCTTATCTTTTTCCAACTTTTTAGAAATTAAAGATTGCACTTGCGCCTTGTACTCCTCAGGTGTCATCTTTTCCAAAATAGATCGAAGCTTGGCCAAGAATTCCTCAATGCGGTTCTCAAGGTAGATTGTATCACGTTCACTTTGCAAAATGAAGCGCAGGCCCATGGAGCCTGTTTGCTTGCGAACACCGCTAAAGACCAGATAGCCCAACTGCTCTTTGGTACGCAACTGATCAAAGCAGGGTTCTTGTGCAATTTGCGCCAATAAACTCAATTTCGCTCTGAGTGCAGTCTGTGTGACATTACCGACTTGGATCAAGTATTCAATGCCTGAATTTACATTGTTGGGGTCTTCCACATCGCGACGATACACCCACTTGGATCCCTTGGGCAAGACCAGACTATGATGACCGTTCAATTGGCTGGGAAGCAATGATTTGGGGTTGAGGATCTTGAGTGTGTTCTTGAGCATGTCAGTGGCATCTTCCTTGTGCAAGTTACCGTGGACAAGGGCTTCAGCGTGCAACTGGGATAAAATTTCAGGGTAAAAGGATTGGATGTCTTCAGCAGTGATGTGGTCCAGCTCGGCCAATTTCTCAGCGTTTGTCCACATCTTGTCTTGTGTCAAGTAGGAGAGGTAATAGAGAGCGTGTTGATAAGGAGGCTCCAATGAAAAGTTCTTGTAGGAGCGACGCAATTGATCCTTGAGCAACTTGAAACGTTCGGGATCCACTTGGAAATCTCTCATTTTTTGGATCACCTTTTCCAGCAAGACGGGGAGCTTGTCATTGTAGCCACCCATGGCGAGCAGCATACCTTCCAGTTGGTTCTCGATATTATAGCAAAGACCAGCGACTTCGGCATCGTAAGCGTATTCGTTGAGAGAGTCCTTGAGTAAATCCGTGTACAATCGAGTCTTTACGCAGTTGGTGGGGGTAGCGTAAGCCAAGGGAGATCTAAACAAGATCCACACATTGGCTCTAGGAACCCAGAAGGTGTCGTCCTTCTTGTGCCACAAACGCAGCAGAGGTGTATTTTCAATCAATTCAGGTCGCTTTTGTGGTGTTTCAACTGGTTTCTTGTGTGTTTCGAAATTAGTGGGGATGAATGCGTTGTCAGCTGGCAGAGCCAAAGCCTCGTCCTCTTGCAAGTTGTTCAGAGACTATATATATATACAGAGTGTGAGTTCAAGGAACAAGACGACCTGCAAACAAAACATACCTCAATCAAGCCTGCATCAAAATCAACCACATTGTATTCAGTGCCATACCAGGTTTCCTTTTCAGTGTATTCGATGCCATTGGGAGGTGTTTGACTAGCGAGCATGATACGGAAGTTATCCGGGCGAATCCAATCCAGGTTGTCCTTGATGAGTTGAGCGTCGTAATTGCGAATCAAACTAGGGCCACTCAAAATGTAGGCTTCAGGATAGCCATGCTGCATCAATCCAGCCAAGCGAGACGTGTATTGCGAGGGAGGGTATTTCTCTTTGAAACGGAATGCAAGTGAAGCCAGTGATTGTACCTCTTCAAAAATACGAGATTGAACACCATCTTTTTTCAGGAGGTTGACGTATTTAAAGATGGTGAGAATGACATCTTGGTAGTGAGCTTAAAAGGGGGGAATGTGTGAGTGATTCAAGCTGACACGTGTGTAATACAAACAATTAAACATACTCAAGCCTTGTTCTGTAAGGTCCACACTGATACGCATGAATTCGAAGCCAATGCCACCGTGAATGGTGCCCACTTGCAAGTAATTTGCCCAGCCGTTCTTTTTGAGCAATGACAAAATGGAGCCACGTCCCTCATGGCCGATCAAATGCGAAAGATACCTACCAGGCTAAGGAGAGCGAAAGAGCAATCACTATGAGTAAGCGCCCATACATAGCAATTTGCACTTACTTGAACAGCATATAGTGGTCTTTGATCTGGGAAAGGAAAAGTCATCTCCAAAGAACGCACATCTTTGACAGGCTTTACAAATATTTGTTTCTGTAAGGGAGAGGAAGAACAAAATTTAAAGTTAGACACTAAACTAGTGCTCACACACACACACACACACAAAACCACTTACCATGAGCTCGTTTTTGGTCAATGGATGGCCAGGGAAACTAGGAGGCTCGATGCCCTTATTACGCACATCCTTAAACTTCTCCACAGCCCAGTGGGTCAATTCATCCAGAGACTCTCGTCCGAGTATACACAATTTCATAATGTTGGCAGAATAGTAATTGTCGTGAAACTTGAGCAATTCAGCACGGATATCTTGCCCATTCTTCTTGGGGTTTTCGTACAGCGTTTCCAAATTGCCCGTACCAAAATGACAATAGGGATGGCTGGGGTTACTGAGTGATTTCTCCAATTGAAACATGCGCCAACTGTCCTGCTGTCTGTTCTTTTTGTGCTCTGAGTCCACTGCCTTGAGCTCTCTTTCAGTGCAACTATCTGAAAACAAGGGGCTGATGAAAAACTGGGCAAATCGATCCAAAGCACCTTCCAAATGCTCTTGGCCGACTTCAAAGTAGTAGTTGGTGTCTTCTACGCCTGTGAACGCATTGGAGAAACCAGAATGCTCAGACAGGTATTGGTTGTAGTCGTTTTCCTTGGGGTACTTTTCAGTGCCCATGAACAAGAGATGTTCGCAAAAGTGAGCCAAACCCTGGAGATCAACGGGATCACTGATATGTCCCACATGGACATCCAATGCAGCGCTGGATTTGTCTGTATCTTTGTCATGAACCAGGAGCACCTGGAGATCGTTGGAGGCCAGTTTGATGAGACGGTAATCACGGTCGTCGTTATCCGACTTTTCTAATGTGCGAGTGTAGGTCCAGTAGCTACCATGGGTTCCTTCGAGTTCCCAATCAGCAGCGTTTGTTGTTGTGGATGTCATCAAGGTTCGGATTAAAGTAGGTTTGGTGTATCTAATTGAACAAACGTGAGTTAATCGCTGCAGTACATTCAGAAAGCAGCATCTTACATTTTATGTTTAAAACTAAAAGTAAAAGAACGAAAGAGGTTTATCATTCAATAAAGCCCTTTTTTATTTTAAAAGAGAGAAAAAAAAAATAGACACGCAACACATTCCAAAATCCCACATCTCCCTTTACATCTTGTATAATTTAGAGTGGATCCCGTACGACTTTCAAGCCCAAAAATGACCTAAAACAAAGTACAGTCCGTGTGATTACATTCACCTACCTTGTTGTTGGACAGCGCAGCATGAATAGTTACCTTTTGGGCGCGTGGCCTCGCTTGCTGTGTGTGTGTGTGTGTGTAGGCGTGTGCTTGACTCTGGGCTGCTAGATGGACGACATAGCTTTACATCTTGACACGTCATGAGCCCTATGGAGTAGTGAATAGTCTATCTACATCAGGCAGTGGCGATAAAATGAAAACATGCCCTTCTACTGGATGCCCTGCTTGGAATCCCATCATGATGGTGTCCTACTTGTATGATGGATATACATCATTTCAGGAGCAAAACACCAAATGGCAGTGCCTCACTGATAACACAGACCTGTTGAATAGCCGCATTTGCTTTTTTTTTTTTTTTTTTTTTTTTGTTTGTCCTGCTCTCTTTCGCCTCTTTGTACCTAAACTATGTCCAACAAATACAATGTCCTTGTGGACATGGAAGATGCTGCTTATTCACAGGTACCCATAAAGACGAGCCAAGTCGATGCTGTATACTGACGTTTGATAACATGCCAGCCTGCCACTATTGAAAGCGATGGGCTAGAATTTCAAGGTATGTTTCCCATCTTATCACCCGCATCATGTAAAACTGATAGGAAGCACATAGACTTCTCTAGCCAAAACAAATCTTCTTGTAAATGACGCAGTATCATACAGCCATTTTGTCGCTATGACTAACCGAATGCCATCTAGTCAACCATGCATCCGCACCTCCACCTCCTCCAGCAACGGCAGCAGCCTCCTCCAACACTGGCTTTTTCGATTCCCCTCAACAACAAAGAAGCGCCATCAGCGGAAAGCCCATCTGGTCTGTAGAATACTATGCGCAGTTCTTTGATGTAGACACGACACAAGTGATTGATCGATGTGTGAAATCCATGTATCCAGTGGGAGATTATGCAGCAGATACCCTTCAAAATCAACCTGACCTGTACGGTCCATTCTGGATTGCCACATCAGTTGTATTTTCCGTATTTGTCTGCTCATCACTGGCTGGATCTTTGGCTGCTTACATTGCTGGCAAACCGCATGTGTATGATTTCACGCTGTTGAGTTTTGCTGTGGTTGTCGTGTACATGTACGCATTCTTGTGTCCTGCGCTTGTGTGGGCTTCTACCAAGTATTTTGGATGCCAACCTAGTTTGTTGGAAATCGTCAATTACTATGGCTATGGCTTGACCATTTGGATTCCTGTTTCTGTGAGTACATGTGCCATTCAGACGAACTTCTGCTAACATGAAGCAATAGCTTTTGTGCATCATTCCTTTCGATTATGCAAGATGGGCATTTGTCGGTGTCGCCTTTGTTGTCACTGCCATATTTCTGGTCAAGAATCTGTACATTGTCATCTCTCGAGCAGACGCCAAAACATCGCGCATTATCTTGTTGGCCATCTTGCTGGCTCACACCATTTTCGCCTTGGTCCTCAAAATGGCATTTTACAGCTACGATTTCAGACCTGATGCTGTTTCTCCTCCACCTTCTTGAAAATAAAATTTCTGTGGCTTTCCATTTGTTCGTTTTCTTTTTCTTTTTCGCTATTTTTTTTTTTTTTTAATACATGGCACCTACAAACATCACATTCAAATCAAGGAGACAGCAAAAGATTTGGGAGAGACAACGAAAAGAAGCTGAAGCGAAAAAGAAGACGTCCACATCCTATGTCAATCAAGCACCTTTCCGTTATGCTGAACGCAATTTCAAGTCTCGAGTGCCTCCACCCGACTTTTCTCAAGTGGTTGATTTCGAAAAGATACAGGATCATAGCAATATCATTGTGCCTGTTCAGCTGACAGACGACCTCAGACGACTATCGTCTGTATTCGGTCAATGTGAGGCACCATGCCGAGACGCCTACGTATTGAAGAATGTGCCTGGGCTGATTATCATTCCCAATGCATTTACCCCGGCGGCTCAACGTAGTTTAATTAAGCAATGCTTGAGTGTGTATCCAAAACCACCCAACACATCCAACTTGGATACACATTACATTATACCTGAAACTGGCATTTGGCCTCTCTATGAAGCACAGGAGAACGGCACTTTGAAACCAACAGATCCAGGCTATCATGTACCTAAAAAAGTGGTTGTGGAAAATGCCAGCAGCACATACAGTGATGATGATGAGGAGGAGGTGATGGAAAACAAAGAGGGAAAAGAACCGCCTATAATGGCACCCACAGCATGCTCAGACGACTTTACACCTGTCATTAACGATCCCAAACCAGATCCCTTACCAGCGCCTGGCGTGCCTCTCTTATCACCCTCTGACATGGTCAGAAAAATGCGATGGATTACATTGGGATATCAATACCATTGGCCCACAAAGACATACCACCTCGACCGTCGTTATCCATTTCCGGCAGACGTAGCTGATCTCACAAAAGCCGTAGTAACAGCTGTAGAAAATATTGGCCATGATGGTTGGATCAATCAGTACAAAGGAGAGGATTTCAATGCAGAGGCTGGTGTGATTAACTATTATCAATACCGAGATACATTGATGGGACATGTGGATCGAAGTGAAATGAATATGGAGGCACCTTTGGTATCTCTTAGGTACGTTGTGTGTGTGTGTGTGTGTGTGTGTGTGTGTGTGTGTGTGTGTGTGTGTTAAGCAAGAGCATCTTTTAAGTCAATAACATGGCTTGAATAGTTTGGGTCAATCGTGCATCTATCTCATTGGCGGTTTGACAAGAGACACTGTGCCAGTTCCGTTATTGTTGAGAAGTGGCGATATTGTGGTTATGACAGGTCCATGTAGAAAGGCATTTCATGGTGGGTTTCATTTTCATTTTCTACTACAATCTCTTATGCTTATCATTTTCGAAACAGGCGTGCCCTTGATAATTGAAGACAGCTTACCAGATTACCTGTCAAACAACAATCAATACGAAGATACACCTGATTGGAAGCTGTTTGGGGATTTCATGAGCACATCTAGAATCAATCTGAACATCAGACAAGTATATCCACGAAATCAAAGCGACGAGACTGTACAATAAAGCGTAGATTCATTTGATCACAACAAGTAACGGATGGTTGGAATCAAAAATAGCGTTTTTATCCCTGCTTGAGTACGATACAAACTGTGCACAAAGTCGGTCCTACCTGCTTGATGCGCAAATCTTTGTTCCTGAAAACATCTAAAATGAGCTTCTGCTTTTTAAATTCTGCCCTGTATACCAACAGCAACATTGATCTTTGCACGAAAAGAGGCACTAAAAAGTATATGTAGAGTCCACTCGATGCAGACTATCTATTGCGTCTAAAATATCCATCGTGTCTTACAACCGCTATCATCTCACTAATAATAAGCTGTATCATTGTGCTATGATGATACAGCGATACAACAGTGCCACTCCATCTTGTTGAGTCTGTAGCGGTTGCGGACATTCAGTAACTCAGCAAGAGTCGGATCATGATCTACATTGTTTCTCACTGTCTACATTAGGACATTAGGTTCGACACAGAAGTGAATCATATAATCGATTATGATGGTCTCTGATAGTGAAGGATAATGATGGCTACAGATCGTATCATCATGGCTGATTGAACGAATCAGATCCTTCAATTGACTGATATTAGATAAACATGATACGATGTATTGACTCAGTTGAAACAACAAGATAGATTGATGATTCATCAGTAATGATCTCTTATAAATAGGATGCGTTTGAATCAGTTAATAAATCAGAAGTTTTCGTATCTGGTTACTTTTTATAGTCTTCCTTTTTTGAAATCTATCTTAATTTGTTAATACTGTATCTTTGAATACAACACATCTAATATTTCCAGCTGAATATTTGGATATAATAGCATGCTCTGAATCTAGGTTAATGCGTACAATGTCATTACGCCTTTGTGTCATAACAAGAATGCGCCTATTGACACGCAAATGTATATAACACAGCCAAATTTGACAGTCTTCAAGCCTTCATATCATGACATGTAGGCCTTTCTGAGCCACCGGAATAACGCCAAGTAGTTGTACTCGAATAGCAGTAACTTCCTAATAAATTTGCTCAGCTTTTTGGCGACCGAAAAAACATGGCCAAAAATCGACCAAAAAGCATGAGGGGTACCTCATGGTTTGCAACGAAAATCAAACGATCGCGTTTTTCACCTTGAAAATGAAGACTTTTACTATGGTATATATTATATTATATCAAAATGTTTCTCTCAATCCAAAGCAGCCCGTGAAGATTTATTTGTAGGACCTGTATATGTATATTCTCAACATTTTGACCAAAAACGAGATTTCACATTTTTAAACATTGCTCAAAAAGTTTATTCAAAACATCTGTTTTACTTGGCACCATTGCATGCGCCATGAAAAGTACTACAAGAGTGTGTTAGGAAGTGTAGGGTGATCTTCACAATCTCTATAGTCGAATCTCGCAAAATAGATCAATCAAGTCGAAAAAAAAACAAAATCTCCACACTTGATCTTAGCCAAAAGGCCTGAGAGGATAAAAACAAAATCTGTCCAATCTTGAACAGCAAGAAATACCTGAGCTTGAATTAATTTTGGCGGCGGCGCTGCTGATGGCTGACCAAACTGTCTTTCTGATGATGACAACGATGATTGGGATGCTGATTAAAAGGGGATTATGAATCTGAAAAAGATTATTGCTTAGCTTGAGCACTTTCTTTTGCTTTTGTTGGGCATTTTTATATTTGATAACGCCATGCAGCTGGACTTACCACTGAAATATATGAAATTGCAACTTCCTGATGATTATGATTTGCAGCATTTCATGAATAATGTCACACATTCATGATTGCTCCAAAAGGACACAACTAATCCCGCAACAGTTACATTTGCGTAATAGGTTGCCATTTGCATTAATTTCCTTTTTTTTCACTTTTCAACATAATATGCTTATTCTAAAACCAGGTATATCTTATCACAAGGGCAAACATGCATGGTTTCTTTCCACAAAAAACACTTCCTATGCCATAGGCGTCGATGTCAATACTGGCCTTGTATTGAACTTGTATTGGGGCTCTCGTTTAGTCACTTTTACAGATATCGACCTGGATAACAAATTGGCGCCAGAAAGAAGCTCTCAAGATCCTGCCATTACAAGCGCCTGTGAAGAGTTTCCTGTCTTTGGCGGTCTTCGTTATGGGCCTGACTTGCTTCGTGTTCAGTTTGAATCAAACAAGACTCGCGAATTGGACCTGGTGTACACAGATGGGGAACTAAATGATGACAAAACAGAGCTCGTCATTACACTGGAGGATAAAGTTCACACGGCATGCAGAATCAAACTCAAATACGCATTGGATATAGAGAACGATTTGATCATACGTTCAGCCACTATTCATGCTGGTGGAAACGAAACACTCGTCTTGACTAAAGCACATACAGCAGCCTGGCATATACCACCGCCAGCAAGCAGTTGTCAGCGTGAATTAGTTACATTGGCAGGTGCTTGGGCAGCAGAAACTCAGGTACAAACGCATTCACTGGAGCCAGGCACATCTCAAGTATTGCAGTCAACTCGAGGCATTCCTTCAGCGCAGGCATATCCTTATTTTGCTGTCAAGGATCAGGTCAGTGATGGTGAACACAATGATTGCGAGGTCTACTTTGGATCTCTGGGATGGAGTGGCAATTGGGCGATTGAACTGCACACAGATATTCGAGGCAACGTCGCCATTACGGGCGGCATGAATGATCGTGATTTTGAGCATCGACTCAACAATACCCGCTTTGAACTACCGGAATTCGTGGCAGGCTTCACAGCAGAGGGCTTATCAGGCGCCCGCAAGTGTTTGACAAACCACATTCGAGACCGCAAGGATAGATTGTTGGTAAAACACCCCCACGATGTCGCTCCAGTTCTCTACAACGGTTGGGAAGCTTATGATTTCAGAGTGACATTCGAGAACCAAAAGGAGATGGCACAAAAGGCAGCGAATCTCGGAGCAGAGTTATTTGTACTGGATGACGGATGGTTCCATAAGCGCAATTCAGATAATGCTGGTCTAGGCGATTGGTTTGCTGACAGTGCTAAATTCCCCAACGGCTTGAAGCCACTTGCAGATCACGTCCATCATCTGGGCATGCTATTTGGCTTATGGTTTGAGCCAGAGATGGTAAATCCTGATTCAGACTTGTATCGACATCATCCAGACTGGGTCTATCATTATCCAGACCGCACACGACATTTAGAGAGAAACCAACTGGTACTCGATATCACCAAAGAAGAAGTTCAAGACTATTTGCTAGAGAGAATTATATCTACAGTCAAGTCAGCGGGCGTTGACTACATTAAATGGGACATGAATCGACCTATTTCAGAGGCTGGATCTCAGTTTGGAAAAGCTGTTTGGACTGAACATGTGAATGCCTTTAATCATTTGATATCAAAGGTCAAGGAGGCCACTGGATTGATTCGCATAGAGACATGTTGCAGCGGCGGTGGTCGAGCAGATCTCTCCATTTTAAAGAAAACCGAATCATGTTGGCCCAGCGACAATACAAGACCTGATGCTCGCATTATCATTCAATACGGCGCTTCTTTCATCATGCCTGCCAATGCCATGAGTTGCTGGGTCACTGATTCGCCCAGCGATGACCCATTTACCAACATCCCCATCTCGTACCGTTTCCATGTCTCGTTCATGGGTGCCTTGGGTATTGGATCCAACTTGAATGGCTTGTCTGATAATGAGCTAGAAGAGTACAGAGGCTGGATATCATTGTACAAGGAGCTAAGAGATGTGCTGCAAATGGGACAACTGGATTGGCTAGTTGTACCTACGTCAAAGCCATCCGCATATACTGCTGTGACACAAACTACAAAGGACAATACGGCTGTTGTGCTGGCCTTTAGACAAAATAGCCCTTTTTGGCTGCCTCTTCGCCCCATCCGATTAAGAGGTCTTACTGCGTGCGCCTTGTACGATGTCTGCATCTGGAGCAGAGATCCCAAACAGCCTGCCTTTACTGGCATCATGTCAGGCTCTGCATTGATGAATAAGGGGCTTGATTTACCATATCTAACGTCTAAAGCCTACAGTAGTGTTGTAGCGCATCTTGTACAGAAAGCTTAGGTCATTGAATAAATATGGTTTATTTTATTGGGTTCTTTTTGTGTGTGTGCGGAATAGAGCATATTAAAACCAAACAAAGGAACAAGAGAGATATACAAGAGAAAAAAAAAATGGGAATAGAGCATATGAGAGTGTATGTAGAAAGAAATGAGAGTGTTGTGAAGCGAAGGAATTTGCCATATCAAAAATTATGTATATATTTTCAAAACTATGTATTATAAAAGTTACCGAACGAGAAGTCAGCGCATATGAATGAGGAAATTCAGAGGTTATTACCAGGTGTCGAAGAAGGGAAAAGTTGCTGATGAATGGAGGCTGAAGGCGAGGCATGGTTGTACTGTCTTTCGTAGTGATAATGAAAATGCTGATGGTAAATGCTTGGTGGACTATTGTAGTTACTCGTAGGCTCCATGGACATAGGCGATGTAGTGGTGGTGTTTGGCTGAGACAGGGGCGGCGGAGAGGGTCGCTGATAGTACGCCATCTTGTTGCTATCACAGCCTTGTTGCTGTTGTTGTTGTTGCCATGGGTGATGTGCATTGGTATGGCTGGTAGCTAAAGTAGAGGGCCAAATCAGGCTTGAAGGAGAGGGAAGCGAAGGGCCATTTTCACGCTCGCACAAAGAAGACAAAGGAGGAGGACTACTATCGCAATGTTTGTGAAGACGAAAAGGGGCATCTTGCGCACCTTGTTTGAATAAACTTTTCGTCAATGTATCAATGGGGGCCACGGGCTGTTGGTATCTTTGCTGTTGCTGCTGATCCAGGAGTTTGTTATTGTTGGAAAACAAGTCTGAGGTACCAAAGGGAGCCTTGCTTGATGATGGTGGATTTGATCCGCTGGATGATCTATACCAATGAGGTTTTAGTCTTTGAGCTATTCATTCAGGTGTGCGTACATACCTAGTGTAGTCATTGCTCATGGGTGCAGCAGCAGGGGCCGCCTCATGATGATGGTGCAAGTAATGAGGAGGACGCGGTGGGGGAGGCAAAGGAGGGAATGATAAGATCTTGTCCGTATTCAAGCTTCTTGAATCAGTGAACGGTAAAAAGAGAGAGGATCTTCTGTATTGATGAGTATCCAAACTTGTCCTAGCATACTTCCTCGAGTTACCGCCAGATTCAAAACTTGATCTTCGAGAATGATCCACAGCTAATTGTAATAAAAAAGGAAATAAAAATCAATGCACGTTCCTTTTTGTACGCGGAAATGCAATGTAACCTTAAAATGCAGGTTTAACTTACATAAAGGTGGAAACTCTTCATCTGGGGCTCGTGCGGTTGGATGAGTTTCATAAAAGGAGTGGGTACCAATGGTCGCATGGGAGAGCTTTCTGCGTATGGCTGTTGATGCTGTTGCGGTGGAAGTAGTTGAACTGGTCGACGTAGGTGATAAGCTAGGTCTTTTGAGCAGCGATTCGGCAAATTCTACAGAAGGAGGTACACGAAAGCTCTGCTTTAATAATAAATCAGGAGAGATCTGCAAGTCAGACAAGTCTGAAACAGAAGATGGGGTGGCTAATCTTCCTTCCAGCACATCTAATCGAGTGTAGTAGCTTATCAAATGCTGAGTAGACCCGTTGAGGTGAATACTGATGGTCTTTTTAATAAGCCCTCCCTTTCGAAATTTGTAGGTATCTGTAAGCGACCCGACTAGATTGCGTTCTTTGTTTCTCTCTTCGTTGGAAAGCTCTCCTACAAAAGGCTGCGTTGAATCATTCTGCGCTGCTCCATAGTCGTATGACGATGGATAATGCGATGAGTCGTAGTCGAATGGTGCTCGGTTATGCTGATATAGCGATTCACGTCCATCCAGTTCACGATAGATCAAAAAGTTTCCAAGGATACGAGAAGGGCTCCATACGAGACCATCTGTCCAACGTTTGATGCCTAATGTTGCATATTGATATCATGCGACTGTATTGCCATTAATCCCTCAGCTTACCAGACTCTTTTTCATCAAAGACAAACACAGTGCCTGATTTAATAGATCCTCGTTCTCGGTCTTGCAATCTTCGACTGATCTTTGGTAACTTTCCACTGCGACAGGCTTCAAAAACTAGCAAAGCGTCTGTTGTAGATTCAATGAACCCAAAGAAGCTTTCGTTGATGGGCATAGAGTTATGTCGTGATAAAGTCAGTTGATATATAGAGGGGAGGGGGTATAAGATGGTTATATATCACGAAATGAACAAAAGTTAAAATACAAATATATAGTTTAGCAGCAAAGAGAGAGAGAAAGAAGAGCAATTGATTGCGCTTGAGCTGAATAGTTATATACGCACAATATTAGTAGAGCCGCATCTTTTTTTTAACGGGGCCAAACAGTTATATTCACCGTATCTGTTATTTTTTCTAGTGATTCATGTGTGCAATGCAGGGGCGTAGAAACAGAAAGAGGGATAGAATAGAATAAATCTCATTTTTATTGCCTATTTGATCAAACATCCGTATGATTTTTATCATCTCAGGGTACATAATTATGGTCTAAAACCGAAAACTATAACAATGCATCATTGCAAAATGTATGTATATGAGCTAAACCTTTGTGAAGGACACATGCGGTATAAGTCTTTATGCCGCATCAAAAAGAACGATGGCGCAAAAGGGCGTTTATCATGGCTCTTGTTACTGTTGTGTCAGATCGAAAAAATACTAATAAAGTAAGGAGATGTGAGTAAATCAACAACAAACAAAATAAAGCCAGCTTATCAGAGCAAAAAGTGGTAATTGACATGTATCTGTGCGTCGAGGTCGTAAAAGACACGGTAGGCTCTAACCATAATTAAAGCATTATGCCAAGGTATGCTGGATAAAGCATTCGGCTGTCTCCTGTCTGCACAAAGTATACAAACTCGTCGGTTAAACATTAAGATTTAATTTAATATGTGAGCAAATGCTCCTCTCTTTGTTTTTGAAAAACATCCCTCCCCTTCCCCTTCCCCTTCCCCTCATTCCCCTATTCTTTTAAACTTCTAATTGACTCCTCAAAAAAGCAAACATTAGTGTAAAGTATTTGTCAACTTGGAAAAGTATCGGGGGGAAAAGGGAGAGGAGGAGGGAAAGAGCGTGAATACTAGATGTGTTTAGCTTTGTGATTTGAATGAAATCAAACCAGGTTGCTGCCTACACTCAGTAGCAATGTTGCCTTTTGGCAAACATCGCACCGAAAGAAAGAAGCTGTATCATTCCCCTGGATGATAAATTTAAACGTAATAATAATGATTGTTTCAGTGTCCCTTTTTTGATCTCTCCTGAATTATTATACACAGAGGGAGCAAGTGACGATGAGGAAGCATTTTAGTGTGAATTTGTGGACAAGGGGTAGCACATCTACATTGAGATGACTAACCTTTCGTGGCCAAAGCTGCAAAAGGAAATGACGTTTTTGAAAAGAGATGATTCCTTGAGATTTCTAAAAGACAAGTTATCCTGCATAATTTGCACAACAACACACTTTCCCATGTTACAAAGAGTATACATAGGCATCGCCGAGTATCTTTCCAATGTATTAATTAGATGGCATTTGTGCAAATGTTATATAAATAGCATTTAAAATTCATGTAATAACCACAAATATCATATGGATTTTAATTTAGAAAATAAAGTAAGCAAAGACCGTGAGTTGTTAGCAGATTCCTTTCTCCTTGAATGAAATGAAAGGGATTCGCGTCTTTTTTAGCTAGCTCTCAATGATTCATGCATTTTTTTAATACTACATAAAACATGGAAAGTTGTAAAAGAAAAAAGTGGCATGATTTTTTGAACGTGTCTCCTTGATAGCCCTTTGAATCAGAAAAAATGGTAGGCGGGACAAAGGAGATGATTGTCTCTTTCACTCTGACATCTCATAGAATTTTCCGACGGGTTTCCAAGATAGAGTTTGATCCTTTCACTGCTTCTCTCTCTCTCTCTCTCTCTTTCGTGCATGCATAACTTTAAATTTAGCTGCGCGTGCTCGGAGATGATCCATACATTTGTGCCTCATAATTACCTCTATTGTAACTCTAACCGAACATTTTGGGCGTTCAGCCGATCGATGAGAGCCCAATCTTCAAAGCTACATTTGAGCTACTCCTTGAGTAGTGTGGAGCTACCCGCGTAAGCGTTTCAATTGTGATTCTCTTTCTTTTGCCGCTTGAGCCTTATATTGTATCAAATCATGTATGATACCACTATTACCATAGAGAGTATTTCATTCTAGTCAAACAGCAGCAACATTTAGCCTATATCGCAGTGGTCCTATGCTCAAAGTGCCATATGCCATGTAATTTAAATAGGGTGGCCATTTTGCATTTAAGATCAGGGCTCGCATTTAAGCGTGTTGCAACGCTTACATTTATCATATATGTAAGGTGTCTCAACAAAACTGAAATAACGTAGTAGCTTGGATATACCATAGTACTTTTCGATTCCCAATTCCCCTACTTTTAGCTTAATAAATATCTATTGCCTTGCCTTCGTAATTTTGTCTTTCATCTTCCTACCATTATCACCAAACGAAACGTTGCAAACCTCAAAAGTGAAACTTGCTTCCAGTATTTTGAGTGTATAAGAAGAAGTTGAAATGCAAACATTTTGAGCAATTTTTTTTGGGGGGGGGGGCCTCGTAAAGGAAAAGCTTGGTTCATGGGATAATGAATATTGGAGATGCTATTTTCAAGTGGTGGAATATGCATACCCTGAATTGAAAAATCTATCGTAGTCTTCCAGCGTTCTTCTCGCAAGATTTGGCTGTACGAACATGCTACTTTCAAAGCTCTGGCATAAGTAGTTTAAAGTTTGAGTTTGGATGGCCCAAATCTCGAGATAATAATAAATACCTTTGTACATGCGAAATCTTGAATATGAGGTAGAAGATGGCAACCCATTACATTGGAACATGTTGGAGATTAATCATAAACAACGCATGTTTGGCGGGGCATCTAGTATTAGGTTCTCCTGGTACTACTTACGGTGTAGTGTACTTGTTGTGCCAGAAGGGCTGCAAGTGTCTATAAAGATTAAGGTATTCTTGATGGGTAGATATGTCTGTGTTGTGCAACAACATGGACAAGCTATGATAATTGAAGTGCATCTCAGCTATCTAAATACTGAGGTTCGCCAGATGTGATAAGCGTTTTACAAGATAAATTGCTACTTTGGCATTCAGAACTTAGTATAAATAGAATAACTCTTGTCTTCATCAATAAATCTTTAGTTTTTTTTGTGTCTGATCTTATTCAAATAAATCTTTTCTTGTTTTTATAATATCGAGCATTTTTTATAAGCTACAAATAATAATCCTTTTATTCTTTGTGCTTAACAGTGTAGTGAAATCAGGTTTAATGGATTTCACAAAAAAAAATAAAGCAAAGGTAAAATACAATAGAAATCAACTGTATTTTATTTTGTGTATAAAATGAACTGAAGATCCTGGAATTGAGTAAAAAAAAAGAAGAGTATTTATACATTTGCATCTGGCTTGTAGGATTAGTGATGATAGAGAGCAATAGGTGCTGCTATTGCGATATCTGGCAAATGTTGTTGATGTTTGATTTAAAGTGGTAATCAATGCAGGAGCACTGGCCATAAGGGTCGATTTGAGTAACCTTGATGGGCTTGGGTGAGCTATCGTCATAGCATGATTTAATGTAACCTTGATGGTTTAAAGTGTGATGTTTGTTATTGAAGCATGGAATCCTTTATCTGGGATATTGTGCAACTATGGCAGCAGGGCATAGTTGTCATATTTGAATATGCTTGTTATTGATTTAATTCTATTTGGATAAAGATACCATCACTTATTACGACCATCATGGGTGTGATTGAATACACTGTGATCAGGAGTGATTCATTCACACGATGTGCGATATAAGCGTGTATCTTTACTTTAGTATTTTTAAATGGGTTTTTGATGTACATTTGAGCGCTTTCATTAATAGATCCAAATAGCATGAATTTGAATGAGTGCTATTTGATGAACTTTGGTTTTCAATTAAGTTGCGTTTGGGTGGCTATTTCATTACAAACAGTATTATTGTACCTATAAGGCTTTCTTCCCCTCATATAACAACAGGTTTAAAGGACATCCCTCACATGCTACTGTTTAATGCATGCTAGATCAAATGATTACACCTAATTTTATACTTTTAATTAACGAAGGACTTATATTGTATTCATTTGGCTACCCTTTTATTACAAACATAATATCATGATAAATGATAAATCAATAGGAGATCAACTAGCTAGAATCCTTCGGTCCCTGAACCTGCGAGCCAATCAGATTGCTTGAAAACTCCGCTGACCTAAAAAAAAAATTGCGAGGGTTTCCCTCTGTTTTGATGTGAGGCAAAATTTTAAGCGCCGCTATAATAGCAATATAGCCGCTGCTATCATCAAACTTCCCCCAAGTGCTAGAGCATGCCTTACTTACACCACCGAGCTTTAGATTCTGGCGTTGAGACCCTCAATCATCACTAAAGTAAGTAGCGATAACCAAGTGGAGGCGGCCTATCTACCTCCTAGCCTCGGATAAAGTCTTGTTGAGCTTCAGGGATAGGCACATCCACACAACGTAAAAAGGTATGCTTCATAGAAACATAATAGAAGAAAGGAAAAAAAAAGAAAAGAGCATACTATACCATAGAAGTATGGTAGTATGTAAGCAAAAAAGGAACACTCACACAAAAAAGTGAGTCAAAAGAAAAGTATAACAACAAATACAACATCAAAGATGTTCAGAACAGCTTGCTGTTATTGCAACAAAAATGCATACATGAGCAACATGCATGATAATAGTCGGATATAAAGCAACACAAATACACACAATTGCAGGAGCAACAGCAGTATTATAAGTGTGCAATACAACACAATGACTAATGTTGTTTATGTGAAGCCACAGAGGCAACACAAACAACAATTCACGACCATATAACAAAGTAGTATTACGACGGCAATACAGATATATAGTAGTACATTATGCTTGTTGTTCATACATAAGAAGCAACAACATTGCAAGCATCCGTTGAGCCGATCATATCACAGCCAACAAAAAAAGAAAAAAATGCAACAAAGCAACATTACGAATGCATTATCACGAGAAAGGAAGCAATAATACAAACGTCCAAAGAAGCTTTATATCATTGCGACCACAAGAAAAAAAGATACTTTCCATTTACCACAGCCACCGATAGACTAGAGAACAGGCAATTACCAGAAATAGACCAAAGAGCAAGCATATAACAGAGATAGCAGACCAAGAAAGACCAAACTAGCAGTAGCAACAACACCAGCAGCAACACCATAGAAAAACCGAAGAACGAGCGTCACCAGAGACCAGACAAAGACTAAAGAAGCAACCGCCAGAGATAGAGACCAAAGAAGAAACAACCAGACATGGTAAACCAAAGAATCAGACAGCCGAGATAGCAGAGAGGTAATGACAACTGTACCGACGTCAAACAGGCAAAAAAAAGTATCAAAACCTAATAAACAAATTCAATTAATGCTGATTTTACGTATGTCAGTGCTCGTTATCGAATGGTACCTATTGTATCCCATTTCAAAGAACTAGTACCAAGTACTTCTAACAGTACAAGCCCGTGTTATTAGAAGCTAGAGTATTATTATCATTCAAACGGTTTCCAAAACCACCATGGTCTGATACTAAACGCGTTATGCAAAAGGAAAAAAAAAAGAGGATGCGGAAAAATGAGGGAGCGCCATACCCGTCGTCACAGCCAGTAGATTTGGCCTCAGTTTTCTGCCACATCATCTGTCGCTGCGGCACTCAAATTTGGATTTGTGCAGTTGCAATTTTTGTATTCAAATTTGACTTGATTTGACATCCTTTAAACGTTTTTGCTAAATTTGACTATGAAAATTGTCGTTGTCACACTCAACTTTCTAATATGATTATGGAGAGTCAATAAAGGCGCATCGAATGATGTTGATTACATTGAGCTTTCAGACTGAAAATAATGAGCAATTTGCGAAAGTTTCAAAACCGGTTTTCTGCGAATATGTCAAAATGTAGCATATGAAGAAGGTCTCATAGAAAGAGTTTTCAATGTTGCATTTTATCTTTACGATCAGTTTGATCTAATATGTATCATAGGAAAAGTCTTCGTTTTTGGGGTGAAAACGCGATCGTTTGATTTTCAAGTATTTTCCCTTGCTGATACTTATGTAAAAATGAGGATTTTTATAAATTTGCAGTGGCCCAAAAAAATTTGAGATAAACCATTAGTGAGTAGAGCGTGGTCAAGAGGAGTCGTTTGGTGCTATTCCAAACGCTCAAAACGCTTTGTAGCATGAGTTATTCATGCTTGAAAATAGCTAGATTTGAACAGAATTCGACCTAAAACTAAGGGGTAATAGGTTGCGTTGGCCAAGAAGTAGATAAATTAAAGTTCTGTCTGATACCTGTGATGTTCTACATTGCATAAAACTCATTTTCTAAGCGATGGAATCTTTTATTCTTGTTAAGCACAAAAAATAAAAGGATTATTATTTGTAGCTATAAAAAATGTTCGATATTATAAAAACAAGAAAAGACTTATTTGAATAAGATCAGACACAAAAACTAAAGATTTATTGATGAAGACAAGAGTTATTCTATTTATACTAAGTTCTGAATGCCAAAGTAGCAATTTATCTTGTAAAACGCTTATCACATCTGGTGAACCTCAGTATTTAGATAGCTGAGATGCACTTCAATTATCATAGCTTGTCCATGTTGTTGCACAACACAGACATATCTACCCATCAAGAATACCTTAATCTTTATAGACACTTGCAGCCCTTCTGGTACAACAATTCTACTTCGAAAGTTAAGGTACTTCTCTTTGAAATACGCGATTACAGCAATTTTAAGACTTAAGCTTCGATGATATTATGCAAATCTGGATCCAACAACTTGCTTAGATTAAACAAAATAATGTTCGTTGGGTCAGCAGGACACTTTTGATGGTCATGCGCAACAGAGATGCCATATATATAGCCATAAAACTAGATTTAAAGTCTATCCACGATGTTAGGCACTCATGATTAACAAGAAGAGATGGCTGATAGTAATAGACACGCTGAGTCAGTGTCAGCACAATATGGGGAACAAAAAACAACAAAATTATATGTCATATTGCATATATAAACCTGTCGTTGATCTTTGCTTTGTTGCGTTGCCAGGAACTTCTGGACCGTAGTTGTATGTTTAGAAACGTTGAAAGCCATTAACTGTTTCTGCGGACCTTTTAGCACGCGAATCGCCTGGGTAAATCAGCTCCAGGGGCAGTGCTGCAAGGCAAAGATCAATAATTGGCGGTGATGAGGGGGGAATTGTAGGTGTGATGTTGCAATTCATTTTGTATTACAACGTTACCTATTTTTAATTAAATGAAAATGAAAGCAAGTTGATTGGCAGAATGAATTACATAGAATTATAGGCATTTCCCAGAAATCAACGTAGGTTTGTATGTTCTCTACATAGGTTCATGTGCTGTCTGTTTTATAAGTATAGTATAGTACGAAAAATTATTGAGAGGAGCCTGCCGAAAGCTCATCTTGGTCACTGTATCTTTTCCTTTGAGATCCACCACAGAAAGTATGTGGTCCACCACTCTCACCATTACATCAACAAGTGAATAAAATGGGGTCAGGATATTACACTAATCTATGATTGCTAGATGATTCAGTAACAAAGAGTCCATAAATATAGGATATCTGATGAGACATTAAAGCAAGGACAGAGCAGTCGAAGAGAGAAAGGGTGTATGTCCATGCTAGAGGAAAGATTCTGCTTCTCGCATTCCTTGATCATTGGCCTCAACTATGGGCTTGGATGAGAGCCATTTTGCTAGTATCCTCGAGAGCTACTTGAAGCGATCACATTACAGGACAAGCGGATTTTGGTTGTTATTTCATGCGCAATTATGCTTTTGACACATCTCTTTATTCCTTCCATTCAACTCTTTCGCACACACGTAATGAAACAAACTCAAATGACCATTAGCAAGACAAGCTCCCTTCAAGGGGAGAAAAGAGAGGTTCAACAGCTGGATGAAGAGATTCAAATTATGAAAGAGAAGCTGGCTAAAATGAAAGTATTGAATGGGCTCGAATTGGAACTGGCCACACTAGCACTGCTGCGTAATCAGTACCGTTCTGTTCGCATCAAGACAGAAAATAAAGTAGGCAGTGGATTGAGTGTATAAATGGTATAGTGCAATATGATATTCATGGCTCGGCTTGATGTTTAGATGAAGGAACTTTCTAGTGGAAATCAAAAGGTAAGCGTTATACATACAATGTGTTGTATCTATTTGATCTAACATTGATTTCTTATTGGCGTTAAAGGTCAAGAGAAAGGATACAGAGAGCAGCGACGATTGCGAAGATGACGTTGATAGCATGGAATTTAATCATGATATCAAGTAAGCCCTTCACAATGAACTCAGTGATGCCATTAAACAGCCCATAGCGTGTTAAATTCTTCATACATTTGCGGCATAGTTAAAACTACTTTTCTCTCAATATATCACACAAATAAACCTGATCTATACACGCTCCTTGAAACCTGTATTTTGTTCGTTCTGGACAAGCACTTTCTCAAAACACAGACATGTGGCTTAAGGCTTTCATTCAATCGAAAACCACAGTGAAATGCATGATTTCAGTGGTTGAAACAGTGGATACTGCCAGTTTTATGAGCTACCATGATTAGTCAACGTTTTAAAGCTAATCTGGATCTTTACAGTGGTCAATTTTGGGTTTATTGTGTACAACTCTCGCTATAAAATTACAATAGATCAACTACGGGTTTGCTACTTGAATATCCCATACATTTGTTTTGATTAATAGCTTATAAACCTATGATCACACAAACCCACATCAGCAAACCGTCATCCATTTCATGCATACTCAATAACACACATACCAATCTTTTAGGAGGAAAGACTGAATAGTCGAGATGCTCTACATCCGTCACCTTGTACACCAGCAAACAAAAGTTATCCATGGCTATATCATGCACTAATGATTTGTCCTGCGTGCTGAGAGTCTGACAAGAAAAAGCAATATCAGCAGCTCTGGGTGTCTCTGCCCTGGAAGGCCATGTAAACGTAGCGCGAGATTGAGTGTCTAATTCATTCCACTGCTGTATACGCTGATCTTCCCAGTAATCGGGTGCGCTTGTATCATCATCGATAATCTTTGGAGGAGGGAATCGTGTCACTTGAATAGGCGATGAAGCAATGTAGAATTTGCCCTTGAAAATGTAGTATTCTTTAGTTTTTGGCATGGTCCTGATGGCCATTATATTAGTACATTAATATGCTATAGAAGCGCCATAAAGTTTACCAGCTGATTTTGGCATTTGGATCAGATTTGATATCGCCCATCAACATGTTATCATTCATGGCCAATGTGAATTTAAGGAACCGAGCATCGTCTTTTAAAAAGCCTCGAAATTGCAAGCAATGCATTGATATATCCCCTGACCTCTTTATATTACACATGGAAACATACGCTTTATATACATTGTATGCCACATATCAGTCTAATCAGCACAGTGAAAAGATGATCTATCTCATGCTTACCTGGATCATCCTTGCTGCCACTGTAATTATCATGATAGCTCTTCATCAAATGAGTTTTCCATGGTATGGGTGTGTTCGATCTCTGGATCGTTGGTGATGTTGGATGAGAGTGCATCTCGAGTCAACTAAACAAAAACGAAAAGAGGCTAAATATCCTTGTAATTTACAGATGATTTGATTTATATATGAAATTTTAATTTGTGTGTAACTGAACCAGGTTTATCAGCCATCTGATTCGAATCATCTGTGTATTTATGTGTGTGTGTGTGTGTGTGTATATATGTGTGTGTGTGTGTGACTAAAAGCGAGAGAGAGAGGCAGCAACTCCCCTCAGAGGAGTAATAACACAATATTTTCAAGATCCGGAAAAGGGCACAATCCATTTGTTCAAAAGGAAACAACATAACGCTCACTCTTTCCTTGTTCTTGTTCTTCTCTGCTTGTTATAATTCGTAGAAATCATGACAGTGCCCAACCAGCCTTCTCAGGCGGATCCGAGGTGAGTTGATCCAACATTGGTCGTGAATCGATGGCTAAAAGGCTCGTTCATCGTTTAGGAGACCTTCGGTACCTACTTCTTCGCTTCCACTCGTGAGTACTTTGCCTTATGGTCATCATAATCACATGAATCAACATCCATACACTTCAGCTTACTCAATACTACCTCCTCCTTCATCACATCACAATTACCAAAGTACACTTACTACTACTACATCGTCTGCTTCTGCCGCTGGTTTAGTCACCGCCAACAATGGGAATTCGCACATATCATCTTCTTCTGCCATAGGAGCAAGAAGCAGGCCAAAGTACAGTGATATACCGCAACACGTAACAGCTGAGCCCATCTCCACCGCATCAGCAACCACAACCACATCAGGTACCATGAGGACCAGTGCTGAAGCAAGCCCTTCCTCACCATCCAGCGGCAGTTATCGGCCATTAAACGTTGTTGATGCGTTGGCCTATCTAGATCAAGTCAAAAATCGATTTATAGATAATCCTAAAGTGTACAACAAGTTTCTAGACATCATGAAAGACTTCAAGAGCCAATCAATTGATACACCTGGCGTCATTGAGCGAGTGTCTACACTGTTTAAGGGGCATCCACACCTGATCTCTGGATTCAACACCTTTTTACCTGC
Organism: Mucor velutinosus; assembly: GCF_035048745.1. Lineage (NCBI taxonomy): Eukaryota > Fungi > Mucoromycota > Mucoromycetes > Mucorales > Mucoraceae > Mucor > Mucor velutinosus. The sequence continues at coordinate 128,288 of NW_027041896.1, read as the reverse complement.
TGGATACCGCATTGAATGCTCTGTGGACCCAAGAGACCCTAATCGCATCACTGTGACAACTCCCAATGGCAATAAAACCACATCAACCACATCAACTACAGAGGACATGCTAAAGATGGAGCCTCAATCACAGCAGCATTTATTGCACCAGCAAGAGCATCCTTATTATCCTGCTCCTTCTTCTTCACCCACTTACTTACCTCCACCACCGCCGTCTCAACAAACCGTATCAACACAACAGATGCATCACAAGACGGCTTCTGTTATACCACCACCACCACCACCGCCGTTTAATTCTAGCAACAGACTCTATCCGCCTTCCTCAGCTGTGTCCTCCATTTCCCGTGTTCCTCCTCATCATTCACCTCAGCACATGATTCCACCAGCACCAGCTTCTGCTCAGCCATACACTTCCGCCTCTTCCAGACATGTATCGTCCTCCACTTCGCCACCACCACATGCAGCTGATAAAAAACCTCCAGTGGAATTCAATCATGCCATCAACTATGTCAACAGAATCAAGGTATGTGTAGCGCTGTATATCATTATCTCTTCTTATACTAACCATGCCCCTCATTAGAATCGATTCGCAAACAATCCAAACGTCTACAAGCAATTTCTTGAAGTGTTAAAGACCTATCAGAAAGAGCAAAAACCAATCGAACAAGTGTATGACCATGTGCGCTACTTGTTCAACGGCGCTGACGACTTGTTAGAAGAATTCAAGCAATTCTTACCTGAAATCACATCGTCAGCAGGAACATCAACTCACGACCAGCGTCTATCACCGCCTTTATACGAGCCTCATTCCACCAATCATATCGGATTCAAAAGAGTAGCATCACCATCCAGCGCACCTGCTCATAAGCGAAAGAAGGGCCATGTCACCAAAAAGACGAAGCTCTATCAGGATCAGCAACAGCAGTATATGCAAGAAGAGGAGGACGCAGGTTCATACAGTCTATTCGATCCTCAAAGACCAAGTATATCCGCAGAGGAGGTGGATTTGTTTGACAGAATCAAAATGCACATTGGCAACAAACCCTCCTATGAAGAATTCCTCAAATTACTCAACCTGTACACGCAAGAGATTGTGGATATTGATACACTGGTAGCTCAAGTCAAAGGCTTCTTGGGAAACAACAAGGAGTTGATGGGTACCTTCATGTATGTGATTGGATACGAGCCCAGCGCACCAGCAATTGAGAAGCCTGCCGTGTCTGCTGTTAAACCCGATTTGAACAAATGCGATGCTGCGGAGGATAGTCCTAGTTACCGTGTGGTGTCCAAGGAATGGCAAAATCAGCCATGTTCTGGTAGAGATCAAATGTGCTGGGAGGTACTGAACGATGCGTACGTGTCACATCCCATCTGGGCCAGTGAAGACAGTGGATTTGTGGCATCCAAGAAGAACCAATACGAGGAAGCATTGCACCGCTGTGAAGAGGAACGCTACGAATATGACCTCAATATTGAAGCCAACTTGAACACCATTGCACTCTTGAAGCCTATTGCTGAACGCATTCAACGCATGTCACCTGAAGAACAAACAGCCATGCGACTGGAGCCAGGCTTAGGCGGACCCACTGTATCCATCTACGAGCGTATCATTCGAAAGATCTATGACGACGAGCGAGGCACGGAGATCATCGACATGCTGTATCAAAAACCAGCGACTGTGGTGCCTATTGTACTGAGGCGTCTTGAAATCAAGGACAAAGAGTGGCGAAGAGCACAAAGAGACTGGAACAAGATTTGGAGAGACATTGATCTCAAGAACTTTTACCGCTCGTTGGACTATCAAAGCCCCGTTTTCAAAGTAAATGATCGCAAGGCCATGACCACCAAGAGTCTTGTCACAGAAATCGAAACACTTCAAAAGGAGAACCCCACAGAGTTGGTGCAATTTCAGTTTGAATTTCGAGACGATACACTGTTCAAGGACATTGCGCATTTGATTTGCTCATTTATGGATAAACAAAGTGGATACGCGCCTGTCGACAAACAGAAAGTCAAGAGTTTTCTGAGATCGTTTATTCCCGTGTTCTTCCATGTCAAGGACACATTGCCATTAGGGTCAAGCGTCGAGCCGGAGGAAGAAGAGGTAGAAGCAAGCGGGCATGAAGACAGAGAGCACCAGCCTGGTAGATCCAATACAGAAGAAACAGAGTCTCCCGTAGCAGCAAGTGACAGTACATCTTCCTTGAAACGAGCTACATCTGAAGACAGTCAAGGCAAACAACTCAAGGGTGAGCTTAAACAAAGTGCAGACACTCGCACGGCGGAGGGAGAAGATGGCGTTACTGTACCAGAAGATGTTACTATGGAGGAAGTAGAGGATTCTGCCGATCTGTTTGCAGTGGCAGCAGCAGCTACAGCACCTGAAATCATCAACCAGAAACGCATCTACAGCTTCTTTTGCAGTTCACCTTACTACTGCCTATTCCGCTTGTATCTCACCATTTATGAGCGCTTGTACAAGATGAAGGCCATTAGCTCTGAATGTGGATCAGAAAAGAAGTTCAACAAGACGGCAGTGGAGCTGGATCTGGTGCCTAATCGTTTTGAGGACATTGACCTGTCGCATGGATATTACCATGCTTTGTTGGAGATGCTGGATCAGTACTTTGAGGGAGAGATTGACCAAGCAACATTTGAAGAGAATGTGCGCTACTTGTTTGGTATTGAAGCATACCTCGCATTTACATTTGACAGAACGATACAGACATTGATCAAGCAGGTAGGGTTTTTAGGTATAACGCACATGGCTTATCTTGTGGTACTCATCTCTCCATCGTAGATACAAACCATCTCGACAGACAGGAAATCTAACGAGCTATTCAAATTATTCAGTCGGGATCAACAATCCGTGGATAGTCCTACAGGGAGAACACTCTCCATCTATCGATCTCTGGCAGAGGGCATTCTAGAATCAGAGGAGAATCTGTACAAAATCACCTTTGTAAGTTGGTAGCCTGTGCGCAATCCAGTTACACAATGAGCTAAAAAAAAAGCATCGCACAATAGGACACGGATACTCACATGGCGCATATTCAATTACTTGATAAAGAGAATGACATGTCATTACGCTCCACAGAACAGGAGTCGTACGAGGATTACTTGGCTAGCTACGTAGATTGGATGCATGATACGGAAGGCATCAACAAGTTGCTATTGAAACCGTCCTTTTTGCAAAGGTAAGAGAGTCGAAAGGATGACTGAAATCAGCAACAACACTGACATGATCTACATAGAAACTTGAAATCATCATCAGCACAAGACAAACAGCTGGATATTCATGTCAAATCTCACATGCGATACAAGATCCAACCAAAGACTTATCACATGTATTACATTATTGGATCTGAAGATATACTGCATCGATCTGCTACTTTAGCCACTGTTGACCCAGAAGCGGAGGATCCTCGTGCACATCAGTGGCATCAATGGCTATCAAGTCAAGGAAACGATGATTTAAGCAAAGAGGCTAGAGGGTTGTTTTCATAAAGCTCACTGTACATAAAATGCCATGCGCCTATGATGACATGGTTGAAAGCCTACCTTACACAAATGAGCAATAAATATATATCCATTATTACCGGCATCTTTCTAAAGGAACCCCCTCCCCCCATTAGATGTAATAGGTATCCAAGCAGTCCAATGAGTAAAAGAGGAAACAAAGCTAAGCATTCTTTGTTGACATGTATCTATGCTTGTCAGTAAACGAGGGGTACTGGTTTTATCAGTCTGCTAAGCTTGGACTTGCCATTGAAATAACACGTATAAAACATTGCGTTTTTCGCTCCGTTTGGCGAGTCATCGCTTATGAGCTCGGTAATGTGCCAGGTAATGAGCATTGGCAGCGAGATTGAGAATAAGAGGACATAATTTTACCTTTCTTACAGTAGTGAGTCGAAAAATGAGAATGGTTGAGTGGTTTTTTGATGGCTCTGCTTAGGATCCATGCACGAGATTAGGCAAATCAAGCCCATGTAAAGACCAATCTCCATTGGCAAAGGGATCGATGTTGTCAGGAACATGAAGAGAACAACCAACGCTATCACCAAGTTTGAAAAATTTGACATTGGCTACATGGACATCGATTTCGCAACTGAATTCAGTCTTTCACCACTCGTTTCGACAACAAATTCTTTGTCCCTCTGATGGAGCTTTACTATCTGTTACTTACTTTTAATGCCGTTGTTGATAGAAAGCGGGGTATGAACATTCCTGCCATGATGGAGTGCTTTGGGGGGGGGGGGAGACCATTCATCAACATAAACGCCTCAATGCACAGTGTTCATCGGTAGTTGATAAGGCCATCCTCTGCATGCTTCTCTATACATGATACACCGATCATTGGCGATACGAATGAAAAGTTGGGCTTCTCTATCAAAGTGACAGACTTGGTACTATCACTGAGGATTCAATGCCCATGAGTAGCAATTACAGATCATCAAAGAGTCTTTCGATACCAACTGCAATCCCATATAACAGAATTTTGCTTTGATTCTAGTCTCTTGTTTGAAATTAACAGCAAGGCACAGATATTGACAGCCAGCTAGTGGCACAACGGCGAGTACGCTTTCTTCATCCTCACATCATGATTTTAGAAGCTGTGTGTTCGTGCGCAGTTACACGGTAGGTCAAAATGTAACATCGTCATAGGACACGGACGTCCACATGGTACACTATAAGGAAAATGGCATGAGAGTACAGCTTCAGCAAGGCAGGTATCAAGCAACTGACCACGTTGATTGGATACACGGAACCAAAGGGCATCAACAGGCCAACATTGAAACCTTGAAAGAATTCCAGAGCGCATTGACAATATCACACGCAAAGGTCAGCTTGACACATTTCATGCAAAGTCTCAATTGAGCAAGCAAATAGAGCAAGACACTTGCGAACCAGTCTCGGGGGCAGACAACATGGATAGATCATCGTTGCCAGTAAGCCAACTGTTAGGATTGCTCTCAAGATGACTTGGATGATTTCAATGAGTCAAGATCGATGAATGTTTCACTGTAGATGAAATCTGGCATGCGTTTGTGAAACTATATCTGATCAAAAGGCAAGTATGAGTTATATGTACTAATGCAAAATTTATTTATTGCTAAGGGAAATGAATTGAAATTATTGAATGAAGATTAGAAATGCAGTAGGTTACGGACTGTAAGAAACTTAGTTCATGACGACAGCTCTGTAACGAGGCTTGGCTTGACGAACGAATTCGAAAGCTTCGTTGATCTTCTCCATAGGGAAGGTGTTGACCCAAGTGCGGACGTTGTGCTTGGCAGCGAAATCGAGACATTCTTGGATAACAGAGGGAGAACCGATGAAAGTACCAGCAATGGTGAGTTGCTTACCGGCCATGACGAAAGCAGACATACCAGAGAGAGGGACTTCGGGAATATCACACAACATGAAGATACCGTTGTTCTTCAACATCTTGAAGTATTGATCCCAACACTTGTTGACAATCTTGGTGGCAAGAATGTGAGTGAAGGTGTTGTAGTGAGGCTCCATTTGCTCTTCCTTTTGCATGAGAACGTAGTCATCACAACCGAGCTTCTTGGCATCATCAACCTTGTCAGGAATAACATCAAAAGCAACAACTTCGGCGCCCATAGCCTTGGCCCATTGGACACCAAAGTGACCGAGACCACCAAGACCGAGAACGGCAACCTTGGAACCCTTACCGACATTGTAACGTTTGAGAGGAGCATAAGTAGTGACACCACCACACAAGAAAGAGGCAGCTACTTCAGGAGAGAAATCCATGGGGACATGAACGACAAATTCTTGGTTACCTCTCCACTTCTTGGCAAAACCACCATAGGTCTTATCCTTGGTAGCGTTGTCATAACGATCGTTGAAGGTCCAGACAGCGTGGGTGGAACACAAGTTCTCCATACCCTTCTTACAAAAATCACACTTGCCACAAGAAGCAGATTGACAACCAACACCACAACGGTCACCGACCTTGATGCGTTGAACGTTCTTACCGACCTTGGTGACGGTACCAATGATTTCGTGACCTAAGCATTCCAGTTAGTATGGCTGAATGACAAGAGAATTGCATGAATAACTTACCAACAACACAAGGGAATTCGGTAGGTCCCCAACCTTCATCGACAGTGTGCTATTGAATAACATGAATAAGCATGTTCAATTGAGAGAATAGGGTATGAATGACTTACAAGATCAGTACCACAGACACCACAACAGATGATATCCATTTGGACCATATCTTCATCCCAGTGACAGAAGGTCATCTCCATGGGTTCGAGAGGAGCAGACTTGGATTTACAGGCCCAGGCAGTGAAAGTTTCTTCAGACATATTTAAGATTTGTATTAATGTGTATACAGTATACAGAAAAAAAAAAAAAACTGGGAAAGGTGGATTAGGGATGGATCATTTTATATCTTTTTCATGCGGCCTTTTTTTTTAGTGAGCAGCTCGGTGAAACCCTTGTTTCTGATATCCAGCAACATGTTTGCTGGCTGTGAAGATGAGGGAGGGATGAACAGGAAATGAGTCCAAAATCAGCCGATTTTTTTGTCCAAGGATTTTTTTTTTTTTTGGATTTTTAGATCACCTCCAGAGATAGAAAGGTTTGCAACAGGTTATCAATAGGATCTATTTGTATGTTTGTGTGTACATGCTCGATTACTACAGCTACATGCCCCTTCATCATTTTTTTAAGGTTTTCGCTATTTGCGCGTGTGAACGTTACGAGGTGAGTTTTGCATTTTGTTTCTGTCTTGTAGTGTAGTTTTAGCATGGCATATATTATGCGCGTGCTAAGGTCATCTTTTGGTCTACCTTGATCGATTTCTTCTGTGAAATCTTCATGGGTTTCAAACGATATAAACTCAACTACCGTGTTATTTGCATCGCTCAAATGTTGAAAGCGCATACTGCATCAGAAAAGTATCGCCAAGTGATATCACAATGACATGACGGAGGAGGAGGGGGGGGGGGGGGCAACATAGACGTGTTAGTCTGTCATACATGATTCTCATTTTACAGGTTCATTTCTATGAAAAACTCTCAGATATGTACATTTGGCTAAAGGGCGTATAAACAAATACAGCCATGTGGGCTTTTTGGTATCCGATACCACACATTCAAGATGGAAAAGCCCTTTTCCAAGCTTGCTGCGTGTGAGTCGACTTGTCGGATTACTGCAATCTTTAAAATCTAATGGTTGCCAATGATGGTTCGTTTTTTTTTTGACGAGCAGTAATCGAATTAGATGTCAAATGATACCGCCTCGAATCATGCATTTCATTGTGGTACAAGGAGTTGAGGTTTGTTATCTCGGAAATCAACTACAACAGACCATGCTTGTTATCGTCAATTGACTTCTCATGGTAATGGGTAACAATACATGTCAGGTCCTCGCTGATTACTTGCGTAGTCGATTAAACTTTATTGTGAGGCAAAAAAAAAAATTTAAAACTAATTGAGAGAGCAAGTTTAATATCTCTGAGCTGATCAGGTCAGGCATTGGAATTCTTTATCTGTGGCTCGATCGACATCCAATGTCTCAAAAATATCCAAGCCCCCCCCCCCCTATATTTTCTCATCAAATTAGCCTCTTGGGAGGGAGAATTATAACCTGATACCCCTCTTTTCTCCTTGTTTTACTTTCCAACAGAACGTTTCCATGAAACTGTATGCCAGATGTTATCTCTGAATACAGCTGTTTGCAATCTGGCCTTGGTGTTCAATTCCCTGGCTGGTGATGCGAGAAACTTGATGCGATGCCGTGTGAATTCCAGCGGTTAATTGTTGTTATAATGTGTGTCGTTTGCAATAAATGAGAATCTAAATTTGAACATTTATTCAAAATTAACTCACCACTTTTTTTTTATTTTCCCGCGAAATGCGTAGATGTTGAGCCAGATTAGCGAAAACGGAGAGGCGATTAAATATGATTGAACTGATCAAGGTGCCACCTTGTTCAAGATTTGTTCTTTTTTTGCCATAAAGAGTAAGAATAGAATCTTTCAAATTCTTGATATCTGATTTCGTCTTCCGGCTATCGAATGGGCAGAGATGCTATTGTTTGATTTGGTTTTTTCATTGCATGTTTTGTTGTTCCATCTCTAAGCATCTCCTTTCTTTCTTTTGGAATATACAAATAAGCAAAATATCTCGGCAAATCAACCATGATCAGTATAAAATCAGTTATAATAGAACATGTAGCAAATTAAATCCGACTTTCCAAATAGAAAGATGTTTGTTTGATCTATCACTACTTGTTAAGGTTGGATGAAATGATGCGTATATTGCTTGGCAACGCAGACAGATAATAGTTCGTCTACATAATACTTGCGCTATTATAGTGAACGGCTCTCAATCCCGTAGTTCTGCTCATGCACGATGTCCTGAAGCCTTTACTATTGACATGCATCTAGAGTTTAAGGCGATCACTAAGAAAGTTATCAAGATTCAAGATCTTAAAATAGAAACACATGAGTGTGAGTGGATTTCATTGAGTAAATTCAACTTATGGAGAGATCATACATGGTGCAATACTGAAATTGATGCTTGCATCGTACACTGCAAAGGAGCATACTCGGTATCAAATCATGTACCTGCTTTCCAGTTGTACATTCGGGTACTAGACTCACGCATTTTGAAGAGGTTTTATCAGATCGCTCGTCGTCATATGATCAACTATTCGCTATTTCTCTTCATGAGCGTCATATGAATGTGTCATTTTCGACATGAGCTATTGAATGAAACATAAACATTTAATACAACCCAAATATATAAAATAAAAAGATTGCATGATATGCCATGTTAATGAATTTGAACCCTTGAATAAAAAAAAAAAAAACCTACACTTTATTCCTAAAAGGATAAAGACCCTTGAAGTCAATGGTTGTATTTGTGTTATTAAGGATGTTTATGGGTTGGCCGAGTCAATAATTTTCTTGATTGTGTATCTGGCTTCAAGTTGTGCTGCATTGATGTCCTACACCACAGTTGCATAAAAGTTTGTTTTGCAAGAGTTTATGAAAAACACAGCGAAATTTGGATGTATTCGAGCCGTGGCTTCTCGTGTTGGAGGCTGTTTTAGACTACTAGAATAGCACCAAACAATTGCTCTCATCCGGCACTAACTTTCTGACACCTTTGCTCAACTTTTTTGGGATCGTCGAAAATCGACAAAAAATCATGAGGGATACCTCGTGGTTTTTATTGAAAATCAAACGATCGCGTTTTTGACCTCCAAAATGAAGACTTTTGCTATGGTATGTATCAATTCAAAATGCTTCTCTTGACCCAAGGCAACCCCTGAAACAGCGTTTATGAGATCTTTGTATGTTAAATCTCGACATTTTCGCCAGAAACCTCATTTCATATTTTTATAAATTGCTCAGTAAGCCCAGTCAAAATGTTTTTTGCAAATAATAGCATCGGATGCGTCTTGAAAAGTACTCCCAGGTTGTCTTAGGAAGTATGGGATGCTCATCGCAATTTACATAGTCGAATCCGGAAAATAGTTCAACCAAATCGTAAATGGATCAAAAATGAACCAAATCTGGAAAGAAATGTCGAGCGGCAATTCAATTGGTTTTGGCTGGCAAATGCAGTGCTATCCATACCCCATGAAGGGATGGCAAACTAAAAAGTGCCATCACTTGCCCAAAATGCTATTTTCTGATTATGTAGTGCATCTTTTTTTTTATATAATGAATTAATCGTTACAAATTTGCTCTTCCAAAGACAAGTTCTAATGCGAAATTTAATATTGTGTTCATATGGTTGGTATGATACTTCAAGGTGAACCCTAATCTAATTAATACAGTTTTGATTATAATCTATTTGCAAGCGGTAGCATGCGTGTATTGTATTAGCTCAAAAGAGAGAGAAAAGAAAGATATTATTAAGCATAAAAAGTAATTTGTAGATTAAAAGGAATAACGAGATCAGGCTGTGGTAGTAAGCTCACTTTCTCCACTTACTAAACACCTTAATGATGGCAGATTTGACAATACCAGCTGCCTTTTCATTTTCCTTCTTGGTCAAACCGATAGTGACACTAATCTTGATGCTGGGTCGAGGACAGACACGTTCTTGATCAATGACATACTTTGTACGAGTGATCAAAACACCTTGGTAGGCACATTCATCGACAACATCTTGTAGCAGATACTCTTCATCATCGCGAGATACTTCGGTTTCACTGTCTAATAAATGTGATTGCAAGAAAGAAGGCTTGGCTCTAATATGGAAGAAGGGAGCAGGGCTTTCGGGGTCTCCAGAGAACAAGTCGACATAGGGCTCCAATGTCTTTTGCAATAGTGTTTGACGGAAAACCTTACCGCGTTCAGCTAGTTCTGTCAAAGCAACAGGCTGATCCTTGATGATTTTTATCGCTTCACTAGCAGAAACAGCAAGCATTGCAGGAATGGAAGCAGAGAAACAATAAGCAAGGCCAGATAAACGCTGATGATCAATGATTTCTTCAGAACCAGCACAGAATCCACCGGAAGAGCAGAGCGCATTAGCCATGGAACCAACGATCATGTCAATGTCAGCTGCAGGAATATCAAACAGATCTGTCAAACCAGCACCGCGATTACCCACAACGCCAATGGATTGCGATTCATCCAGAACCAATCTATACTTGTATTTTTTCTTCAGTTCAACCAATTTGTCCAAAGGAGCAATGTCACCATAGTTGGCAGAGAGGCCCTCAGACACAATGAATCGACGAGTGAGACGCTTCTTATGGACAATATCATCCATGCGAATCTCCTCTAACACTCTCTCCAGATCCGCCATATCATTGTGCTTGTACCAACGAATAATGGAGCGAGAGATTTGGACACCCTTTTGAATAGCAAAACTTACACTGTCATCACAGACAAGGATATCGCCTCTTTTACAGAAAGCGGGAATAACTGATGAAATGGTAGAAAAGCCTTGAGCGTAAATGATGGCCTGCTCTGTTCCTAAAAACTGAGCAATGTCTCGCTCTAGATCCATGTGGACATCAATAGTACCGTAGAAGCCGGGAGGGCCGCAAGAGCCAACACCGTAATTCTTGAGTGTGGTAATAGCCTTTTCATGAATCTGTCCAGAGGCAACAAAATTGAGATAATTGGTAGTAGCTAAATTCATCAAGGGCTTAGTGAAGCCAGCGATCTTTGGCTTAACAGATTGAGCACCCATAATGATGGGCGTTTTTTCCATGTTGAACTTGTCATACTTTGACAAGGAAGGAACCAGAGGCTCAGGATGCCATTCTTCGACAAGATCATCAATTTCCTTTTTTAAATATATATTAGGCAAATATTGGTTACCATGGAAACAGATCATTGTATTACCTTGTCTGTTAATTTGACAGCATTGTCATGAGGCTTGTATTTTGCAGACATCATGTATCGAATGGCAAAGAACACCAAAAAGAGCTCAAGAGCAATGCGAAAAGGATCATGCTGATAGGCATTTTTGAGATAGTTCAAAGCATGATGAGAGCCAGGAATAGCCGCAATGACTGTGTATAGTGAATTGACAGTGGAATTGATAAACTCGGCGTGCTCTTCGGTCAAAGGAGGTACATTGCTGGTATCCATAATGTATTCAATGTCGAGTTGATTCTTTTTTTTTTTCTGAAATGGAAAGGAAAATTTAGATTATTAAAAAAATTTGTAATATATACAATCGTTCTGAAACCGTACTCGGAGTTAAGTTGGATGCCTTTATAGCGAAGCGTCAACTTGTTATTTAACCATCGCTTAATTGCGTTTTAGAAGTGGGGTGATATTTCTAGCATGTGCATTGATAAGAAGATATACACTAATATACTCGGTTAGGGCTATGAAGACCACAACTCAATTACAAGTGTAGACAACATGTTCAACGTTTTTCATCCCATCAAGAACCAAATGTCCTGCTTTCCATCCAACACCTTGGTTAGCTGACATTTGACACGCAAATATATCTCATCCATATCACTCAACACCTAATGTCGCACTGTATCTCTAATATTACATTCCACAATTTATTCAAGAGGAACCGCTACTAGCAAACCACTTTACAGATTTATCGTCAGAGCCAGATGCCAACTTTGTGCCCTCTGAATTCCATGCAATTCCCCAAACCTATCATGCAAAGGAAGTATTAGGCGAGGAAGTTAATTTCAAACACGCAAAAAGATGACAATACCTGATCTGTATGTACTTCATGTGTCTCCAATACCGATCTCAAAGCAAGATCCCAAATTTTGATACGTTTATCAGATCCACAGCTAGCCAATTGCTGCTTGCTGATATCTGGGTTGGCAGCTACAGACAAGATCCAGTCTGAATGGCCAGTCAAGGTGGATGCCAATTGACCGTGCTCCACATCGTACACGTGAATACATTTGTCATCACTTCCGCTGATCAATGTTTTACTGTCACTTGCAAAAGAGAGTGTACGCACAGCCATGGCATGGCCAGATAATGTGTGTGCTAATTGATTTGTCTCGATATTGAATACGTAAATAGCGCCATCCTCAGCTCCACCTGCAACATATCTACCATCAGGACTCTGTTGTGATGCCGTTGTTAATGTCACCGTCTGCGCATCCAAAAAAGTACACTTACATAAGCAGTTGACATGATGAACTTGTTCTTGGTGGGTAAACTGTTTACTTTCTCTCCTGATTCCACGCTGAAAAAGTTAATGTCGCCGTTGTGTGATCCAGTGGCAACATACTGTCCATCTGGACTAATCTTTGCTTTCCAGGCTTCGACAGGAGCTGCTGTGATTGATTTGATGAGCTTTCCTTCATTTTCGAGATCCCAAATACGAATGTTGGAATCGATTGAAGTCGAAACAAGGCCTATGCTTGATATTAAGCTCTTTGCACATGACCCTACTCAATTTCGTACTTACGAGTGCCGTCCACGGAGGCATCTACGGAAATGACACCCATAGCGTGTCCTTCAAGTGTGTATTTCAACTCTCCTGATGCACCATCCCTAATCAAGATTACAACGCGTACATGAGCATGTATAGAGAACACTGACATGTGCATATAAGCTTACCAGCATTTGATTGTATTGTCTTCAGAGCCTGTGATAACCAAGTTGCTATGGTTTGACCAAGCAACGTCCCAGACACCATCAGTATGAGCTATATACGAGTTTGTGAGCTGGTGGTTCCATCTGCTGGACTACTTGAACATTACCGTCATCGTGAACAATAGTAGGAATATATGTAGTAGGCTGTGTAATGACAAGACGGTGAGTTGCTGGATGCAGATGAACTCGCGTGAAGTATTTACCATAATGAAAGATACAGAAAGTCAAAAATACCAGTTGCAGTTGATTTTCATCAGTCAAATACACCTAGTAGGTAACCGTCACTCACATGGCAGTAAGGAAAGCACTGCCCAACGTCTTTCGTTATGTCAATGTTCGCTTTGGAATACGCATTTTATATGGCACCAGGCAGGTAAGATTGCATCTGAGGCCTACAATGTTATTAAGAGCATTTTATGGTATTTTAAAATGACATGCCATGTCTTGGATTCGAACATACGGGATGGCAATACAGTGCGAGATAAAATGTTGCCATTTCACTAAAATTTCGACTATATTTCGTATATGCTTGTAGTGTATTATTAAACATTATATATATACGAGTGTATCTACGCTTCGAATGGCTCTCTACCTTTGTTTTGCTTTGGTTGTGAGAATCAACCTATGCGCTACCGATTTTCCTTACTCATCTTATCAAAAATACTGCCAATTTCATTTTAACCCTCCACTTACACGTGGAATCCCTTCATATCATCTGTGGGTCTGATTTTTATGTGATTCTTTACATCCATATACACGTAGCTACTTCATATACGGGCAAATATCATACAGATATTATCTTTTTTTTTAGTCAAGAGTGTGCCTAATACAGCAAAATATGAGTGCATTTGAGTCGCGTTTTCTCGCGTTCAAGGCCGTTTTGGATTGTCAAAATAGCACCAAACAACTGCTCTCGTCTGGCAGTTACTTATTGCCGCTATTGCTCAATTTTCTGGGGACCAAAAAAAACATGGACAAAAATCGATCAAAAAGCATGAGGTATCCCTCATGCTTTTCACCGAAAATCAAACGATCGCGATTTTGACCTTGATAACGAAAACTTTTGCTATGGTATGTATTAATTCAAAATGCTTCTCTCGACCCAAGGTAACCCCTGAAACAGCGTTTAAGAGATCTTTGTATGTAAAATCTCGACATTTTCGCCAGAAACTTCATTTCATATTTTTATAAATTGCTCAATAAGCTTATTCAAAATATCTATTTTACTTGTACCGTTGGATGCGCCTTGAAAATCACTCCAGGAAAGCTTAAGGAAGTGCTGGATGCTCATTAGATTTTATATAGTCGAATCTGACAGAATAGTTCAATCAAGTCGCAAACCATTAAAATTTGGCCAACCCGAGAGCAGACTACGAGTCTGAGTTGGAATTAATTTTGGCAGCTGGCAAACTCAATCTAACCTTGATGAAGTCAATAACAGATGCTTTTGAAGCCAATGGAAAATAGATGGTGAACTACATAGTATCATCTTTAGCGGTATTATTTTCTTTTGAAGCCTTGCATCTAATAACGCCAGTTCACCGAAATACCTGTAAGAGATAAACCTCTTTCCTTTTAAGTCTTTGAGAGTGTGTAGGTACAAAAAATATATTATGTTCTGATGAGCATGCACTAATTCTAGCTGGTTAGACACTTGGTATATTATGCGCAAGACAAATTGTCATATTGGTTGTATACGAGTTGAGGCTCGTTTAAAGGCGTAGAACTGAATGCAGTAATCCGCCAGTGTCTTCGCTACTAGCATACAAAGTGTGCCCCCCCCCCCCCACACATCCGGTGAGCTCTATGGCACACACTTTTCATTACCAACAACTTTGCCATCTCTTGTACAAAGTCATCAAAATAAAATGTGGACAAAGCGCAAGACAACCTATTTAGTCTAGTAATCCCATTTTTGAACAATGAGCCATCTTCTGTGAGACATCCAACCATCTTGCTGTAAAGATGGCATGAAAACAAACATCTTCTTTGAACACAACGTGGCACCTTACATGTACAAAAGCACCTGACTTCTTTTGCTTTGGTAATGAAGCCATAAAAGTACATTCATACTCATCATCTCTTACGCTATTCTAGCTTGAAATTAGGGGGGGCAAGTACATCCATCAAAGGCCTGTTTTTTCATAATGATATACCAACATCCACGTAACATGTGTTAAATATACTTTGAAACATTGGAAACAATAAGAATTAACCTTTCCTTATAATTTCTCTTGCGACCTGTTACACATAATATGTTTAAATACATCAACACAGATGCATTGCACTATATGGAAAGTGAACACAATAAAGGTTGATATCATAAGCAGGTATGCAATATTAGGGATCTCTGTGGGAAATAAATATAATAGCTGGATGGCCCAGAGTCATACAAGTCATTTTACTCTGTAGTACTTTACATGTACAAACCCACTATCTGATTCGGTTGCATAGTGCTTTTAGTAATCCATCAGTCAGTATATAAAATGATTGTATTGTAGGCTGATTCTGAATAGGGAAGTTACACTCTAATTCGAGTTGGTACTACTTGTACATACTAGACACCATGCGTTCACTGGTTCGGCGGTAATTGCTGATTTGTATTACTGGCTCGTGTTGTACTAGAACCTGAATGCAGTGCTACCATGAAATTTGATCCTCATCCACCATATCCTGTATATCTCAGAAAAGTAAAATCCATGTTCTATCGCTTCTTTTCGACTCTTGCTCTTTTTCGCTTTTTTTTTTTTTTTTTTTTACTCTGCGATAGCATGGTAACAGCAATGGCACCCAATATTGCGTCCATGAACAACAGCAACAGCTGTAGTGCAATGGGCCGTCAGTCAATTGCAGATCTAACAACCAGTATTAAATCAACCAAAGGAGATATCCCACCGCCCTTGGTGGGTGCTTCCACTACTATCATTGGCGATAACATCTATGTGTTTGGCGGGAGAGTAGCGTCAACAAGACAGATGACAAACCACCTGTATATACTTCATCTACCAACGCTGGTTTGGGTAAGACACATTGCTCCTCCAGATTCAGCATCTGCTCCGGTTCCTCGGTACTTTCATTCAGCTTCCACTTACCTCGATCGATACATTGTCGTCTTTGGTGGCATGGGCAATACGGCAGGCAACAAGAGAGCACGGCAACTACAGCAACAGCAACAGCAACAGCAACAGCAGCATCATATGTCAAATGGAGATGAGCAATTGAGCGCCATGGATGATGTGTCCATGTTTGATATCGATACAATGTGCTGGATTGAAATCAATGTACTACCAAGCATCTTTACACCGCAAGCTCGTTATGCCCATCTCTCAACAGTGTGGGATTCAAGTAAGCTCGTTGTGATGGGAGGCCAAGATATTGCAAATCAGCACATCAATGAAATCAATGTCTTTGATCTCAAGGAAATGGCTTGGGTTCACGGTGGCCCTATGAATGGGCCCTACGACGCTTATCGTGCTGTTGCTTTCTGTCCTCTGTCAAATGCCAGTAACACAACTGCGTTTGGTAGTAAGGAAACATTTGACTACTTTTGGAACAGCCCTCCTCAGTCTGATGAATTGCAGCAACAACAGCAAAAACAGACAGAAGCAGTACCTCCAGTCTGCGTATACTCCAACTACAATTTCAGCGATCTCACTAGAGAATTGCAGAGCTTTTACCCCATGAAGTCAGCACATGTTGTTGAATTCTGTAATCATGCTGCAAAAATGACAGGCTCCTTGCTGCCACCTGGTCTTCGGTTCCCTACAGGTCAGTTGGTAGGCCAATATTTCGTGGTATCTGGTACGTTCCTGAGCTCCACCAAGCGAGGATTTCAGGTCTGGGCACTGAATTTGACAAACCTGACTTGGTCACATATTGATACCAGCTCCAATCTATCCGACGGCTCTTGGAATCGTGGTTTGCTCTCGAATCAAAAGTATTATGTGTTGGGACACGGTCAGCGTGATCTGAAGGATGATTATAGCTATCGACGCACCAACTTTGATCATATTGCGACAATTGATCTGGAAGCCTACGGTATCTACTGCCTTCCCAGCTCTACGTGCTCGTCAGAAGCTCAAGATTTGGGGCTTTCCATGCTTAATGAGCCTAGCATCACTGATTTAACCATCTGGACCTCCGATCAGCAGGCCATACCCATCAATTCCATCATTTTGGCCGAGCGATGGCCAGGATTTGCTCAGCTACTGGAAGGACAAAGTACAAAATCTACAGCAAAAGCAACGGCAGACACACTCCAAACACAGAAAAAGCACCTCTTGTTTCCCGAAAGCTATGCAGTGACCCTCGCTTTTTTGCAGTACATCTACAGCGACCATCTCATCACTGCACAACAGCATCAGCCTCAGATTCTCTGCCGACTACTGATCTTGGCAGACATGTACAGAATGAACAGACTGTTGGAATTGACTACCTACGCACTGCATCAACTGCTTACCATTTCCACTGCAAGCATGGTTTATGAAACTGCTGCACTCACTTTCCAAAGCGCACTACAAATCCGTGCTCTGCGTATCATGATCAATGCCAAGCGTATGCTGTTAGGGCAGCAGAATCCACACTCAAAGGAGCCATCATCTGCAACACAACATAACACAAATTCACATCAGCAACTCCAGCACTCTCTGTCCTCACCCACGCAACAAAGCTACGATCAATTTCATCATCAAGTAGAGTTCTCCTCATTCTCTGCCGCCACTCCTTCTTCCACTAGCACGTCTGCAGGCTCTCTCTTCTCTGATGAGCCATCCTCTCCCATGTCATTCGCTTTATCCGCTCCTTTTTCTCAATCTTATGCAACCTTCAGACGTCTTCAACAACAGCAAATGATGCCACCTTCTCCAATGGAAAAGTTCAATAGATACATACCTAATTCGCCAGCCATGAAAGCTCCAATCATATCCAGCAAAATGTCTCCTTCCTCTTCAACTTCGTCGCCTGTTGCTACTGCTGCTAATGCCAAAACAGCCAGAAAACAAGGCTATTTCGATTATTCTATTGGTGGCAAATACTTGACAGCCTTCCAATAATGATATATTCTTTATTAGCATGCTTATTATACCTTTCTAATCTTGATCAACAGTCTGGAACTGTTGCTAATGTAATCAACGAAATAAAAACATCTATATCCTACACCTAAGAGTCTAGAATCTGCTTCGAATGAGTTAAGTATGGCTGGTTAGGCAGACATCAGGGTAAATAAAGTACTTGATTTGCTGATGATCTTGTGAGGAAGGGTGCTCACTAAGCATTGATAGGCATTTAGCGGCGTCGAAATAGGATGGCCACAAGCCACACATAAAAGTGCAGTTTTGCTTTGACAAAAGAATGGTGCTTTATTCACTGTTGATGGAGAACAAAGAACAGCACTCGGGTGTCAAATCCAAGCAAGGTAGGTAAGCGGATCAAGCGAGAGATAGCATTGCTGATTGTATTGTGATAGCTAAAACGCAACAAGAGGTGTCTATCCCTCGTGAAAAGTGGCCGTTTGAGGAAGTTTTAGCAGACGAATATGAACGCCACCTAGAGACTATTGACGTTTACACGGCACATGTTGAGCCAAAACAAACCAATTCCATTTTAAAGTAATGACATATGACTTGTTGCTTAAAACATGAAACTGACGCACTTGATAGATTTGCACAAAAGAAATTACCATCATTAGAAGGTTTAGAGCATTGCAAAAAGATTAGACGCATAGCTAAACCAGAAACCGAATCAGGTATAGTATACATCACGGATGCGATGATAATTGGGGGAGACAGAGCAAATTCGCTTACACTATTGCTTTGCAGGATTCGAGTTGGAAGTGATATTGTGTAAAAAGGGCACACTGGACCAAGGCAAGCTGATGGACATGCTGAAGGAACATCAATTCGAAGATTGCAGGATCAGCACAGTGTCCGTCTCCAAATACGCACCATTGAATAGGCAGCAATATGAAGCTTGGCATCGTCTATGGCCCATGTCATACCGAGAGGATACTCGACTCGACCCCAAATTTACGCAACAAGACATCGATATCATTCATAGTCATATGCAAGCGATACTGGCAAATCAACACCATACGGTGGTGTGTCGTATAGTGGACCCGAGTACGAATGAGATTATGGCTGAAAAGAGTGATACTAGAGCCGAGCATCCACTTCATCATGCTGTCATGAATGGTATAGATCATGTAGCACAAAATGAAAGCAAATTGTATGGAGGACATGGGCGAATGAAAAGAACCGCAAGCCAGATGACAGCAGTAGATGATGCCGAATCAACAAAAAAGACGGCTTATCTATGTACAGGCTATGATATTTATATAACGCATGAACCATGTGCAATGTAGGTTATGAACTGAGTAAAGAGGGCTTGGTAACTAAGCATTTGATACATATCTAGGTGTGCCATGGCTCTGGTCCATTCTCGAGTCTCTCGAGTGTTCTACAGTATACCCTCCAAAACTGGTTCTCTCGGCACAAATTACAAGATACACACACATGCTAGTCTGAACCATCACTATAGAGTATTTAGACATGTATTGAAGGATACAGCAGCGACATTTACATTAGACAGCTCGCTTAGAGATCAAGAATTATAAACGCCGTATCAATAAAAAAAAGTCTTAAATGTGCAATCAAAAGGAGGGGGAAAAGCAGGGCTTTTTTTCTCTGGCAATAAGCAAACTCTTCATTTGAACAGACATGACATTCGGTGTGAGAGCCTCGCTATTCTTCTACAAGCCAACCTTTTTGGCTAGACCTACAACAAGGCTCTTTTCTACTTCAAAACCTAGAAGCAATCAAGTCGATTGTTACATTTCTACCATCCACGATGCTTACACGAACTTAGCCATTGAAGAATATTTACTACGAGAAACCAAACCAGATCGCTATATACTGTACCTGTGGAGAAATAAGCCTTGCGTTGTAGTAGGCAGAAATCAAAATCCATTCCAGGAGTGCAATTTGCGATTCATGAGAGAGAACAACATTCCACTTGTACGCAGACGATCTGGAGGCGGTGCAGTGTATCATGTAATTAGACGCAATGTGATGCCGAGATTTGGAGGGAAACACTTACATATACGAATAGGATATGGGCAACTCTATTTACACCATTTTTATGCCTCGTGAAGCATTTTCGCGCAAGACGAATGCTCAGCTTGTAGCCAGATCCCTGAATCAACTTGATATCCCCGCCTCCGTCAACGAACGACATGATATTGTAGTGGATAATCACAAGGTATCAGGCAGTGCATACAAAATTACCAGTACCAGAGCTTACCATCATGGTACTATGTTGATTGACGCAGAAACAGAGACGTTAAAAGGATGTTTGTCTAAAAAGAGAATGAATAACGTAAAGCGTGAATGCCCATATGGGATGAATTTAGCTCTAAATGCGGTTGTTTTTGTAGAAGGGCATTGTGTCAAAAGGTGTCGAGTCAGTACCCTCCCCAGTGACAAACCTTAGAGACTATTCTTTTACGGTAGATCATCAGCAATTTTGTGAGTCGGTTTTGGCTGAATTTGTGGTTGCATACAATGACGGAATGCCCGTAGAGGTAAATAAGCGATTGTTGGTAGTACTGATACACATGATGTAGATGTACTAAACAGAAGTCTATAGCCAATTGTATTCAATCAGGAAAGTGTGCTTCCAAATAAAGTAAAAGAAACGAGACTGGAGCTCAAGACTTGGGATTGGATCTATGGTCAAACACCAGAGTTCACCAATACAATCGAAACGAATTTTAACTGGGGGCATGTGGTAAGTTCTCGGTTGGTGCTGTATAGGCTGGAATGCTCAGCAATTGCAAATAGAAATGCCATATACTCTCAAGACATGGCAAAATCCTCAAAGCAGACATCTCCACTAATAACAACCTCCTACATGAACCTACCATTGCAGCCGCCATCTCTGTTGCCCTGGAAGGGTTGCCCTATTCTCAATATGCTGTGGATGAAGCCATTGAAAAGATAAATACAGAAGTGCCAGGACTGATTAACTCTGAAAATGATTATATTGCTCGAGACATAAGCAATTGGTTGCAAGCTAGATTATAGACCTATAGAAAAAAAAATGCCTCACATGATGGTGTGTATTGAACACACACACCTTTCAAACTTTCTTTGTTGCATAGACATGTATAGAGGCACAATAAACACGACATGACGTTTCTCCTATCAATTTGACATCACCTTGTTGAAAACACTATAAAAAACCTCACTCTTGATTTCGTTTTAGTTTTTTTTTTTTTTTCTTTTTCATTATATTCAACAAACAAACTATCAAAATCAAATCTATCAAAATGGGTGCTCACTACAGTGCTGAAGTCAAGTATGTCTATACCACTATCAACGGTAGCCGTGTGGCTATTCCCTACATGCGTCTCTCCAATGGTCAATGGGTTCCACTCCAACAGCAATCGCAACAATGGTATGTTCCCCAACACTCTCATCAACATTACTTGGGCCAAAATGTGGTGAGTCCTCTTATTACCAACCGCACCCTGTATCCAAGCCAGTAAGTAGAACCATTTGAGCCTGATTCAGGTACCAGATTGAGTATTAACTCAAGCAATCACAGAGATTATTTCTTACCCTCCAATCAAACCTACTATGGTAGTTTCTTCCGCTGATTGATCTCTCTCTCTCTCTCTCTCCCAATACCTTCCTAGATGCTTCTCTCTCTCTTCTTGTAATATACCTTACATCATAACTTATTGTCGCTTATTTTATATATCTTTTTTTTTATATATATATTTTGAATAAATCCATTGATTTGCTGCTGTACATTTCCTGTCGTTGTTGTAGCACAATTTTCTGCTGTTGGTGCTGAGCAACATGTAGCTATTCGTAATAGCATAAATTGACAGATGCAGCAACCTTTTTTGTACAAGAATGTGCATCCACAATTTGTTAAAACTGTAATTGGGGGGCTTCTTTAAATTACTAAGATCAAACATGCGTTGTTGGATTTCTTCGGATTTAGTCCTAAAAGATGTCTATTGCATTCAGAAGCAATTTTTCCAGTGGGGTTGTTTTGTTCTAATCTGGTAAAGGATCATCTCAAATTTAATCTACTATATGCAGTGGCTACATGCAGTGTGCAGTAAGATGGTCTACTTTCCCTCTCTTTTCTCGCATTTGTTTATGGTTTCATTTCTTGAATATGGAAAGTCGTCTGATAGAAATGTTTCAATACAGATATATCCAATTAGATGAATGAAATCAATCATGTTAAGCAGGGTATTCGTACTACTGCCATGTTGTAATAATCATATGATTGCCTCTCAAAGTCCTTGAACAAAACCCTATCTCGCTCACTCCCGTTACCAGCATTGGACATAGAGAGGAAACATCATCTGTTTAAAGCTGTATTTAGGACGCAGCCTAAATCGAAAAGGATATCTACACAAGCTTTCCTAATTCTTTTTGCTTTTCCTCATCTTTAATTTCTTTAAAACCTACATTTGACCATGACTACCACTACTTTTGATCCCAATGATGTTACTGTTGTGTTTGTTCTCGGTAAATATCATCTTTGCTTTTATTAAATGTTGAATAATTGACGTTTATATCAAGGTGGGCCCGGTGCTGGAAAGGGTACTCAATGTGAGAACATCAAGCGTGATTATGATTTCGTGCATCTCTCTGGTAAGACGAAATAACAAAGAGATTAAGCAGTATCTCATTCTGTTTAAAAGCTGGTGATTTGTTGCGTGAGGAACAAAAGCGTGAAGGATCCAAGTATGGTGAGCTCATTCAAAACTACATTCGCGATGGCTTGATCGTCCCTATGGAGGTTACTATCGCTTTGCTCGAGAATGCCATGAAGGAATCCATCGAGAAAGACAACAAGACTCGTTTCTTGATTGATGGTTTCCCTCGCAAGATGGATCAAGCCGACAAATTTGAGGAAACTGTAGTCGAATCCAAGTTCGTCTTGTATTTTACATGCTCAGAGGAAACTCTCTTGGAACGTTTGCTTAAGCGTGGACAGACATCTGGTAGAGTAGATGATAACATTGAATCTATCAAGAAGAGATTCCGTGTATTCAAGGAAACCAGTTTCCCTGTCATTGAGGCTTTTGAAAAGAAGAATAAAGTTCGTCAGGTACGTGGTTGTTGTCATGGTAACAAACTTGGATTTAAGGGGAGCAAAATTATCATTAACATACATGTTTTGGTAGATCAACTCTGAGCAAACTGTGAAAGAAGTCTACAACGAAGTCAAAAAGGTCTTTGATGAAGCTCTCTAGATGTCCCACATAGAAATTATTATAATAAAAATACCATCGTTATCTGCCTTGAAATCTTTGATTAAGTGTCTAATGGGTTTAAAATGAGTGACGGCCGGGAAATCACTCCAAGATAAAATGGATGAAAAATTTTCAGTTTTTCTTC
Organism: Mucor velutinosus; assembly: GCF_035048745.1. Taxonomy (NCBI): domain Eukaryota; kingdom Fungi; phylum Mucoromycota; class Mucoromycetes; order Mucorales; family Mucoraceae; genus Mucor; species Mucor velutinosus. Next base: position 104,768 of record NW_027041896.1, on the reverse strand, counting down.
TGCGTTTCTTTATCCTTTGATACCAGACAAGGAAATGATATGGTAAGTAATAGAATCAACACGTGGGGATGCTTGAGAAAAAGGCTTTGAAGGATGAATTGCCGTTGTCTTATACAACTTGAAGAGAGAATCAATGATTCAAACACATCTGATTTGCTAACTGATACAAATGCCATTTCTCAACATTTACTCTTGTTGCAATTTGTGTGTTTTCGCAAGAGGTACTAATGATAGCCTTATCATTTATAGATGCTTCATGTCATTATAATAGTCTAGTTTTTACTTTTAATAAACCATCTTTATACAAATTAGCTTACATTTCAAATGTCTTTTCGTGTTGATTTGTTGACATATTTAGAAGGATGTCAGTGATGCTATACACTCCATCATCGTTGAGGCATCGCGACAGAAATACTAGAAAACCTGTACAAGTATCTTGACGACCTTCGTGGAAGCAAAGGAGTGAATAGCTACAACAGAACCTCGCTGCATTGCCTGTACTCAGTTCATAAGGATTGATATAAGGAGCTCGAAGATGTAGAGGGTCATTGATATTTGACGTGCAAACTTAATATTGCGGTCTTGGTTTCTGACGGATGTGCTGAAAGAAGGATCGAATCATCTGATAATGTATCAAATAAGGCACTGCTCTTATGTAACTGTGTGCTCATCGGCGTTGAGCGATGCTCCCTTACACTGTAAAACACTAATGGCTACATGCTTAGCTCCACTTTGTTCATTCAAATGCATGAACAAGGCAGGAGATTGATCAAACTAATTGATTCAAGATTACTGACCAGCATTGGATGTTGCCACGAAGCAAACGCTCGTTAATGAGAACAAAAAGCAGTTTATTAAGCTAGTCTTGATTAAGAAGACTATGCAAAGTGTTGTTGCTAACCTTTTTGAACAGATGACATTAGGTAGTATGTTGTACGGGTGCGTCAATCCGTAAAGCCAGAAGTTTCCAAAAAGCTTATTTGGCCACAGTAATAACAGACGTTGCTTATGAATAATGACGAAAGGCTACGGTATGCTTCTTATCTTGATCTCACGTATAAAAATCAACTTTACCAACTACGGTTATACTAGTCCTAGAGTTTAGAAGTACACATCAAGTTGCAGATATTGCGTGACAGAGCCTGGTTTTGGGTTCTTGAGGTATGAAATCGAAGATACAGGTGTGATATCACTGCAATCATGTTTGTATGAGATGATAATCTCGGCTGTTACATGGAGCTACTTATGATGGTTAGTACTGTTTACAAACGAAAGATCTGCGAACACAGTGTAGTCCTTTGTGTTGAAAATTTCAATCTTTTCTGTGCTCCTTAACTTCTTTTTGTAATCACTCCACTTTTGTGAGGGACATGCCGTTTGCTGGAAGCTCTTTCTTGTAAACATCGCAACTGTGCAAGGAACAACTGCATTCCTGCTACATTTACAACACATGAAGACGATCTAGTATTCCCTCATCTACATAGGAATAGGCTAGCGATTCTCGGCTCAAAGTTTTTTCTCAATACCTATCAAAGAAGGACGTGAATGCTCAACCATCACAAACTATGCGGAAAAGATGGCATCTTCAAGCTCGTCACTAACATTTCTACGAATATGAATATCTCACAACTGCGCTCTCACCTCACAAGATCATCGTTTTTTTTCAGCATCCTAATACCTCGGTTTAGTATGGCTCACTTTCCAAACAAAACATTTGATCGCCATAGTGCTAAACATAGATCGCCTATGTACTCAGAGGATTCCATTTTAAAAGGGTATTTCTCTGATTTTAGCAAGCAGAATACAAGCTACTGGGTTCAAAGCCGGTACAGAGAATAGCCATGCTTCTACAGAAAATAAACAGCAAGCACAACACGTTACTCTCTGGCTTCTAAAGCCAAGGCAGAGGATATGGATCGCTTGGCCTCAATTGCCCATATGACCTTGATCTGTAGTTAAGTAAAGACTTCCTAAACGCAAAGAGCTGGCCTGCTGCTAAGGAAACATACAGCAACGCTGCTCTTCGCTTGAACGTTTGTCGCGAGGTGCAAATGGCAGCCAAAAGCCTGAATGCACGTAATACTTGGTATCGAATCCCCCCACGTACATAGCTTCAGCAGCTTCCTTTTACTCCACCTCACGACATAAGGTCTTTTCGTGCAATCTTCAGGCTATTTGGAGCTGCCATTACTTATCCGTTTTCGACTCCATTCCTTTTGATCCCCCCCCCCTCGCGTTTTGATCTGCATCTCCAAGGCACTATATACTTTAGTTTCCCAAGACAACGCCTACTTAGACATGTAGAAAGGCACACCTATATCCAGTCTTATTATCTTCTTCCTACTTTAGGTACGTTAAAAGGACGTAAAATATCGAATGAATGAATAAGAACGACAGAAAAAGTACTAGTATTACTTTGCAAGAGCCATGATGGAACCTGGCTGTTTATATTGCGCCTTCGTACCCATCAATCCTGCATCAAATTAGCCTACCGTTCAATGACAACGGCTATAATTGCTTTAATGGCTAAAAAAAGAGAAGACCAAATACAAATATTGCTGAAATGTCATGAGTATTAACTGTTACTTGAGCCTTCTTGACTGAATAAATGAATGAATGCCATAAATGGAGCTACTTGAGCACTCATGGCGTCGGTTTTGCTTGTTTAGGTCGATTTGTTGATTTGATGGACATAGAGTGCTTTGATCATTATGGCCTCTCTACACTTATGACATCGTTTTTCAGCAAAGATAGAAACACTCATTTTGAGTTTAGGTAAGTTTCCCTGAATAAACTATCTTGACGTAATTTAGTTACACTAAGCTGTGTCCTCCTCAAAATCTTATTTAAAAGCATAAACTGGATTATGTTACATTTTTCCTCTTTTCCTTCTCCAACTCTATATACCAATGAAACGCTCAAACAGCAACCCAACAAACACATTAACCAAGCGAAGGTCCTTTCGTGGCTGGTTGAAGAGAGTGACAATACCCAATGGCGCTGCCAGTCAAAAAATTGGGCCAGATTCTTCACCCAAAGGTAAGTGAAGACTGACGGTAATAATGTATTACCTCAACCTAATTGGAGATAATGAAGGCGGTGTCTTTGGCATACCGCTTGAAATGTCAATCAAATACGCAAAAACCACAGTAGGCTATGTCGACGACGATGGCATCAAACACACAAAGGCGGGAGCAATTCCCATTGTAGTGGCAAAATGTGGCTCCTATCTCAAGAAGAATGGTTTGTATAAAGTTGTACCATGATGGAGGCTATGATTGACAACTATGTAAAGGCCTAGAAACGGAGGGCATCTTTCGCATCTCTGGCAATTACAAACGGGTCAATGCCCTCGAATTTCAATTTGATCAAAGCGCTAGTACTTACGGATTAGATCTGAACTGGGAGGGTTACACGGTACATGACGCTGCAAGTGTGTTGAGAAGATATCTGAACAAACTGCCTGATCCAGTTATCCCGTTTGATTACTACCAAAAGTTCCGTGATGTGATGAGTAAGTGCAGTTGACGGCAGACCTATATCAAACTAACATGGCGAATATAGACAACAACACTTACAAGAACACAGAACACCGTATCGAGGCATTCCAGAAACTGGTCCAGTGTTTGCCACCGCCACACCAACATCTACTGCTCTATCTACTCGATACACTCAGTCTGTTTGCAACCAGTGCATCTGAAACCAAGATGAGCATCTCCAATCTTGCTGCCGTCTTCTGTCCTGGTATCCTTCGCCATCCGGATCACAATACGCCTGTTCAGTACAAAATTTCGCAGCACGTCATTGAATTCCTGATTGAATTCCAATCGTTATTCACTATGCAATTACTGGCACCAACAAAGCAAAAGAAGTCTTCTACTGTCAGCAGCAGCGGTGGAGAAGTGCCTCCTGTACCTTTGTTATTACCGTCCTCATACCCTAAACAGCAACCACCACCTGTTCCTTTGCATGTCGTAAATCCATCTGCTCCCTCTGAGCTATCTTTGTCCCTCAAAGAACGAAACACTTCCTCCTTGATTGAGTCACCGTTGGAAATCAACGCTCCAAATCAGCAACAAAACAGCATAGATGCTGTGACCAGAGAAATGGCTGCACCCACAAGCGATGCCACATCAAATAGTAACCAGCAGTCCTTCATGCAGAAGGCAACTAAAGTAACCATGCCATACTACCACACCATGTTGCAAAAACTGACCGAATTAAGGCAAATGCTGGAGCCATGGATTGGTATGTACCTGTTTATATAAACACAATGGTTCACGTGTTGGTTACTAAATACATCCATTTTTATAGCTAAACCCGCAGCCTTCTTGATTTGCATTTCAGTGCTTTTGGTCACACTGATCATTATTGCTTACGAAGCCTATTTGGCTTTTAAGTTCTGCAGCTTTGAGCCCTACTTGTTCTTTGCTGGATTGGTCTCTTATTGGGGTCTCTTGTACAAAGGTTTGCCTCCCTCTCCTCCTTCTACACCAGTTGCTGCTGCAGAGAGTCAAGCGCCCGATGTACCTCATCAAGCTGTTGTAGACAAATTATCAATGCCAGATGCAGCACTACCTGAAAGCGCAGAAGATGAAGACATGTTCCCTGAGACTGTCATGGACGCTGATGCTGAGAAGGCCATGATGCAAGATGAATCTATCATGTCTGAATGGAGAGATTTGCTGACAAGAGCCTGGAAGGTGAATGAAAGCGATGACTCTGATACCAAAACCGTCTCAACAGCCCCTGCTGCTGATGATATGGTGTCTGTCATGAGCAGATCTAGCCGATTCAACGAGGAGGAAGACTTTGCCCCAGCTGCTAGCATCAGCAGTAGCGAAGAGGAAGACAACGAAGAGCTAGGATTTGATACCGATACGTTGGAAATGTACTTGTCTCAATACGATCAAATTAAACGCGATGCTGAACTAGCAAGGAAGCTTCAAATCGAGGAACAAAAGGCAAGGGATGAGAATAATCCTTTTGTAGTAGAGGACATGGCTATCGGCAAATCACGCAGTATCAATGCCACCAGCTCTTCTAAAGAAGCTGATAATAATCATGACAATGTTACTACGCCCACTGATGACAAGGAAGAATGGAAGATTAGAATATTCCCTCGATAAGGCCTTTTATAATATATAGAATGTATACATACCCTCCTTTTACCCACTACTACAAAATCCATTACATAGCACTTTCTTTTTCTATCATAAGCACCCCATGAGATACTGATTGACGCACGCTGACCTACTTTTCATTTATGCATTATCAACTCTATAAGCACACTACGCCAATAAATATGGTCCAAAGCCGATGTAGATTTAGTGGCTAACTTGACATGTATAGTTGCATTTGGAGATCAAATCTAACAAATTTAAAGATGCGTAATACAATGCGCCATATGTAGACGGGATAACCTGTAGTGATTTTCAGTTCGTAATTTCCTTCCTACTATGAGCTTTTACGAGCATTAATTGATCTCCATGATGTTGAGCCTGTTGGACTAGATGTGTTCTACTCTACTCAGCTATGGTCGGATCAAGACATTCATTGTTACTCATTCTTAATGACGGAAAGAACTATAAAGGTTGGGTGGTTGATGATTGGAAACATTCACGGTTTGAACCTGATAAGGTCAATTGGGCTGCGTTGTTGTAATAGCTAGAGTACCAATGTCAATCGACCAAACAACCGGCTGCTTCCTGAAAAGTACTGTGTTATACAAGAATTGCAGGAACTCTATCTTGGTTCTTGGTTGCTAAAGGAAGGTTGGCTTATTGAACGATGTTGATTTGTATAAAAGGATCCCGTAATGTCTTTCAATAAAGGGCCTTCAGTTTTTTTTTTTTTTTTTTTTTTTTTTTTTTTTTTTTTAGTGTCTAGTCATTTCTATACGTCCCTTTTCAAGTGTCTGTAGAAATCCTCTTTATTACTATATTTGTATCTTTTTAAGCTTGGATACAACACATGATAACCATGGCATTGATTTTTCGAGCCAGCCGACGCCAAAATAAATTCCATTGCCGCTCGGGATTTATATCCTGATTTGTTGATTTTCGAATTTTTCGAACTTGATTCGACCTATTCTGGCAGATTCGACTATGCAAGTTGTGATGATCAACCCATGGTTTCTAATGCATTTATGGAGTACTCTTCAAGACGCACCTAATGGAACCAAACAAAATAGGTGTTTAGAAAAAACTTATTGAGCAATTTATGATAATACGAAATTGTGTTTTTGGCAAAAATCTCAAATTTTACATACAAAGGCTCCACAGACAAAGTTTCACGGGTTGCTTTGGATCGAGAGGAACATTTTGAATTAAGATATACCTTAGTAAAAACCTTTAATTCTGAGGTCAAAAACACAATCGTTTGATTTTTGACAAAAATCATGAGGTATCCCTCATGGTTTTTTTTTGGTCGGTTTTCGACGATCCCAAAAAAGTTGAGAAAAGATGTCAACCAGTTACTGCTAGATGAGAGCGATTGTTTTGGCCGTTTAAAACGGCTTTCACCATGAGAAAGCACGACTCAAATGCACCAATTATCGCCGTGCTTTGTCTACTATCCAGTGGTAAGTGGTGATGCTAGATTGCCCTCTATTTGCATACAATTTTTTCTCATTGATGTAGACGTGGAGCATCCTACACTACGGTGCAAAGGCTCTCTAAATTTAGGGAAAAATCCCTGATACAAGGAAAAAAGTCTTAGTGTTGGCCCTACTTCTAGAGAAATTGGAATACGGAAAGCACCATAAATTTAGGGACCCATTATTTTAGTTGATGAAATGACAGTTGGAACACTACTTTATTGGGGGATCTAACCCTTATATTACGCCACAGATACTGGTAATTTGGTTGGTATAAGTATGAATCTGGGATGACATGAATATGGTACATTTATGTTTTTTATAATCAAATTGCAATACGAATACATAAAAGCCTCACTAATTACATATAGAACACAAAGAAAAGAATACACATATTGCATGTGGCAGCCTTGAACTTCAGGGAATCATTCTTTGTATATCTAGAAAACCATTGGTTAAAATGAAAGTTTATAATGACACATACATTATTTTTTTGATTCTCTTCTTGGAGACACACTTTGATTTCCTCAATTTGATCTTCTTCTTAATTCATTTTTCCCGTGTGAGGCTCGCTCTCCTTAGGAAGGGCCGTCAATGATTTCCAAGAAAGTACGCAGAGAAACATCACCATAATAATTTGCGATCCCATCACCTATAATCGTGGCTTACCAAAATAGTAGTAGTAATATAGCTTGAATAAATTGCATTTTATACCGGTTTTGCCATATCCATAGAGTATTTGATACGTTACGGGCATCGAAAGATTCTGTGAGGTCTTCAATAGTTCGGCTGCTCATTTACAGCAAAGTTCTTGACGATTGGCAGTTATCTTCACCAAAGAGAGAGAGAGAGAGAGAGCCATCGTAAGGGATTAAGGTGCCATCACTCTGCGATGGTCGGGGGGGGGGGGACCAGCGACAGCGGAAGGAGAGGTGTTATAATCCATAGCTTCGGATTCTTGGCTTCTTTTTCTACTTCCATTCTAAAATAATGAGTATTATAAAGCTAGATACCAATCCCTCTAAAATACATCATCTTGGGCATTGTGAACTCATTGCTCAAACCGCGCACAAGACCAATTTCGACTCACAAGAGTCAAGACAAGAAGATGTCAGTTGGAATGGTTTCTTTCCTCCCCAGCATGCCGAATACTATTCTTGATCCCCTTGCTTCTCCCTCGTTTTCTTTCATTATTTCATCTTTGATATTAAGTTTATGCTGAGGCTATGTTTATTTTACGAATAGAGTAATATTTTTTTCACTATGAAACATATAGTTGTCACTGTAGGATAATTTAAGCAAAAGGACCAAAGGAAGAAGTGGATTTAATGATGTAAACACCAAGTATATACAGTATAACTGTCTCTAAAATGGACCATGAATTGCATTTCTACGACTGGAGTCTTTTCTCAGCAGTGTATTGGCATGGCTATCCTCTATGGTCTCATCGGTTGACACACTATTGTTTCGCTGCTGTGAATAGTCCTTCTTATCTGTCCCGCTTCTTGAGAGTATACGCTTGAATGGATTGAATTTACGATGTTTCTTTTGAGACAGTGTCTTGCTGAGGTTACTGCCCTCTTCCTCTTCCTGATGTCTTTCTTCACTGTTGGCACTATGGCGAGACAGAGTAAGATTCAGCTGATGAGTGCCGCCGGATAGCCAGCTGTGATGCTTGTGATGCTGCTTTTCTGATTTCTCGCTGCGTGCGCTTTGTATACTGCGATTATCGTCCATCAAATGTGGGTCTTGCGAACCAGCGGCCAAGGGTGATTCAGGCAAGGACTCATGCTCGAATGGATTCGTCGACCTTTGTTGATGATAAATGCCATCCATATCCAATGCATTCGTTTCGAACGGGTTTGTTGATTTAGGTGTTTTCAAGGGAGATTGTTCAGGGTGCACAGCAGCATCAGGTTTGAATGGATTTGTGCTGAAAGAAGGTGGAACTGGGTTGTTTGCGCTCTGTGGTGGCGTGAACGGATTGGTGGATGCTTCAACACTGTTTGGATCTTGGTCCACATGCATAGTGACAATAGGCGGAACATGGCTCATATTGCGTCTATCCTTGATGGGCTGCTGCGATGCAGTATCATCTATAGACGCTTCTCTTTCGTGCGGTTTGAATACACCTTTATGGACACTGCTTGTGTTTGACATGATTGAGCCTCCGTCGTTGTTGTCTTCTATATCTGACTCATATATGTAAGGCGAATTGGCAATGTCGTCAGGTACTTTGAGGTATTCTGGAGCAGGATCTTCCTTCTTGGGTGGCAAGGGCGCCAGCACTGCTTCCTCCTCTACCAGGCGTGGAGCAATAATAGGCGCAGTAAATTCCAGCTATGTTGTGATGGACGAGTCAGTTTTCTAGTGGGGTGTGTATCATGGCAAACACTTACTGGAAACTTGTACTTTGTGTTATAACCAGGAGGAATACGATAACTCCAATACTTGAGATCCCTTTTAAACGTTTGAATAGCGTCCTCCCACATGTCTTCTGCATTCCAAAGTCGACGAGATATTCTTTTGGAAGACTTGTCTGGAATCGAGTCGAATCGCCATTCTGTGCACTTGATGGGATCTCGAGGCTTTAGGCAATCCTCTAGAAATTGAACCTCTTCCGCCCGTTCTCTAGATAGCTCGTTGTAAGTTAGCTATTCATGTGCATCTCTTATAGTAAAGAATACCTTTTTGTATGCTCATCGTCGATAGGCGCATTCTTCAGCTGTTCCAAACCTTGCTGAGCATCTGTAATGCGTCTACAGTAAATGTCATCCTCGATTTTAGCTGCCAAAGCGTCCTTTTCAGCCGGATCAAATCTAAGAGAGCTTGTCAGGATTGATTTCTTTACAACAGATGTACTGCTAAATACCTATGCCTATTCCTTAAATTACTAGCAGCATCAAATCTCACAATGCTTGCTGTCAATTGTCCTCCACTGGTGATGGAATAGTACATGCTTGGTCTCAATTTGGATGGAATCACTAATCAACCTCCTGATTAGTACTGACATTAATAACAAATCTTCAATTTATTTTTCACCTTTCACCACAGCACCTCTGGCCTCCACAATTTCCTCGCCTTTATAGATGGTACCAGGCTCTGGTCTACCCCATTCACCTAATCCAAGAGCACCTGCCAACAACATGGTGGATCTTTCCTCTTCAGCATAGTCACCCTCATCCCATATATCAGTTTTCCATGATTGAGCATTGGCATATTTGTAATTTTGATCTTTGGTGAACCAAACGTTTCCCTTCTTGCGTTCCCGTACGATAGGTAATGTGTCCTGCTGATCGTAGCGAGTAATACGATAATGCGTGTCCCATATAGGTAATGCTTCAGGCGAAAGTGTGTAGTATCGCATGGTGCCATCTGAAGCTGTTGTACCTAAATTCTCAGGTCGAATGTTGGACCAAGTGACCTAATTCATGACGCTTTGAGTAAACTATAACCTATTTTTTATGCTTGCCAGCGCTTACTTACAGAGGTAACAATTCCTGAATTACCATCAATCTTGGCAACAGGCACTTTGTATGATGCTCTAATATCCCATATACTGACCAAAGAGTCCTCACCTAATAGCATATGTTGGCATGCCAGCAAAGACGATTATAAACAAGACGGAGGCCTACCTGCAGAGGCTACCCAGTAGGGTATAAAGGGATTGAACTTGGCGTCTCGAATAGGTCTATCGTGAGCATTGTCTGCACTCCACACCTCACCATTATGGCTGTTGGTTGGTATGCGAGTGTCTACTATCAGCAGCTTTCGATCATAGCCACCACACACAATCAATGAGTGTGCATCATTGGGCGACCAGCTTGCACAGTTCAATGGCGCTTCAGTTGCATAGATACGTGATACAGGTGCCTTTTGTTCCAGCGCATCCCACACACACAGCTGATTCACAGTGGTTGTTAGAAACCGGCTTGATGCGTGAACGGATGCGTCCATGTCGTTTGAAGAGTAATTTGGCGAAAGCTCGGATGATTTGATGTGCGAGTTGGCAATGTAGGATGGCGAGTAGATGGTGATCTAAAATGCGTGTCAATGCAACGTATGGCAGTTGATTCTTTGAATTACAGTACCTCAGATGGTGGACTGACGTATTGACCTATCAAGCTGAAATCCTGTAATTGATCATTCTCAAAGACTATGCTAAATAGCTTTGTCACACCTTGATTAGTGCCCACGAGTAAATGATGGCCTGACCAGTCAATTGAGTGTATAGGCGCCCCTAGTACCTCTTTATGCAAAGGCTTTGATAGTGTCAATCTCTATAAGTAGCATCACATAATGCCCGTTACCATAAATCTCGGTCCAGATTCTACATCCTTTACAGCAGACATGTCTCTCACAAAATACAGGCTGCCATCCTTGTTGCCAGACCCCATTGCAATGACTCCATTCTATCAGTCCTTGTGAGTACTCGTTTGCCGTTAGCCATAGCAAATTTGAGTGCAATACCTCGGATATGGCGATGCATGTCAGATAGTTTTCGCTACCTCCATCTTGATTGATATCAAACTGCTCTGACCGCAGACCTTTTACATGTCTATTTCAGATGTTAATGTCTATGTTGGGTATCGTGCATAAATGGCATACTCTTCATAGTTCTCGGATAGGATTCTCCAGCCAGACGACCGATTGTAGCAACATAAAAAAGGCATTCGTTTCCCAGGATAAAAAGCATGCACTCTGGGTATAAGATGTCCTCTGTGAACTTGGACCATTTTATTAAGTGTATATAATGAAGCAACAAAAAATATAGGGAAGGGAGGGAAAAAGATGGAATCATGCGTGGTTGGGGTATTTTTAAGCTATTGTCGAATTAAAGAAAAAAAAAAAAAAAAAAAAGAGCAAATGTCTCGGTTGTCAGAGGTTTCAGATGATACCCATCTTTCGCATGAATTTAGGGCAAGACAAGATCATCAAATGAAATGTTTTCGCAGTTGGGATACTCCTTCATGGGATTGAGGTCAATCAGTTTTTCCTTTTCTGCATACAGCGCTTTGTAAGCTGCTTTGATGGTTGCCTCACTTACACCGGCAACATGCGCAATGTCCTTGGTGGATCTTGGGTTCTTGCAGAGGTAAGACACCAAATAGATACAGGCAGCGGCAATGGAAATGGGCGACTTGCCTCCTAGTGTTCCCAAATGCTTTGCTGTTCGAGCCAGATCAACACCGGATTTCTGTACAAAATTGGGTAATCGCAAGTTGCTGCAGAAACGGTTCATCAAATCCTCAGGTTCAACGACATTGGTTGTGGTCAATATTTTGGTTTTGAGCGCATTGCAACAACGTCCAATCTCCTTCTTGGGCACTCGAGTCAAAGCGCAGATCTCACGAAATGTTCTGGCGACACCTTCCTGTCTACAGGCAATGCAGATACAAGTAGCGATAATCACATCATTTGATTTGCCTCGCAGGAGCTTCTCATCTTCAATCCGCTTATACAACTGCTTGGCTGTGTCGCTGACGAGTCTGGACAATGAAATGGAGTCGCACATAGCTGTGATATCTTTGTAAATGGCGGCCATATTTCGATCTCCCTTATGTTGTAATTGCTTTCCTTGCACCTTGTTCAATGTCTTTGATATGCCCGAACCTCCGTCTTTGCGTGAGATGATGGTATCCAATTGATCACCGTCAAGCAATGGATTGGAAGCAGCACCCACACGAGAAGGGTCCTAATTTATACATCAGTTGGCTCCTCTTCCACTAGTTCTATACTTGTACTCATTTACATCGCCCTCATCATTCGCAAACGTTCTCCATTCTGAACGAGTGTCGACGATACGGTCTCCCAACACGAGGCCGCAATCTCCACACACCAGATCGCCCGATGCAAACTCTTCTACAAGATTAGGAGGTCTGATTTTGCAATCAAGACAAAACAGAGTGACATTCAGGTTTTGTTGGAAGGGCTGATGTTGATCGACCTTTTGCTCACGAAGAGGGAACGGAATATGAGGCGACATGATGGTAAAAGAGATAAAGAAAAAGGGGAAAGAAAGGAGTAAAATAGCAAAAACAGATTTATATGCACTTTTAATGTGTGGTACATCAGCAGCACGGATTACACGGCGGCAAATTAAAGTGATTCTTTGTGCTTAAGTTAGCAAAGCTGATATGAAGACAGGCAACGATTGTAGGCAACTCACGTAAAGTATCATAGCACATGTATACACAGACAGTCCCCTTAGGTACATGACATCTAGTATTGTTAGCCTGAAATGGCATGATTGTATTGAAGAGATAATCAACCATTATAAAAGCACTTTATTCGTCATCTTCATTTTCTGCTGGTGAATCAGCCGTAATGGATGAAGACGCAGCTTTGGTTTGCTTGGTCTTTTTGTTCATCAGTTTCTTCTTTTCTTTTGCCTCTATCTTTGCCTGCTTCTCCTGTTCTCGTAGCTCTTCCCTCAGCTTGCGCTTTTGCTCTTTTTCTGCTATACGCTGCGCCTTTTCCTCCATCTTTTGTCGCTTCTTTTCCGCCTTTTCCGCCTTCTCAGCTACAATTTCTTCGGTAGGACGTTTGCGCTTGTTCTTTCTGTGATCTGCTTGCGATGAAGATGCCTCTTTAGCTAGTTTCTTTCTGCCTGCTGCCGTCTTGTTGGTAGGCGGGTATCGTGGTCGATTCTTGCTTTTAGGAATGTACTCATCTTCTATCAGTGGCTTGCCAGAAGGATCTGATAACTTCTTTGCGAAATAGGGCTGCAATAGACCAATAACGTTCTTTTCAGATGTCAGTGGCAAGAAGCTGGGTGGCGGTGGATACTTGTATTGTGGTTCTTTGTTGGCATCATGCGTGGTGGGTGATTTGTCCTTTTTACCAAACCAAAGTCGAGTGGGTATCTATAGAAAACATGAGTAATGAGCCACCAGGTGACAGGCTGGTTTTCCCTTCTTACATTGAGTGCGTCTAGGTTGTATTCTCTGTCTAATCCAATGTTCTTAAAACCAAAGTAGTCTTCTCCAAGATCCTCGCCAAAAACACCACTAAAGATAGAGTGTCAGTATGCTGGTCATTCCTACTACATGTGTATACTGTACGTAATGAATGTGTCATCTTCATTCAGCAATGCCTCGTCATCTTGTACTGGTTTGTCAGAAGGACCCTATAATAATACCGATTAACGTTCTGCACAAACAGCCTTAATAAGAGTGACATTTACAGCAATCATGTCTTGATACGAGGCCTGCAATCTACGTTTGACATCATCTAATCTTTGTATATTCTTCTCAATATCGTCATGCACATAGCCTTCAAGATCTGATATATCCAAAATGCCATTCTCATAAAGTGTATGGCACAGCATTTCCTAGTATGTTGTATTAATGATAACGTCCCATAGCCTAAATAGCACTGTCAATGACTTACGTCGCCATCCATATCGTGTCCATAGTCATCCCAGTAAGATCGCAGTGTTTTACCAATGTTTGTCAAGTAATCTGTCATCACATCAGTCAGCACATTCAAAGCGCCCATCTTGGCTCCCTCAAAACCAGCATGAGCGAGTAGCTTGGACAGCACTTTTTGCACCATTTGATGACCTGATTCTGGGTTGAGAGCTAATGGCGGTATCTTGGCAGAAGAGGAGGGCATAGGCACCAGCTGCTTTTGGGAATCTGAAATGGCTTCATCTACTTCCTCAATGGAAGACGCTAATGTAGAAATCTAAGCATCATACGATGAGTACAAACTGATACATCCAATTGACTGCGCTCACATTACCGGCACATTGTTGCGTATCGCATTGCATTTGGCATACATGAGACGCACTTGCTCCAACGCCTTGTTGCTCTTGTCAATCAGAGGCGTCAGTCCATATGTTGGAAATTGAAGTTGAGGATAGACATCCAGCGAGACATCAGAATAACTTATGAACAGTGTTATCCATCATTCATCCAAAACACTCATCAAACAACCTACCCTTGAGCAGCCAATAGCGCCTCGGGACTGAGATCAACAGAAGACTTTCTCACAATTGCCTTGCCATTAGACGACACTGTAGGTTCAATTACATCTTCAGGCACGCCGTCAATCTCTGGGATACCGCTGGCAATCTCATAATCCGGTAAAAACAAATCATTCCTTGTAGAATCGTCCACTGTTTTGTCTGGCTTGGTGATCTTTCTGGAAAAGAAGGCATCTAAATTCTCATCATCACTAGAATCCAGGTCGAAATCATCATACAGGGTGGCTGTCGTGGATCGTCGATCTGTCCACTTTAGAAAGCGCTCAAATTCACAGCGCACCAACTTGACCACTGCTTCTGGCTTGTCGTGCAAGTGCTCCATCATGGCAAAGCGTTCCATGTCCAGCCCAGATCGCATCAGTGCTTCCCTTTCAGAAAATGAGAACTGATACTGTTTTTCAACGTCTGTCGTCAGTTTGGCTCTAGTCTTCTTGGTCTTGTCTCGCCACACTTGATCTTGATACTCTCCTAAATCAGCGTCAATCTCGGCATTCAACTTTTTTTCTTCTTGCTCCAGATCAATGTTCTCGTCGTCGCCTTCACCCGTTTGATTTGCCTTGACATGCTTACCGCCGTACTGAGGTGTACCTGACATTTCTGGTGTGAAGGCGTTTTCCATGTCGCTGATCTCTAGTGCAGAGAGGGGGGCAGCACTGGATCCTCGTGTCAGTGATCTTTCTCGAGATTGCCTGTCCATCTGCTGTATCGGTGTGCTCTTGCGTTCAATTGAAACGTGCTTCCCCGCAGATTTTCTCGACACGCGGTGTTGTGGTTCATGCTCCTCCTCCTCGCTTATCTCGTCTCCCTCGTCCTCTACCTCGGGCTTGATCTCTTTGATGCTAATGTTGGGCACACGAGCCATCAATCGCTCTGTCTTTCTTCGCATGGCAATGGCATGTTTTCTATACTCGCTGGCAGAATTGGTGTTGTACGCTAAACAATTGTCGTAAATCAGATACAAATCATCAGCAAACTCCTTTTTGGATCGATAACTCAAATTCTTCATCTTTTTGGTGACAGTGCCTAAATCCATGGGCTTCTTGATAACATCAAAGTAATCAGGTGCTTCGCGTTTGCTGACTTTGTTGAGAAAGGGCGTTGAGTGTTCCGTATAGTTTTTGAGGTCAACAAGCACTTTTTCGCATGCTTCGTAGAGTTCCTCTTGACCCACTCGATCGTCGTTGGCCCATTTGGAGCGATGGCCTTTGAAATCAGAGAGCAGGTTTTGTAGTTCTCGATCAGATAACTGTGTCTTTTGCCGGTTTGCAACAATGCCTTGCAGTAAGTATTTTAAATTGAAGTTGCCATCCGCATTGAACATGGATAACTGCACCATGTTAGTAATGCCAACTGATATGGAAGCATAGACATCTTACCGATTTGGCTGCTGCGTTCTCTTTGGCTTCTTCTGCTTCGTTGAGCTCTTCTTGGGCTTCGAATTCCTTGATTGGGTATTAGTCAGGCACATGGATGATACACTGTTGCCGTTACCTCTAGTTTGCGTTGCTCTATCATAGCAGCTCTGTCCAATTCAAGCGAGTGAAAAATGTCTCGCAGTGGCACATTGTCGGGTGCTGTGATGATTTCCTCCAGTTTGGAAGCATCATTCGTTGTAGCGGTAGTATTTATGGTAGTGGTTGTAGTGTTATTAGTGGTAGTGGTGTTTGCATTGATTTCATTGTTGTTATTTGCTGCTTTGTCTACTTTGTGCGACAGCATTAATATTACATTTCAGTCATCATTTGACCTCTTCCATTTACCCAATGCCTCTGTATCATGGTTTGGTTTCTCTGCTGCTGCTGCTGCTGTTACTTCTGTTGTTTCATCTTGTTCTGTCATTAATTCGTCCTTCTTTGATACATGTGCTTCAGAGAAAGTGTGCCATGCCTGTGACACTTCCGACGCGGAAGGTATGCAAAGTCGATGAGTTTGCTCCAACAAAGAGTCTAATGAGACCAATTTGCAGCAGAATTTATGCGTTTTGAATATGTGGGGTATCAGTTGCTCATAAAGCATTGAGCGGACACGGAAGGCTGTTGTATCCACATCCTCCTGCTTATCGATTTGGTTGATAAAGGCAATCCATGTAGCGAAATTCACAAGCGTATCTTGAAAGTATAATTGTTCACTTGGCGTGAGATATTGCTGGTGTACATGATGTTCTAGTAGATGCTGGGCCAATACAAAAGAGAGTGGTAGCCATGGAGGCAGCTTCTTTTGTACGTCCATCATATTGAGTGTCTGTGAGATGAACAAGGTAAGGAAAGAGGAGAGTTTATCATTGGTGGTTCCGTGACAAAATATTCACAACAGCTCCAACAGAGTCACAACAAACATGCACCAATGTTGAATAGTAAGAGGATGGCATTGGGTACGTTATCGATGCGATGGAGCAATGGAACCAGATGTGATGGTGATTTCAATCCAGACATGCATGCTCCAAGCTGCCTAGCAACAACCACATCTCAGTAATACACATGTGCGAGGCAAAGATGTGCTTTTGATCTACAATAACTGCATTTATCCAAAATCGTTTATTGTAGTATAAAAAAATCCATGATAATGATATCCAGGTATCTTGACTGGATAAATAAAGCACTGTTACAGAAAATAAAAATAATATAGAGAGAAAGAGAGAGGGGCGAGAAGGGAAGAGACGTATAATATATACATTTTGATAGAATTTTCTTCTTTTTTGTTGTTGCAAAGGAGAGAAGGGTGTGTAGTTTTTTTTTGTGGTAGTTTTGAAAAAAGGAAATGTATAAAATCTATTAGAGTTTTGTTGGTCGCTTGTGATTGATAAGAATATTGCATCAGCATTAAATCTACATTAGAAATGAGTTAGACATCCTTAAGTGCATCCATGCACACATTGGCAAACTTACCTGAGGCATGACAGGCTTATTTTGATCGGCTGTCATTCTAGAGATACCGATACCAACACCTTCAATCAAAGCAAGAAGAGCACCACCAACAACGGCAGAAACAGCAGCAGCTTTGACACCACCACGGGCAGCCAAAACACCACCAGTCAAACCGCCAGAGAGGATAGAGTTCCAAGGATCTTCCTTTTGTCTAATACCCTTTAAACCACAATCAAATGTTGAAAAAAGACCACCCCAAACAGCAAAGTTACCACCTAAAACAGGAGCACGAGCCTTCATGGCAGAGACAGCACCCGTCAAACGTTCACCCTAAGAATGAGACACATGTAAGCATCTTTCTCTGTCTCTGTCTCTCTCCTTTGATTCTCTCGCAATGCCTCCAATGCTCAAAAAAATACTTACTTTGGGTGAATTCTTTGCACCTTTAACAGAGTGCCAAATACCACCACCTACAGCACCCATAACAAAAGCACCACCCAAATCATTGAGAATGACCCAAGGGCTGTTGTAAAAAAAGAAAAAAAAAAAAAAAAAGGTTGACAGGTTAGAGGATGTACATCCAGGGTAGTATGATTTCTTGCAAAACTTACCAAGGATCTCTGGAGTGATCTTGTGAAGCGTGTCCCATATTGATTTAGTTTATAAATGTAAAGAAAAAGTAGGGTAAAGAGGGATATTCCAAAGTAAAAGTAAAAAAAGAGAATGGAAAGCTAAAGAAAAAAATAGGTTTCCAGGGTTGAGAGAAACATGGTCAGTTTTGTTGGCTTCTCGAGTCACAAAAACAGACATCGGGATTCACTGGCAAAATGCTCTTAGTTTGGTTGTGCTATGGACATGGATAGAAAACCAATATTTTTCTTAATTTGGATGTGAATTGGACTAAGGCACGCTGGAATGTAATAGTTTGAGACTAGAACTGTTGGACCTATGTGAGCTGGTGGGTTCTATTCCTTGACATTGAAAGCGAGACAGAAGAAATCACACTTCTTGCAGAGATGAAGGACACACAGTGAGGGGAATCTACACTCAATTGAATGATCTCCGCCAGATCTAAATGGTTGAACTAATTCTCAGGGATACATTTCAATGCGAAAAAAACTTTTAAATGTCAAGGATGTTAAATGGGACATACAGTTCTTAGATCAAATGTATAACATCGCCAGTGATTCCAGAAAAGAGACATAACCTTGCTGATAAGTAAAAGGAGGAGAACAGCTTTGCATGCCAGGACATTGGGTGATGGGTGCTGCCCGCTTATAAATACCAGGCATTGCGGCATGTCAGAGAGGAGACGGTTCTCACTAATTTGATTTAGTATTTTGTATAGATTTAAACCAACTGAACTTGGACACAATACCCTACGAGTTTATGCATGGCAATTGTGTATCACTTTGAGTGAATAGAAGACACCTTGTTTACCAAAGGTGCGATCATTGACTTATCTGTTGGCCATTATGCTGTGAAAAAATAAGGGCATAGATGAAAGAATTTGCTTGAAATTTACTCATTTGATATGTAATTATCGTTAGGACATTTACGCTAGGGGATGAGCAGTTTGCGAAGATGTTACTGTCCAGATATAGAGACACATATCGAAATAAAAGTGCTTAAGCTAAGCTATGGTGCTGTTCGCGCAATGCACCTTCTAGGAGCTTCACAAATATCGCTGGCCTTTGTAAGGGAGACATGATTGATCCTGCCAGCAGCAGCAGCCATAACGTTTCTATCTCCGCTTATGATTCTGTTCTGATTTGATGATTTTCAAGCTTTTTGGGCATTATTCGACTTATTTAGCAGGATTCGACTGTAATTTGCGATAATCATCCCAGATTTTGTAATGCGCTTCTGGATTGCTTTCTAAGGAGAATGTAATGGTGCTAAGTAAAATAGATGTTTAGATTGAACTCATTGAGCAATTCCAGAAAATATGAAATGAGGTTTTTGGCCAAAATGTCAAAATTTTGCATATCAAGGCCTCATAAAAGTGATTTCAGAAGTTGCTTTGGATCGAGAGAAACATTTTGATTTAATATATACCTTAGTAAAAGTCTTCATTTTCAAGCCAAAAATCGCGATCGTTTGATTTTCGACGAAAACCATGAGGGGTGCCTCATGCTTTTTGGTCGATTTTTGGTCATGTTTTTTTGGACCTCAAAAAGTTGAGCAAAGGTATCAAGAAGTAAGTGCTAGTTAAGAGTAATGGTTTGGGACTATTCTGACGACCTAAAACGGATTCTAGCACAAGAAATCTTTGCTGGAATGCATCTAATATTCGCTGTGATCTGCATATATTTAAGTCGTAAGAGGTAATGCATGTATGGTATCTATCCCTATATGGATTGAATTCACAGAAACAAACTCGAAATATCGCAAGATAGTCAATCCACAGTGTTAGTAGGTCTTTTATAGCCGCTTTTGCTCAATAAGGTGCAGTTAAAAAGTGAGCTTGAAACCATCCAAGAATACGTTTTGAAATATCGGCGCTACAGCTTAAAAAATAGCAAGCTCTTAGAGCCAAATTTTGCAAGAAAACGAGAGTGTAATTGAGTTTCTGATGGAAAAGTTGACGTTGAGAGATGGATAATTTCCGAAATTAGCGATTTTTGAGCAACGGCCTTGATATAAAGCCTATTGTTGGAATCTGTAAGTTACAAGTAATGAAAAATAATTAAGAAAGATATCAAAGGAAGACTTTAAAAGTAATCAGATACGAAACCTAAAGATTTATCAATTGATTTGAGCGCATCTTACTTAAATAAAGTCATTATAGCTAAATCAATCAATCTAATTGTTCAATGAGTCAATACATCAAGTTCTGTAAATCCAATATTGATCATTATGAAGGATCCGACTACCGTTGAGTGTCTGAACTCCCGCAGCTCTACATACTCAACACTACGTATTTTACAGAAAAAGAGGAAACAGTTATTCCAAGTTCCTTGTTGATGCTAGAGCCTTTATATCTGGACCATTATATACCCATTTTGAGGGCTTGCTAAACATATAAAGGGGTTTTTTTTAACGCTACTTTGGTTGTAACATAATAAGCGAGGACAATGTCAGGAAAACAGAATTAAAAGAAAAGCTATTGCTTGTGTTTAGAATAATGAAATATAGACAGAGGAAATGCAATTAAAACTGAATATATCTATTAAGTTATTCCAAGTTTGAAGGAGGATTAAAACTAGTGTAAATTTCAGAGGTATTTATAGGTATTTGGCAGTGTCGCAGCAATAGGACCTTGATCTTGAATGCGGGATAATTGTGTAAGCTTCGAACAAGTTAGAGAAGATGTGTTATGTAAACGCTCATAGATCACTAGTCAGGAACAGCCAACAGAGATGATCCAGGATAGAATGATCTTCCTGGTAAATTTGACGGAAGAGCATTTGTCAGAATTGAAACCCACTTTCAGGGACGAAGGGACATATATTACCACATTTTAGGAACCAGGATATAGACTTCTAACCGTTTGATGGCACCACTCTCATATTCCTTTATACTGTCTTCTGAATAAAGAGATCGCGATCTATCACACATCTCTGCTCATGCTCAGATCTCCTCCTGTATTATGCAACATGGAATACATTTGCCTATCAGAGATAATCTATATCCTAAACGCATCGTTCAACTGCCAATTCAACCCGATCACTTCACTAATTGAGTTTTATTCCCCAAAAAATGAGATTTCGTTCCGACACCTACGATGCTTCCTCTAAAACCTGGGTTTTCAACCTTCAAATTGGAATTTACAATGGCAGTAACACCTTGGTAACGTTCATGTGATGCTGGAGACTATCAAATAAATTCAGGGGGTGGTATTACTAAAAACCATGTACAAATAAAATTTTATGTGAGCCACTGTAGCAAAAGTTGGCCTTGAGCGATGGGTTTTCAACAGTTTGGCAGGGGCTGAGCTATTAATACGAGTTGTAAATCCATGAGAACTGATGCTACTATAGCTTTTTTTATACTGTTGTTGTAACAACGTTCTAACCAGCACTGGACTGAAATAATAATACTTGTATAACATCTTCACATGATAAATTTAAAAGACATCCCTCACATGCCACTGTTTAATGCATGCTAGATCAAATGATTACACCTAATTTTATACTTTTAATTAACGAAGGACTTATATTGTATTCATTTGGCTACCCTTTTATTACAAACATAATATCATGATAAATGATAAATCAATAGGAGATCAACTAGCTAGAATCCTTCGGTCCCTGAACCTCTGAGCCAATCAAATTGCTTGAAAACTCCGCTGACCTAAAAAAAATTGCGAGAGTTTCCCCCTGCTTTGATGTGAGGCAAAATTTTAAGCGCCGCTATAATAGCAATATAGCCGCTGCTATCATCAAACTTCCCCCAAGTGCTAGAGCATGCCTTACTTACACCACCTAGCTTTAAATACTGGCATTGAGACCCTCAATCATCACTAAAGTAAGTAGCGATAACCAAGTGGAGGCGGCCTATCTACCTCCTAGCCTCGGATAGAGTCTTGTTGAGCTTCAGGGATAGGCACATCCACACAACGTAAAAAAGGTATGCTTCAAAGAAACATAAAAATAATAAAGGAAAGAATAAAAGAACATACTACTATAGGAGTATAGTAGTACGTAGGCAAAAAAGGGATACTCACCACACAAAGTGAGTCAAAGAAAAGTATAACAAGTACAACATCAGAGATGCTCAAAAGAGCTCGTTGTTGCAACAAAATTGCATACATGAGCAAAGTGCATGGTAATAGTCGAATGTAAAGTAACGCAAACACACAAAACTGCAAAAGCAATGGTGGTATAAGTTTGCACTGCAACATAATGACTAACGTTGTCTCATGTGAAGCCACAGAGGCAACGTAACCAGCGAAAGAAGAAGAAAGCGCAACAAAGTAAATATCATGATAAAATGCATTATCACGAGAAAGGAAGCAATAATACAAACGTTCAAAAAAGTCTTATATCATTGCAACCAGAAGAAAGAAGATACTTACCACTTACCACTTACCACCACCGTAGATAGACCAGAGGACACGCAATCACCGGATATAGACCAGAGAAAAAGCATGCACCAGACACAGTACACCAGAGAAGACCATATTAGCAACAGCAGCAGCAACACCAACACCATGGAAAAACCAGAGAACAAACGACACTAGAGACCAGACAAAGACCAAACAACAAGCAACACCAGCAGAGACCAGACAAAGACCAAGAAGCAGACAGCAGAGACAGCAGAAAAGGAATGGCAGCAGCACCCACGTCAAACAGGCAAAAAAATTATCAAAACCTAACAAACAAATTCAGTTAGTACTGATTCTACGTCTTCCAGTGCTCGTTTATCGAATGGTACCTACTATATCCCTCTTCAAAAAAGCAGTGTCAAGTTCTTTTAGCAATACAAGGCAGTGTGATCAGAAGTTGGAGTGTTATTATCATTCGAACGGTTTCAAAACCAACATGGTTTGATACTAAACGCGTTTTGCAAAAGGAAAAAAAAAAACTGGGATATGGAAAAATGAGAGGACGCCCTATCCGACGTCACGGCTTGTAAATTTGGCCTCAGTCTTTTGCCACAGCAGCTGTCGCTGCGGCACTCAAACTTGGATTTGTGCAGTTGCAATTTTTGTATTCAAATTTGACTTGATTTGACATCCTTTAAACGTTTTTGCTAAATTTGACTATTAAAATTGTCATTGTTATACTTTACTTTCTAATGCATCTATAAAGAGTCAATAAAGGCGCATCGAATGATGCTGGTTACATTTAGTTTTTAGACTGAAAATAATGAGCAGTTTTCAAAAATATGAAAACAGGTTTTCTGTGAATATGTCAAAATTTAGTATATAAAAGTTTCATAAAAAAAGCATCCAGTGTTGCATTGCATCTGCATGATCAATTTGGCCTAATATGTATTACAAGAAAAACCTTCATTTTTGGGGCGAACGCGATCGTTTGATTGTCAAGAATTTTCCCCTACTAATACACATGTAAATATGCGGATTTTAATGGATTTGCAACGACCCAAAAAGTTTTGAGATAAAGCATCAGTAAGTAAAGCGTGGCCAAAGGAGGCGTTTGGCTTTATTCCAAGCGTCCAGAAAGCTCTATAGCATGAGTTATTCGTGTTTCGAAATGGCCAAGTTTGTACAGAATTTGGTCTAAAAGTAAGGCGTAGTATGTCGTGCTGCCAAAGAATTAAGTAAATTAAAGTTCTGTCTAATGTCCTTAATGTATTGCATGGTATAGAACTCAATTGCTAAGTGACAGTAGCTTTTATTCTAATTCTAGGGCTTAAGTCATTCTTTTTATTTAGAATGCGTGATTACAATAAATTTTAGACTTGGTTGTTAATGATATCATGTAAATTTGTATCTTACAAATTTTTCGGATTGAACATGATACTTATGAGATCAGCAGGATGTCTTCGATGATCGTCCCTTACAGAGATATCATATTTGGACGTAAAACTGGACTTCAAGTCTACCAACGATGTTGAGCTCTCATAGTTATTGAGGATAAGTGGTTATTACTGGACACGTTAAGTCGGCGTCAGCACGACGGGAGGGGATGTTGTGCCAGAAGAGCTACAACTGTCTATAAAGATTAAGATATTTTTGATGGGTAGATATGTCTGTGTTGTGCAACAACATGGACAAGCTATGATAATTGAAGTGCATCTCAGCTATCTAAATACTGAGGTTCACCAGATGTGATAAGCGTTGTACAAGATAAATTGCTACTTTGGCATTCAGAACTTAGTATAAATAGAATAACTCTTGTCTTCATCAATAAATCATTAGTTTTTGTGTCTGATCTTATTCAAATAAGTCTTTTCTTGTTTTTATAATATCGAACATTTTTTATAAGCTACAAATAATAATCCTTTTATTTTTTGTGCTTAACAAGAATAAAAGATTCTATCGCTTAGAAAATGAGTTTTATACAATGCAGAACATCACAGGTATCAGACAAAACTTTAATTTATCTACTTCTTGGCCAACCCAACCTACTACGCCTTAGTTTTAGGTCAAATTCTGTTCAAATCTAGCCATTTTCAAGCATGAATAACTCACGCTACAAAGCGTTTTGAGCGTTTGGAATAGCACCAAACGACTCCTCTTGACAACGCTCTACTCACTAATGGTTTATCTCAAATTTTTTTGGGTCACTGCAAATTTATAAAAATCCTCATTTTTACATAAGTATCAGCAAGGGAAAATACTTGAAAATCAAACGATCGCGTTTTTCACCCCAAAAAACGAAGACTTTTCCTATGATACATATCAGACCAAATTGATTGTAAGGATGGAGTGCAACTCTGGAAGTTCTTTCTACGGGACTTTTATATGCTACATTTTGACATATTCGCAGAAAACCGGTTTTGAAACTTTCGCAAATTGCTCATTATTTTCAGTCTGAAAGCTCAATGTAATCAACATCATTCGATGCGCCTTTATTGACTCTCCATAATCATATTAGAAAGTTGAGTGTGACAACGACAATTTTCATAGTCAAATTTAGCAAAAACGTTTAAAGGATGTCAAATCAAGTCAAATTTGAATACAAAAATTGCAACTGCACAAATCCAAGTTTGAGTGCCGCAGCGACAGCTGCTGTGGCAAAAGACTGAGGCCAAATTTACAAGCCGTGACGTCGGATAGGGCGTCCTCTCATTTTTCCATATCCCAGTTTTTTTTTTTCCTTTTGCAAAACGCGTTTAGTATCAAACCATGTTGGTTTTGAAACCGTTCGAATGATAATAACACTCCAACTTCTGATCACACTGCCTTGTATTGCTAAAAGAACTTGACACTGCTTTTTTGAAGAGGGATATAGTAGGTACCATTCGATAAACGAGCACTGGAAGACGTAGAATCAGTACTAACTGAATTTGTTTGTTAGGTTTTGATAATTTTTTTGCCTGTTTGACGTGGGTGCTGCTGCCATTCCTTTTCTGCTGTCTCTGCTGTCTGCTTCTTGGTCTTTGTCTGGTCTCTGCTGGTGTTGCTTGTTGTTTGGTCTTTGTCTGGTCTCTAGTGTCGTTTGTTCTCTGGTTTTTCCATGGTGTTGGTGTTGCTGCTGCTGTTGCTAATATGGTCTTCTCTGGTGTACTGTGTCTGGTGCATGCTTTTTCTCTGGTCTATATCCGGTGATTGCGTGTCCTCTGGTCTATCTACGGTGGTGGTAAGTGGTAAGTGGTAAGTATCTTCTTTCTTCTGGTTGCAATGATATAAGACTTTTTTGAACGTTTGTATTATTGCTTCCTTTCTCGTGATAATGCATTTTATCATGATATTTACTTTGTTGCGCTTTCTTCTTCTTTCGCTGGTTACGTTGCCTCTGTGGCTTCACATGAGACAACGTTAGTCATTATGTTGCAGTGCAAACTTATACCACCATTGCTTTTGCAGTTTTGTGTGTTTGCGTTACTTTACATTCGACTATTACCATGCACTTTGCTCATGTATGCAATTTTGTTGCAACAACGAGCTCTTTTGAGCATCTCTGATGTTGTACTTGTTATACTTTTCTTTGACTCACTTTGTGTGGTGAGTATCCCTTTTTTGCCTACGTACTACTATACTCCTATAGTAGTATGTTCTTTTATTCTTTCCTTTATTATTTTTATGTTTCTTTGAAGCATACCTTTTTTACGTTGTGTGGATGTGCCTATCCCTGAAGCTCAACAAGACTCTATCCGAGGCTAGGAGGTAGATAGGCCGCCTCCACTTGGTTATCGCTACTTACTTTAGTGATGATTGAGGGTCTCAATGCCAGTATTTAAAGCTAGGTGGTGTAAGTAAGGCATGCTCTAGCACTTGGGGGAAGTTTGATGATAGCAGCGGCTATATTGCTATTATAGCGGCGCTTAAAATTTTGCCTCACATCAAAGCAGGGGGAAACTCTCGCAATTTTTTTTAGGTCAGCGGAGTTTTCAAGCAATTTGATTGGCTCAGAGGTTCAGGGACCGAAGGATTCTAGCTAGTTGATCTCCTATTGATTTATCATTTATCATGATATTATGTTTGTAATAAAAGGGTAGCCAAATGAATACAATATAAGTCCTTCGTTAATTAAAAGTATAAAATTAGGTGTAATCATTTGATCTAGCATGCATTAAACAGTGGCATGTGAGGGATGTCTTTTAAATTTATCATGTGAAGATGTTATACAAGTATTATTATTTCAGTCCAGTGCTGGTTAGAACGTTGTTACAACAACAGTATAAAAAAAGCTATAGTAGCATCAGTTCTCATGGATTTACAACTCGTATTAATAGCTCAGCCCCTGCCAAACTGTTGAAAACCCATCGCTCAAGGCCAACTTTTGCTACAGTGGCTCACATAAAATTTTATTTGTACATGGTTTTTAGTAATACCACCCCCTGAATTTATTTGATAGTCTCCAGCATCACATGAACGTTACCAAGGTGTTACTGCCATTGTAAATTCCAATTTGAAGGTTGAAAACCCAGGTTTTAGAGGAAGCATCGTAGGTGTCGGAACGAAATCTCATTTTTTGGGGAATAAAACTCAATTAGTGAAGTGATCGGGTTGAATTGGCAGTTGAACGATGCGTTTAGGATATAGATTATCTCTGATAGGCAAATGTATTCCATGTTGCATAATACAGGAGGAGATCTGAGCATGAGCAGAGATGTGTGATAGATCGCGATCTCTTTATTCAGAAGACAGTATAAAGGAATATGAGAGTGGTGCCATCAAACGGTTAGAAGTCTATATCCTGGTTCCTAAAATGTGGTAATATATGTCCCTTCGTCCCTGAAAGTGGGTTTCAATTCTGACAAATGCTCTTCCGTCAAATTTACCAGGAAGATCATTCTATCCTGGATCATCTCTGTTGGCTGTTCCTGACTAGTGATCTATGAGCGTTTACATAACACATCTTCTCTAACTTGTTCGAAGCTTACACAATTATCCCGCATTCAAGATCAAGGTCCTATTGCTGCGACACTGCCAAATACCTATAAATACCTCTGAAATTTACACTAGTTTTAATCCTCCTTCAAACTTGGAATAACTTAATAGATATATTCAGTTTTAATTGCATTTCCTCTGTCTATATTTCATTATTCTAAACACAAGCAATAGCTTTTCTTTTAATTCTGTTTTCCTGACATTGTCCTCGCTTATTATGTTACAACCAAAGTAGCGTTAAAAAAAACCCCTTTATATGTTTAGCAAGCCCTCAAAATGGGTATATAATGGTCCAGATATAAAGGCTCTAGCATCAACAAGGAACTTGGAATAACTGTTTCCTCTTTTTCTGTAAAATACGTAGTGTTGAGTATGTAGAGCTGCGGGAGTTCAGACACTCAACGGTAGTCGGATCCTTCATAATGATCAATATTGGATTTACAGAACTTGATGTATTGACTCATTGAACAATTAGATTGATTGATTTAGCTATAATGACTTTATTTAAGTAAGATGCGCTCAAATCAATTGATAAATCTTTAGGTTTCGTATCTGATTACTTTTAAAGTCTTCCTTTGATATCTTTCTTAATTATTTTTCATTACTTGTAACTTACAGATTCCAACAATAGGCTTTATATCAAGGCCGTTGCTCAAAAATCGCTAATTTCGGAAATTATCCATCTCTCAACGTCAACTTTTCCATCAGAAACTCAATTACACTCTCGTTTTCTTGCAAAATTTGGCTCTAAGAGCTTGCTATTTTTTAAGCTGTAGCGCCGATATTTCAAAACGTATTCTTGGATGGTTTCAAGCTCACTTTTTAACTGCACCTTATTGAGCAAAAGCGGCTATAAAAGACCTACTAACACTGTGGATTGACTATCTTGCGATATTTCGAGTTTGTTTCTGTGAATTCAATCCATATAGGGATAGATACCATACATGCATTACCTCTTACGACTTAAATATATGCAGATCACAGCGAATATTAGATGCATTCCAGCAAAGATTTCTTGTGCTAGAATCCGTTTTAGGTCGTCAGAATAGTCCCAAACCATTACTCTTAACTAGCACTTACTTCTTGATACCTTTGCTCAACTTTTTGAGGTCCAAAAAAACATGACCAAAAATCGACCAAAAAGCATGAGGCACCCCTCATGGTTTTCGTCGAAAATCAAACGATCGCGATTTTTGGCTTGAAAATGAAGACTTTTACTAAGGTATATATTAAATCAAAATGTTTCTCTCGATCCAAAGCAACTTCTGAAATCACTTTTATGAGGCCTTGATATGCAAAATTTTGACATTTTGGCCAAAAACCTCATTTCATATTTTCTGGAATTGCTCAATAAGTTCAATCTAAACATCTATTTTACTTAGCACCATTGGAAGCACGTTGAAAAATACTCCAAAAATGTGTTAGGAAGCATCGGATGATCATCACGTTTTATATAGTCGAATAGCACAAAATGTTCTGGCAAGTCGAGAAGAGTTGAAATTTGTCCAATCTTAAACAGTAAAAGCATACTGAGTTTGAATTAGATTCTGCTGGCGGCACTCCTGTTGGCTGAACCAAATGCCTTTCTGATGATGGCAATGCTAATCAAATGGAGATCATAGAGCTGAAAGGACAATTGCTTAGTTTAGATAATTTTTTCTTTGTTTTTGATGAGAGGCTTTCCCTGCAAGTGTCTTTTACAATGACAACGTCTCAAAAAAGTCGCTCTATATCTTATAGAAGCCCTGTCTACGTATGGCCAGCTTCATGTCGCCACCTTAAGAGCAATACCATCGAATGGTATGGCAATTCTACTACCAGAAAAAAGACATGAATGAAGGATATGGTATACATATGCTGCATAAAACGTGAACTCCCTTTCACATTGTCTCAATAATAGCTTTCATTTGATATCAGTGGAGTATAAGCAAAAGCGGATGCAGGGACGACATCTCCCCCCCCCCCCGCCTCCCAGCCTTCCAACTCTGATATAGCCTTTCTTTTACTATGAATTGGTTGTTTAAAATCTACTTGATATACCAAGTTTGTATTATCTTTGATTTGGGATGTTGTCGGCAAGAGCCCGCAGGGCGAACCCATCATCGAGCGTAGCGATACCGATAATCTAGTTAGATTGAGTACATGCTTTCCTCTACAAACCCTCAAAATATTTGAAAAGCAAGCTTGTATGAATAGAAGCTATAGGATGACTTTCAAAAGTTGTGCCGTTTGATACGCATATTAATTCTGTATAAGTTTGCTATGAAGTAAAAGCACTGGCTACTATTGAAAATGCTATCTTAAAAGGATCAAAAAGTACAAGTAGCAGCACATTGGTGTCAAGCCAACAATAGCTCGTTGATCACAACGGTTGCAGAACTAGTTTAATGACAGTTCTAGGACGTTAGCATAGTCTAATATGTAGTAGATATTGATCTCGTATTGTGCCATAACCTGCTTGATAAGTTACTACTTTCAAGTTATCGATAGATAATTGGCATGTTGGTGAGTGATGCTTGCAAAAGTAGATGACTACAACTTGCTTCTTTCTACTCCATCAAGCCTTCCAACTTTAGGTATAAATATTCCTCCTGCTCAAGAATGCCATGTAGATCACCTCACGGGCTGGGTGTTTCAGGAACCAAGTTTCCAGCCATGTATACTTTGTTCAGATTACCATATACTTTGTCTTTGTGAAGTGCTACTCCCTACCACACATTAGGCCCTGCAAGTACAAAATTGTGTTCACTCTGAATATTCAGCGTCAATTTGGGATAAAAAAAGAATAGTTTATTGAACTTGTCTCTCTACTAGTAGTTCTACACACTTCATGTACTGATGGTATGATCGTAGTCGATTGTAGGAATAACAGAACTCATGAATTTCAAGAAAATAATTAAATATCTATGAGCTTGGTCAGTGGATGCCTTTTGCATTAACCGAGTTGAGCAAGAATACTTACTGATCCACACGGATGCCAGACTCCCCCTCGTTGGCGCCCTCGTTACCTCCTAGGCCAGCAGATTTACCATCGCCCATTCTCTCAATAATCTTCTTCATGACTTCAGCATGTTTGCAAGGATGAATTGATGCCAAACTAAGAGCCAAGTGAGGGTGTGTTTCAATGGTTACCGTCTTCTTGACATAGTCAGGAGAGACATCCTCAAACACCTGATTGGATGTTAAGGGACGGCGCTCCTCATCATATCCAAATAGCCAAATACGTGGAGTTCGATAGTATTTATCGTAGGTGATGAAGACATCATAAGTTCTCACTTGCAGTACCTTGTCGCTAAATCCAAAACATGTAAGTCTATAAGCGAGCAAAAGAGAATATATCGCACTTACTTGCTATCCTTGATATTGGGTTGTGCGACAGACTACGTAAAGCAGTGTGTAAGCAAATTACTCTCATTCATTCAATAATGCTACTCACAGGATCATCCTCTTCTTCCACTTGATCATCCATATCTGGAATATCATCCATGTCTGGTATATCATCAAGATCAGGGATATCCTCAACGTTCAGTTTCTCCAAGCCCTTTTTAATCTCTGCTTCTTCCTCCTCCTCGGTCATGATAGTTTGAGCAATCTCATCCATAGTCTTTGTTACTCTTGTGCTATGCGTGAACATCCAATCATCGCCATCATTATCAAATTCATCCTTGACTTGAGTCTCTGAATCATCTTCGACATACTCCATTTGACGAGCTCGCCTTATACATGGAACTAGAAATAAGACACTAGTTACTACAGTTATGTTTTATACACACATGCATTCATGATCTGTACCATTGCGAGTAACGAGAAATTGCTTATCGCTGGGTAAATAGTCTCTCTTCTTATCCTCTAATCCTGACTCCCATTGCCATGTCGGACACTTGTAAACCAAGAACTCTCCAGCAGCGACAAACTATGTAGATAAGAGGCATTTAGAAAATCCAAGCGAGTAAGAAACAAAATAGAAAAAAAAAGTACTTCTTCGGGTGTTAGACAACCTGTTTCCTTGAACTTTGAGTTCTTCAACACAGGAGCAAGATAGTCTCTGAATTTCTGAAAGTTGGAAAAAACTTTGTTATAGGCATCTTGTACGGACATGGTGGTGTATAATGTATTGCGTGAATAAAATAAAATAAAAAAGAAGAAAAGGTTCAACAAGCTGGAGTTATGCTGATAAAATAGAGCTGCGTGAATGCTGACCATCGCTAGGCTCACGCGCGTCAGGTGAGCCCATGCCTATTTTACAGTCAGTGCAAGGCAAGATGGAAAAGAAAGCGATTTCTGATCAACTCGTTTGAGATACCCCCCCCCAACAAAACAGCGATTCATGCAACAGAAGTTTGGATGTGCTTGAGCGATGGAAGATAATGCCTCATTCACGCTTAAACGCATGATCAAACAGTGACATGTGGAGGTAAAAAATATAAGCATGATTTTTAATATTCTTGCCGAAGATCCAGGAGCGTATGATTAAAGACCGCGCAGAATTTCATGGGTTACATACTATCGTCCTTTGGAGCTTCAACATGTTTGTACGGCACTTTAATAGGGGGTTCATCATAACATAAGAATGAAGTAAGTGTGTTTGTTTGGATGTAACGTTAAACAAGATGCAACAAAATCAGTGGGGATCAATTAGGATCAATTCCTCCCTTATTACACCAATGGTGGTCCCAAATGCCGGCCATTGTGCACATAATAAAATCATGTTTTATGCCACATTGGCCATATCATCAAGTTATATCGAGAAAATCTTGGTTAATCTGGGAGTTTCTCGGTTACAACAAACATTTGAACTTCCGGAAAACCTTATGGAAAATGGAAAAAAAGAGCTCAAGATATAAAAAGCTAGCCAACCTATATACCCATCCCGTTATCTCTTTTCTTCTTATTTTTCAATTTTTTTATAAAAAAAAAAAAAATAGAAACACTCACTATGGTCAACATCCAAACTGTCTCTACTGAACCTTTTGAAGGTCAAAAGCCTGGTACCTCAGGTCTCAGAAAGCGTGTCAAGGTATTCCAACAAAAGAACTACACCGAGAACTTTATTCAAGCCATGCTGGAAGCTATTCCTCAAGCTGATGGTGGCGCCAAGGGTGCTACTCTTGTCGTTGGTGGTGATGGCCGTTATTACTCTGATGAGGTCCTTCAAGTGATTGTTAAATGTAGTTTGGGTCAAGGCGTAAGTTATTCGGAGTGATATCATGCAAAATGTCGCATTCAATTCACGCGTTATCTATAGGTCTCTAAATTGATTGTCGGCCGCAATGGTATTGTCTCCACTCCTGCTGCTTCTAACATCATTCGTAAGCGCAAGGCTACTGGTGGTATTCTCTTGACCGCCTCTCACAACCCTGGTGGACCTGATAGTGATTTTGGTATCAAGTACAACTGCTCCAATGGCGGCCCTGCTCCCGAATCTGTTACCAACAAGATTTACGAAATCTCAAAGACCATCAAGGAACTCAAGCTCGGTGAAGCACCCAAGGTTGATTTCTCCAAATTGGGTACTCAACAGGTTGGTAATTTGACTATTGAAATCATCGATGGTGTGGATGATTACGTCGCATTGATGAAGGAGATCTTTGATTTCGAGGCCATCAAGTCCTTCTTTGATAACAACAAGGATTTCAAGATGCTGTTTGACGGTATGAATGGTGTCACTGGTCCTTATGGCCATCGTCTGTTCGTTGAGGAATTTGGTCTTCCCGAATCCAGCGTGATGCGTTGTGTCCCCAAGCCTGATTTCGGCGGTGCTCATCCCGATCCCAACTTGACTTATGCCCATGATTTGGTCGAAGCCGTTGAGAAGCAGGGTCTTGATTTCGGTGCTGCCTCTGATGGTGATGGTGATCGTAACATGATTATTGGCAAAAAGGCTTTCGTCACTCCCTCTGACAGTGTTGCTATTATCGCCCATTATGCCAAGGAAGCCATTCCTTACTTCAAGAAGCACGGTGTCAATGGTTTGGCACGTTCCATGCCCACTTCTCAAGCTATTGATTTGGTTGCCAAGAAGATGGGTGTTGAACACTTTGAAGTTCCCACTGGTTGGAAGTTCTTTGGTAACCTGATGGACGCTGGTCGTTGCTCCATCTGTGGTGAGGAATCATTCGGTACTGGTTCTGATCATATTCGTGAGAAGGATGGTCTTTGGGCTGTCTTGGGTAAGCTTGACTGAAGATAAAAAAAATCATGTTGTTTATGTAATACTGACATTCAAACTGCCATTGTAACATAGCTTGGTTGAGCATCATTGCTTATGTAAACAAGGACAAGAAATCGGGTGTCCAAGATATCCTTCAAGCTCATTACAAGGTGTACGGTCGCAACTTCTTTTCCAGATACGATTATGAAGAGGTGGATGGCCAACGTGCTGAGGATATGGTAAACCGTCTTCGTGATCAAATCTCCAAGAAGGAATTGGAGAACAAGACTGTCGGTGGATTCACTATTGACAAGGCTGATGATTTCGAGTACTTGGATCCTATTGACGGCAGCGTCTCCAAGAACCAAGGTATCCGTATCATCTTCAAGGACGGCTCTCGTATCATTATTCGTTTATCTGGTACTGGTTCTCAAGGCGCCACTGTTCGTCTCTACGTTGAAAAGTATTCCAACAATGCTGCTGAATATGCCGACGATGCTCAAGTTGGTTTGAAGCCCTTGATTGATGTTGCCTTGGAATTATCTGAACTCGAGAAGTTCACTGGCCGCAAGGAACCCACTGTCATTACCTAAATCAAGCCATCGCCATACGTTTCATATACGATATTCCCTGCATTATATATATTCGCTATTTGCACACACACACACACACACAACAACAACACTCTTTACATATAACAACAAAAAAATCTATTCATCACATCTAGTAATAAATAAAGCATTAAACCGTTTGGTTTGTACAGCAATGTAATAATTATGGCAGCTTTTGGTCTTTTTTTTTTTTGAAACTATCGAGTATAGTAGTAGCCATTGCATCCTTTAAACACTGGATCATTCACTTTGACAATGCGCTTCAAATGATATAGATGCAAGTGCTCTTGATGCACCTGTTTTGAGTTTGGATAGATCCTTCGAAAGAGCAAGCAGAAGCAGCTGTTTCAGAAAGAGCAACCGCAAGGATCTGATGTCAACTCGAGTCTTGCCTAAACATTAAGGTTTTGTTCATTAATTTCTTGTGCAACTGGGGGCAGCGATTGCTCTTCCAAAGCTCAATGTCGCAGCCCCATTCAATATACCTTGTTTGTATGTTTAACGAGTATCAAGACGACATCAACAGATTGGATCAGATATGTCACTGCGCGCAGTATTCAAAAGTAGTATCTAATTCCAGTCATTGGATCAGAACAATGTCCTCGTGAGGATGGGAAGAATCAGACGGAGTTGGTACATATGCCATTGTTGTAAACGAGTAATCGCCCATAATGCTCAGCCGTTAGTGTTAAAGAGCAAGTGCTGCTTTCAGATTCGTTCAAGGCATTTGAGGCTCCAGAACCATGCACTGGTGGTGTTTCAAGCGTGCTCTGTCTATTATGCAACCCTGGAAAATGTGCGTTACTGCCCTACAGGAACAGGGAAAAAGCACAGCATGATTCGAGATTTCATCCAGCAACGATCGAGACCCTTTTTCCATTAGCAATTCCCAGTCCATTCTTGTCAATTTCTCATGGTTAAACTGAAAGGCTATATCAACAAAAAAAAAAAAAAAAAAAAAAAAGGTAACTTTTTGTACCACCAATTGTATTCTGTTTCGATAAAGAAGCATCAGGCATTCTGATATTGCTTGCGCCTTTCCATGGCTTTTCGCTAGGACAGATCAAACATGCAAGCTTTAAGGGAACAAATTAGAAGCGTTGAACATTTACCATACAGGATTGATTATATAAACATTTTAGTGCAAAGAATTGGCTTTCAATCATAAGCCAGTGAGATGTATAGATCAAGGCACTCAAGTGATACAGAAATCAGAAGCAGGATGGTTCAACAAAGAAGCTTGATTTGATACGTCAAGAGCAGTAATAAGGTGGTCACATCAACATGTTCTTGTACAACACATTCTTGTGATAATCTTCACACACACACACACACACACACACACACACACACACACCCACACATACACACATTGCTTGGGTTCCTTTTCCCTTTTCTCTCTCTCTCATTAATTCGTTTGAATGTCATTATGGTTTTTTCAGATATTGCTCATAAGGCCTTGAACGGATTCTCTTCATCTACATCCAACGCACCGACAATAACCGCAGAAAATGACATGACCATTTTAGCACCAGATGGATTGACATTGGAGATGGTGCTGCTGAATCAGACACCTCCACCCTTCAGTCTGAAGGATTTCTCCGAGTATTTGAAGCTGACATACTGCAACGAGAATCTGCTCTTTTATGAAGCGGTGATAGAGTACAAGGATCGATGCTCAGCCTACTTTGATGTACAACTGGATGAAAATGCATTGCACTCCTGCAAGCCAGTGCCTGTTATCTTATCAGATAATCGAGTGTTTGACTTTTCCACTTTCACCAAGCATATATTGACGTCTCGAGAACAGCTCTGGTTTGACACCTTGATCTACAAATTTGAAGTCATATTGAAGGATTTCATCCTGTCTGATGCACCGCAAGAAATCAATATACCATATGAAGTTCGCCATCAGCTATTGCAGTCATACCAAACACAACAATTGTATCACCCTGCCTTGTTATTTCCCGCCTGTAGCGCTGTTATTGAACTACTGAGGATCAGTGCATTTATACCATTTGCAACTGATCCAAATAGACTTTATTGCCCCATGAAAAAGAAGAGTTTCATCAAAAGACAAAAGAGCAGCCCAGTCATATCCACAAACATCGATTCCTATTCTGCACCAATTCCTGCATTGCCGCCCATGCCGCTAACGCCTCCTCCTCCTACACCTCTGCCAACAGACATTACCTCATCCACCTCTGTTGGCTTTCTCAAGCGCATCACTGCTACATTCAAGATTCGCTATGCTTCATCCTCCTCCTCCTCCTCCTCACAAAATGAAGCAGCAGCAGCAGCAGCAGCCGCAGCAGCAGAGGCAGACAACCAAATGGCCCTACCTCCTCAATCACCAAAGCAACCATCCAATTGGCGCCAAGTGAATACACCACCATTTGCATTTAATACAACAGTGCCAGCATTACCATCATCTCCTCCCATAGCTGTACCCATGGCAGTGACACCGCCATCCATCATCAAAAGCTCCACAAGCACAAGCAGCATCAATAGCAGTAGTACTACTGGTAGCAGCGTTGATAGCCTGCAACATGGCACCTTTTTAAAGCATTTGAATTCGACACATGGTGGCTACAGTATCAGAAAATCATTAAGCAGCGGCACAGCTGCTATTGCAAGCCATCATGGCCATTAGATTTCTACATCTCTTGTATCATATTATATCCCTTACTGTATTTCTAGACAATAAAATGTATCAATATTCCTATTTCCTATTAAAACCCCATTATCAATGCAGAATCGTACATTTTCAGAAAGCGTTTTGTCACAAAATTTAATTAAATTTAATATAATTTTGCCATGAAAGCAAGCTCGGTTGCCGTTTCCGTCGTTGGCTTGCATTTAGGTCGCTTTCAGGAGACATGCGACTCTGTGAAATGTATTGCTGGCTGTCTGCTCTGAAACAAAATACAGCCACAATCGAGCATGGCATCGACTCAAACACTGCTCGGCCGATGATGGGCAGTCTTGATGATCCTACTCTTGTGAATCAGGTCTCCCTAGCAGAGTTCATCAAGGGGCATGGCCCGCGGGGGCGAACTACACTGGTTTAATCAACCCAGAATGCCACGTGATGTTGAAAGTTTACCCTTCTCGCTTCTGCTGCTGCAGGATCAAGCATTTAAATCAATGACGCAAAAAAGGTCCATATTCTTCTTTTTGGTCTTCTTTTCTGTTTTCACATTTCTTTACACATTGTTCTTCATCTCGCACCCAGTTCATACAGCCTTCATCCAGCGCAACATGTCCTACTATTGCCACGAATGTGCACAAAGAAGAGAAGTAGTGTATCATCCATTAGCCTGCGCAGTGTGCGGAAGCGAGATAATAGATTCTGTAAGAAGCAACACATCAAATAGCCAAAGCCCATATTCATCTGTTGTCCTAGATACCGATTGTCAATGAGGAAAGCAGCGAAGAGGAAGAATTGCAAGAGTTCTTTTCTGAGATTGACATGTATTGTATGTAAGCGTCATCAAGACCTGAGAAAAGGTGATTGAACACATGTACTAGACAATGCTCTGGCACGAGAGCAAGCTCAGGATGACGCTAATTTCCCCAGCTTCGAGGACGAGGAAGAAGAGGGCAGCGAGGAGGCTTTGGAGGAGAGATGTCTATTCGAGCAACTGGCATCCATGTACAATCATCCGGTTGCCAGAAA
This sequence comes from Mucor velutinosus, assembly GCF_035048745.1. Taxonomy (NCBI): domain Eukaryota; kingdom Fungi; phylum Mucoromycota; class Mucoromycetes; order Mucorales; family Mucoraceae; genus Mucor; species Mucor velutinosus. Next base: position 66,908 of record NW_027041896.1, on the reverse strand, counting down.
CTTTACGAGCAGCAGCACGCATCCCTTTATAGCATCATCCTCGGGATCCGATACACCTACCGTTTTGAGAGAGCTAGCCGAGAGACTGCATCGCAATGAAGCAGAAGAAGCAGAGGAAGAGGCGGATGATACTGAAGATGACGGGGACATTATCTCGTACGATGTGCGCTTTGAACAAAGAGCAATGAATGAGAACAACGAATTGGAACCGCCGCATGCAGACAGGACGTGGGAAACGCCCATCGCACCAGAGCCAGAAACCGAGAGCCTATTCCACCTGCCATTTGCTCGATTTGGAAGACTGTTGGAGTAAGTTGTGTAGGGGCAGGGTGTCTGAGGCCAACCTTTCACTAACTCGAGGTTGCAGTGCCATGTACAGCTATCGCTCTGATGATGAATCTGATGAAGGCGATGGCGAATATCACCGAAGAAGCTTCTTGGATAATCTAGCAGACATCTTGTCAGATTACACCTCAGAGTCAGTATGCACCATGTTGAGAAGAAATAGACGTAGTATTCACCAGGTTTCTAGAGCTCGTCAGCAACAATCCGTTACCACACCCTCAGCAACAGTAGATGTCATTGTCAAAAGCTTGCAGAAATCATGTTTAGACTCATCTGATCCATGTAAACAAATGGCACTAGGTTCAAAATCCAAATATTTGCTCATCTGCAATGATTTTTAGTGGTACACGATGAATGCATTATCTGCCAGGAGGTATATGGAACGTCCATTGAGATCTTCCACTTGCCTTGCCAGCATAAATACCATGGTGTTTGTATCACAAAGTGGTTTAGTGTCAATACATCGTGTCCAATATGGTAAACGAAGCTTGAAATTCCTGCAAATCATACCATTAAATGCTCTGTATATCTAGCCGGCACCCTGCAGATAAAGAACAGCAACAGAATCAAGCAATGCAACAAGGTCAGCAGCAGCAGCAAAGTGGCAGACCGCAAAACACAACGCCTCCGTCTATCACACTAGATGGCTTTAGTTCGCCTACCTCATCCGCGCCTTCTCTGCCTTCAACTTCCTCCTCGTTTGTATCTGCAACTCATGAAGGTACTTTGATTGCTTTTGCTTACATACTTGTGCACTTCCATTAACCACACATTACAATCTACACAGTAGAGCGCTTTGATTGGTCAGCTATGCGCATTGTGCCAGGGCATGCTCCTTCTCTGACGGATAGCGATCAAAGTGAGGATGTTGTTTTGGATGTGTGGCAGAATAGCGACACAGAGCCAAGTCGAGAACAAAACGAACAAGAGGAGCACGACACAGATTCGGATGATGATATCGTTCGTAGTTTTGAGAGATCCATTTCATCCGTGCTGTCACCTAGAGTGCTAAACACAATACTGGGTGGTGATTCTGACTCCAGAAGTCAGGGAACAAGAGATGTTTATCCACCTTTGAATCCCATGGATTTCTATATGACAGATCGTTATCGCACACCTTCGCCGCGCATTAGATGGGATATCAGCAGTGTGCATGATGACGACGATGATGATGATACCATGTTGATGGATTGGGTGCACAACTCGTCCATGGATGAAGTGGACTAATAGTTACACCGTCATCGTTGGTCGAATGTCCATGCTCTACCCCTCACATTTTATATATATATAGCAATCACTCTCTTATATACCAAATTATTGTATACATATCTATAGCATCACCATCTAATTTGCATAAAGCACGACTCAACTTACTAAAAATATCTTTAATTTAATCTGATCTAATGGTATCTATTGAATGCGTACGGATACATGATGCATCGTGAATGGTATTGTTGGTCACACTGATCATGGCAGATTTAGAACAGCTGGCATTGCGGAGGTATTCAAATCAAAAAAGCAGGCGTAGACCTCAGAAAACAAGATATTAGAACTACCATATGACAGCTGCAGCCATTAATTTCATAGTATTATGGAGCGAAATGGGTTGCTTTTTAACCCAAGGCCAATCTTGTGTTAGATATCATGCTCCCTGTTAATGATACCAATCAAGTGTTCACACTACCACACCTACAAATTGTGTGTAATTTCAAGCGAAAAGAATACACTTCATATAAAATTTCATGTTACACTTTTTGCTTTTGTTGGGAGGTTATCGGATCATGCAAAGTCAAAGCAATTCGTTTATAGCTAAAACTCATACAGAGTTGCCTTTCCAGTAAATTGCAACTGCCAAAGATGTGATTTATACCGTGTAAATAAACTCTATAAAACAATACATAACGAAAGTTGACAGCTTTCAAGCCCTCATATCTTGACATGTAGGCGTTTCTGAGCCACCGAAATGACGCCAAACAATTGTACTTGAGTAGTAGTAACTTCCTGACACCTTTGCTCAACTTTTCGGGCCAAAAATCGACTAAAAAGCATGAGGAGTACCTCATGGTTTTCATCGAAAATCAAACGATCGCATTTTTCACCTTGAAAAATGAAGACTTTTACTATGGTATACGAGCCTTTCAGCACTTCGGGTGGTTTCCTGACCTACGCTTCGCTTCGGTGGAAACCAACCTACGTTCAAACGGCTCGCGCTGCCGCGGGCCTTTGGCTAATATCCCAAAATTAATAGAGCTAAAATGTTAGAAGAGGAACCCTGATTGTTGATTGATACATAATCACTAATCATATGAGTGTTTATGCTTCGGATGGTTCTCACCGAAGCGTAGCGAAGGTAGAGAACCAACCTGCGCAGCGGCAGCTCGTGCTACTGATTGCTCTTGCGTATTTTATCAAAATACTGCTACTTTCATTTTGACCCTCCACTTACACATAGTAACCCTTCATATTATCTGTGGATCTGATTCTTATGTGATGTTCTACATCCATATACACGTAGCTACTTCATATACGGGCAAGCAGCATACTGGTATTCCCACTTTTTAGTCCTTAGTGTCCCTAATACAGAAAGTATGAGTGCATTTGAGCTGAATTTTCTTGCGTTCAAGGCCGTTTTAGATCGTCAGAATAGCCCCAAATGGTTGCTTTCATCTGGCAGTTACTTTCTGACACTTTTGCTCGACTTTTTGGGGACCAAAAAAACATGGTCAAAAATCGACCAAAAAGCATGAGGTATCCCTCATGGTTTTCATCGAAAATCAAACGATCGCATTTTTCATCTTGATAATGGAGACTTTTACTATGGTATATCTTGAATCAAAATGTTTCTATCAATCCAAAGCAACCTCTGAAATTATCTTTGTGGGACTTTGATATGTAAAATTTCGACATTTTGGCCATAAATCTCTTTTCATATTTTTACAAATCATTCAATAAGTAAATTCAAAACATCTATATAACTTGGTACCATTGGAAGCGCCTTGAAAAGTACTCCAGGAAAGCTTAAGGAAGCATGGGGTGATTATCATACTTCACTTAGTCGAATCTGCAAAAATAGCTCGATCGAGTCCAGAATCATCAAAATTTGTCCAATCTGGGACAGACTATGATTCTGGGTTTGAATTAATTTTGGCTGGTGGGGCCAGCTGGAAAACTCATGCCCTTTTCATAAGGCAATACAGTAGTAAATGCCCTTGAAGCGTATAGAAAGTAGGTGGAATGTCATAGCACTATCGTTTATAATGATATTTTATTGCCTTCTATATCGTTCATAATGATATTTTATTGCATTCTATATTTAATAACGTTAGTCTGGACATTGACAATGCATGGGTTGCATAAAATGTCTGCAGTAAGTAGTGAAATCTCTGAGGCTCCGAGCTGTCGTTCAAAGAAAACGTTGGTAGCATTGAGCAGAGGAAAGAGGATAGAAATAATAGTGGTTTTTATTGATTGATTGTAAAATCATTATTCTCATATGAGCCAGGTCTGATAGATGCCTTGAAACTCAGGTTCCATATTAGGATTGTAAAGTGCAAAAGGACTGAACATTTATTATGTTATGATATGAGCCAGGTCTGATAGATGCCTTGAAACTCAGGTTCCATATTAGGATTGTAAAGTGCAAAAGGACTGAACATTTATTATGTTATGATATGAGCCAGGTCTGATAGATGCCTTGAAACTCAGGTTCCATATTAGGATTGTAAAGTGCAAAAGGACTGAACATTTATTATGTTATGATATTGAATCAAAGTGTTTCTCTCAATCCAAAACAGCTTCTGAAACCACTTTTATGAGGCTTTTATATGCAAAATATGACTATTTTCGCTGAAAACCTCATTTCAAATTTTATTAAATTGCTCAATAATTTCAGTCAAAACACTTATTACAATTAACACCATTGGAAGCGCCTTGAAAAGTACTTCAAAGATGTATTAGGAAGTATTTTTTTTTTTTTTTTTTGTAGGGGAGTCGAGCTCCAGGTTTTATTTAAAGTCCTTAAAATGTCATGCTGAGGGATAGAAAAGACTGTTGGTGGACCCAATGTCTGCAAAGAAGGGGAATAAGATATTTTTGAATTAAGTTGGGAAAGAAATCTACTGCTAATAAGGTGCGACACCTAGAGCCAAAACAGTCTTGCGGAAATCGTCAAAATATAGATAATGGATAGAGTACAAAACACCAAACGAGGACATCAGTACTACTTCAAAAAATCAAACAACTTGCGTTCACCAGGATTTGAACCGGGATCCTCCCGTTGGCATACGGGAGTTTTTACCACTTCGCCCTACCACCAGGGGCTTGTATTAGGAAGTATGAGATGTTCAACAAGACTTTCATAGTCGAATATACAAAATAGATAGAATCAAGTCGAAACTGACGAATATTAAACCAATATGGTGCAAATTCTTAACCCGGAGTTTTAATGTTTTGGCTGGCAAATGCAGTGCCGTATTCCCTTCCTGAGACAACAATGTTCTGAAGCTAATAACAAGAGAATTACGAATCGACTGGCACTATAGCTTATTCTAGATATACCTTTCTTAAGCTCTGTTGCTTATCTTTATATTTATAAAGGCTTTTTGGTACAAATTGCAAAGCCAAATGCGTGGGTTAGTGTGATATCCTATCCAGAATACCAGATCGCAAAACCGTTTGAATCAGTGATAACAAAAGCTAATACGCGACGATAAAGCATCAGGCATTGATTTTATGACCATAGAGCCAAGAAAGTGCCTGAAATAATTCGATAAATGTGAAACATGAGGAGGCAGATGTACGTTCAAAGATGTTGAAATAAAGATTACATGTGTACGCCATCGCAATCAACATTGGCATATGTTTTCAAGTGCGGGAGCCAAGGCAATCCCATATAAATATATAAAATAAGCCGTGTTTCAGTTTCACCATTCAGATCAAGTGTGTATGTATGTGTGTGTGTGTGTGTGTGCATGTACCTTTAATCATGCAAATGCAATCAATTATCGTTTTTTTTTTTTTTTTTTTTTTTTTTTTGTTTAGATCAAGATGAGCAGAATGGCCTGATTTGAAAATTAAATACAGACAGATTGGCCTTACTCAGCATACATGTGTATCAAAGACCTACAGCTTGACTATTCCTGGCTGACTGACTTCATGTGAGAAATGGCGTCAATTGAACATGTACACACAATAACCAGCTATAAGGCATTTTCTGGTAATGATTTGTGGATTCCCCAACATGTAGAAACTCTTAAAAATTGGGGCATGTCATATAAATACTTTTGCTGGTTCCAAGGAGCAATCTCCAAACTAGGAGACAGCTCCAAGTCTCCCTTGCTCCTTTAAAGCGTCGGTAGGCAGTAGGCTTCTATATTTGAGGGTGAGAAAATAAGCATGTGCATTCAGTTCATGTCTTCGGGATCATCAAGTGACCACTTTATAACGTTAAGCAAATGGAATGCGAGCATTTGACCTTTGCCAGTTGTGATTCAACATGTCATTCTGCCAATCATATTGTACATGTCATCTCCATCATGCTGAAGCTCGTGATAATGATGGGCCTATATATAATAAGCTTTTACGTGCATTCTACCTCTTTTTTCTCTTTGTCATCAGTCCTCTCAATAGACATGTCGCCTATTATTGATTTTGTTCGTCGTCAATTGTCCTCTACAAAGTTGCATGAAGAGCAACACACCGCAAATGCCGCTACCACAACCGATCTGATCTCAAGATCAGGCTATCTAAATGAAGGCAAGTGTTCCGCATTATAAAATCCGATTGAATTACCAATACTGGATGCTTATACAAAACACGAACAGGCACTGCCATGGATCATGCTAAGCGCCAAAGACTTGGCTTGAATGGTCTTTTACCTGCTGGTGTTGAGACATTGGAAATCCAAAAAGCTCGTGCTCTGCGAGTGCTTCGCTCAAAGCACAATTTATTAGAAAAGTACATTTTAATGGCCCAACTTCGTACTACCAACGTTCGTTTATTCTATAAGATTGTCATTGATGAATTAGAGGTATACAGACTGACAAAGCAGCAATCTCTTTCAATCACTAATAGGCGTCATGTAGGAATTGGCCCCTGTGATCTATACCCCGACTGTTGGCACCGCATGCTTGGAATACTCAACCATCTATCCCTTCTTGGCTGCTCCTGGTGTATCGGATGGTCTTTATCTCACTAAAGCCGAATTGCCGGAACTGTGTCAAACTATTCGCAACTATCGTCCTACAGACACCGAGGGTTTCGAGCCAGAGATTGCTGTGATTTCTGATGGTTCTCGCATTCTAGGTCTCGGTGATTTGGGAACAAACGGTATTGGTATCCCCATTGGTAAACTCCAACTCTATGTTGCTGGTGCTGGTATCGACCCTCGTCGCACATTACCCATCATTCTGGATTTGGGTACAAATAATGAAAAGTTGCTCAATGATGAGTTTTATATCGGTCTTCGTCAAAAGCGACCCAATGATGAAGAGGTAAGCCTATGAGCATAGTGGATCAACACAAGAGTTGGCTGCTAACAGCATTTGTGCATAGTTTTATCAAACAGTGGACACAGTCTTAACAGCACTCCACACTGTTTATCCCAACCTCCTTATTCAATTTGAAGATTGGTCCTCTGAACACGCATTTGGCCTCTTGGACAAGTACCAAAATCAAATGCTCTGCTTCAATGACGACATCCAAGGCACAGGGGCTGTCATTTTGTCTGGTGTCATTAACGCCATTCGCAAGGTGGAGAAAGAGAACCAGGTGTCTCCTCGTGATCACCGTATTGTGTTCTATGGTGCTGGTTCTGCTGCTATTGGCGTTGCTCGTCAAATTCAAAGCTACTTTCAAATTGAGCACAACATGACTGAAGAGGAAGCTAAGCGTGTCTTTTGGATTGTGGATTCCAAGGTGAGTGATAGATAGTGTGCATGATGAGCTATTATTCATCATGCTTCTCCTGACAGGGCCTTGTCACTACTACACGAGGCGATAAATTAGCTCAACACAAGGTGTATTACGCACGGGATGACAATGAAGGTCAACAGTACAAGGAATTAATCGATATTGTCAACTATGTTAAGCCCACAGCGTAAGTCATCTGTATATCATGCGATTTGTTGAATCAGGCTCTAATACCAGCTCTAGTTTGATCGGTTTGTCATCCACGACCGGCGCTTTCAACGCTCAAGTTTTGGAGCGTCTTGCCTCACTCAACGAACAACCAATTGTATTCCCTCTCTCCAATCCAGCCACACAGGCAGAATGCACATTTGAGCAAGCCATGGAAGCCACCAACAACAAGGTCATTTTTGCATCTGGCACCGCTTTCCCTGCATATACCATCAAATCCACTGGCGAGATCAAATATCCTGGTCAAGGCAACAACATGTACATCTTCCCTGGTTTAGGCCTTGGTGCTGTCCTGGCTAAACCCAAGCATATCTCTGACCGTATGATCTACGAAGCATCCAAAGCATTAGCTGACTCGCTTACTGAAGAAGAAATCAGCAAGGGCTGGCTCTATCCATCTTTGAAGCGTATTCGCAGCGTATCAGCTATCGTTGCAGCAGCTGTTTGTCAAGAGACGTTGAATGAGAATCTAGCCACATCGCAAGCTATGATGCAGTGCAAATCACATGAGGACATTTTAGATTATGTAAAAGCTCATATGTGGTCTCCCAGCTATGGAAGTAATAATCAACAAGCTGGTAAATTGTAGTAGTTGTAATAGCAGTAGTGAATAAAGTTTATTATACCCCTCAAAATTCCCTTTTTGTGCCATTTGTCCGGTTGTTGTTTATTTGGGCTCCAAGTTACACATGAGTGTACCGTACGTTCTACAGCGGTACGATGCATTATCAATGATTCATGCGGGGTATCAAGACATTGGAAATGCTGCTATCCAAAGCTCCATTGTGCCATTGAAAACACAAGCAGCAGGATATTTCAGTAGATTTGATGCATGGCGGTTGGAGCGAGAAGTGATGGGAGGTATGCCACCTCCATGTTACCTGGATCGAAATCAGGCATTGACACTGGATTAAAATCCAATTTTTGGTAGTAAATCACTGCTTCAAAGGCAATCTTTGAGGTCGTTTCATTCCATGAGCGAGGGCTCGCTAGGGAAAGCAATTCACGTCAAAAGTAGCCTATACATGTGAGTCATCATGATTGATTCTATTTTGCAAGAAAAACGGATTTTAACGTAACGTACAAGGCGCCTGAGATTGGTGTATTCTACTAAATGTAGGTAATGCCCTGACTTGAAAATTAATGCACAGTTTTTTTTTTTTTTTTTTTTTTTTTTTTCTGGCAGATGAACGGCATCCCTACCAGGGAGCCACCGTCCCACGTCCATGCAGATAAGCCTGTTCATGCTAATTCATGTTACGTCTCTGAATTCGATGCTGGTTGCACTGACGTCCCATGTTGAATGATCCGTCAGCAAGCATTTTGTCATGTCTAATGACCAGCGTTATTCGCATCACCTCCTTCAACATGGCATACAGCAAATACCATTAAAAAAAAAAAAAACCTTTATACAAGCGGGAAGATTTGCTCGCAAGAGTGAAACACATTCATTTTGATTTACTAAATTAAGATTTCTTCTTTTTCTGCCACCTGCATAAACAGTGATCTTGAGTGGCTGTGTTTCAAGGCCTAAACAGCAGTCGGGGGGTTTTACGTTCGTTATATGATGTGTAAACTACAAAAGCAATTCTTTTCTTTTTTTTCTCTCTCTCCCTTTTCTTACATATCTCTGTTCTTTGCACGCATCTCCCTGCCATTCCATTGACCTTTATACACACACTATTGCACTACCGGCATGCTCATTTTAAGGCACAACACCCTATCGTCTGAAGACCTGTTCAAAATTGAATGTGTAAAGTATATTACTGCTCTGTTTGTTTACACACAATGATCAGGATTTCTAAATTGGATGCTTGTTTCTTTAGCTCATGATCAAGGTGGCAGATCCAAAATACGTAATTCAGGATCTTCAGCATTTCACTGTTCTTGACAAATCTCGAGCAGAACTGTATGGATACATTCTCGGATTCTTGGAGCGCCTTGGTTTATGCGAATCTATTGGTGTTACACCATCTGAATTTCTCGATTTTTTAGTAGATGTGGATCATGGCTACTTGCCAAACGCGTACCACTCGTTCTATCATGCGGTGGACGTTGCCATTGTGCTGTATCATATGGTGTGTCAATACGATATCGCCAGCTACATTTCTCGCATCGATATCGCTGCGCTAATGATTGCTGGCTTGTGTCATGATATTGGTCATGTAAGTGGGTTAAACCAATGAAATGAAGGGTGAAGGTTACTAATTTGTACTGGAAAAAAATTTTCAGCCAGGCAAGAACAACAACTTTCAAGTCAATCTAAAGACGGATTTGGCTATTCGATATAGTAACAAGTCAGTTTTAGAAAGCTACTCTTGCACCATCACAATGGATCTGTTAACAAAGCACAAGCTGCTAAGAAAACTGGAGAAAGCAAGCGGGTCATTGGGGCTGCCTACATCAGAGTCTGAAATGCGCACTGGGATCATCAAGATGATTTTAGCAACAGACATGATTTTCCACTATGAACTGCAAGAAAACCTGGCAAACCTATTAGAAATCATCACGGATGAAAATGTGGGACAAGATCAAGTGATGCAAATGAGATCTTCTCTACATAAACCGGTTTTACCGTCCACAAAAGAGGAGGATGAAGACGAGAAGGAATGCCACCACCACAATCACACGCAACAGCCGCCACAATCCCAAGATCAAGATCAAGATCAAGACGCAGAGATCCAGGTCAAGGACATATTCTCCAGCCAAGGCGCTAAAAGCGCGATATCGTATTTTAGAAGGAAATCGTATTTCGAGGAGGACACTGTACCACTATGCTTAAAGACAATGCCTGTATTACCTGTGAGTCCAGAAGAGGAAGAGGAAGACGACGATGATGACGATGCGGATCATAACAACTCCACAACCAACACGTTAGCCAGCACCACGTCAGAAAAGCATCATTCATCTGGAGTGGATCTCGTGACGGTAACGACACCCGATGGCAAGACGGCATTTACACCACCAAACTACATAATGGAACCACAGCAGCGGTTGATACTATGCCAGATTATACTCCATGCTGCTGACATAAGTAATGCGCTAAGACCATGGCCTATATGTCTAAGCTGGTCAAATTTAGTGTGTGAAGAATTCTTCCTGCAAGGCGACGCTGAACAAGAGCACGGACTCAAAGTATCACCGAATATGGACAGAAATCAAGTGAGCCAAACCACCATTGGCTTGCAATTTGGCGACTTTGTGGTTAGCCCTTATTTCGAGATATTTGCAGCCTTGTTTCCCAAGGCCGATGAACTGCTGAAAGAGCTGGCAGCCAATCGATTACAATGGATCAAGATGGAGGAAGAGCTGCAAGACAACAAAGACCAAGAAGAGGAGGAAAATCAACGACTGCCATCCAGCATGTTACCTGATCGACCCATCATCAATCCATCAGGCAGACGAGTCAGTGTGGCTGCTGGTATGGTGGTTATACCTGATGAACTGGAAGAACGCACGATTGGATCAGGAAAATACAAGCGCAAATACTGGGGTGTTCGAAGTGTTAGTCATAGCGATATATCAGACTTGAAGGAACAATTGACACATCGTGAAAGAAATGAGGTTATCCGCAGACGAAAGAGCGAGGAACCAAATTTTGTCAATTCCAGAAGACTCAAACTCACGCCCATGTCACCTCGATCTTCACCTCCAACAAAGAGGTCTTCTACACTACCTGTTGGACAAAAATAGCCCCCCCCCCTTAACCATGTCTCTTAAAAATATATAAAACGACAGGCCTAGCCTTCATTGTCTCTTCAGCGGCCTCTTAATCACCCACAATGTAACAGTAGATCTCCCTATACAAAATTTATTATAAAATACGCTTTGCAGTGGTACATGTTGCCTTTCCCATCTCTTTTCTCTTTCTTTCTTTTTCTTCTAGTAAACACCCAACATGGCTTTTCTATTCATTATACGAGCATATGCCTGTATATATCTTGTATTATCGATCATTGAACCTAAGCAGACAGCCGACATGACAGCACTGCTTTTAGAACTGATGGTACCTACTGGCAAAACAAGTCGTTTGAATCACATTGTACGGTGTATGTGTCTGCTGCTCGTCTTTGTTGTACTGTATACCTTTACTTGCATCAATGCTATCAAGAACCTCACAGCGCCCCCTCCACCAGCATCGCCACATATGCCAGTATCATTACCTGAGCCATCATCAAAGAGCCCCACATCAAAAACAACAACAACAACCAAACAAACAGCCAGTAAAATCAACAATGCACCCGCAAAAACACCTATGCGTTCGACTGCAGATTTGGCTACAGTTCACGGTAAACAGGTGGAGCCAATAGCGGCCAACGACAACAGCAACCAAAGCGCCAACCATGCCCATGTTACTCCTTCTGATCCGCCTCCCCCTCCTTCTTCCGCCATGAATGACGCTGGTAAAGACCAATTGACTCAATTAATCAATAATGATACTATCATCAAGAAACAAGATCCCACAGCTACTCAGGTGATACCAATGAAAGCCAAAGAAGAACATGTAGATGTTGCTGAAAAGGATCAAGTAGCACAACCTGCTATTCCTGTTCAAACACCGGAAGCATTTCATCCGCAACAACCCTCAGCCACTACTACAACACAGGTGGATCAAGCAGCAGCAGCATCTGATAAGCATTCGAAAAAGGAGCAGTACTATGAGGAAATCAATAGAAAAGGGAATGATCTTATGGCATTTTCTGATAACTTGCAGCGTATCTTTGATGAGCCACCCACACCTTCCCCCGATCACCATGGTCGACCTTTCTCCATGATACAGCCTAGCAGCACTTACTTGGATGAGGCCATTTCAACCACGCCTGCCTTGACTCCACCCAACCAATCCTCTGCTGCTGGTTCAACATTGTCTCGTAAAAGCAGTATGGCAAGCCAAGATTCCGTGCTCAAGAGTAAATTGCATCAAGCATTTCAAAAGATTACTCGATCCAGCACTATTAATGTCACCCACAACAACAACAACAACAACAACAACAACAACAACAACAAACAACAACACAATGATGATATCACTGCCGTGGCCCCAGAGCCCTCTAAAAGCAAACGATTCAGCTCTATTCGATTCAGTAAAAGAAAGGTGCCCAAAGAGCAGAAGGCGGAAGCTGCAGAGGTGAACAGCCCCATCCATGATGCGCCTACACCCAGGAAATCCACTTCTACCACCAAGAACATTGTAAAGAAAGTGTTTAACCGAACAAGCAGAATGCTTTCTAAACAACCATTGTAATCAGCCTTAATCTTAATTGCACATAGTTTGCGTATATATTCCTTTTTTTTTTTTTTCTTTTCTTTCTTACTTTTGCTTAATCAAATAAAAATTTCGATTTATGAACAAACAATCAACAGCAAATGCCTCAGTCTGATGTGATACCCGAGCTCCAAATACCTCTCCTTGGCGCTTATTATGTATATAAACTTGCTAAAAATATCGATAGTATTCATGCGCCGTTGCCTTTTAATAATGGCTGTTGTTGCAGTGGAACCAAGCCAGCACAGCGCAGAGCAAATAATATCGTATGGTATTGGAAATGAGTGTCGCTGCACCGTTTTGTTTTTTTTTTTTTTATCTCCACCACGGTAGATTTCAACTGGCAAAGCGAAATAGCACTGCAGTAGTCTCTAAACGAGACAGGATCCGTCATGCCTTGGCAAAGTTTGATTTAAAAGCATCACATGGCACTATGTAGACATATCTAATACGGATCATGAGGCCGCGTCAACAGTGGATATGAGCACTGCCATAGTGGATGTCGAGGTAAACATCTGGCAGAAAGCAAGACTAGTATTTGGTCAACAACTATCAGAAAAATGGCCGTATTCATATCGGTAGCCCACCACAAGAATCCTACTTGAACTTTGATACAGGTAGTGCCGATATTTGGGTACCAGCATCTGATTGTCATCGTTGCGGTGGTCAAAGACACTACAAGTCCTCACTGTCTGGCTCATTTCGCCCGGAAACCATGGATGAGAATAGCACATGGCAAGTGCGTTATGGCAACGGTTCAGGCATCGCGGGTATCATTGGGCATGTTACAATCATTCTCGGAAATGACCTTTCGCTAGAGAACTGTCTCTTTGGTATTGCCAAGGAGCAAGCGCATGGATTTGCAAGAGATCCGTTCATGGATGGTTTGTTTGGCTTGGCTTTTCCTGCTCTTGCAGCAATTAACAACAAGACCAGTTTTGTTCAGGAATTACATAATCAAGGAGCATGTTGTTCGTTTTTTTTTTTTTTTTTTTTTTTGGCTTGGCTTGGCTTGGCTTGGCCGGTCCACAGCCGAGAAGGATAATAAGCAAGGTGAAGTGGTAAGTTGTAATCGATGCCTATGCTCTCGTCAAGCGCAGATGCTGAATAATTCAATATAGATGATTGAAAGCATCAATACCGACTACTTGGATGGCAACCTTGCTTACATTCCAGTGGAACAGCAATCGTTTTGGAAAGTGCCCGTGCGTGATGTCTCGGTCCATGGCCAGCAGATCTACGATAAAGCAGGCGGTGCTATTCTGGATACAGGTGCCACACTACTGGTTACGCCAGCTACGGTGTCTCGAAAGATCCATGAGGCTAGCTTTGATGCCTTGTACGGCTGGCGCATGCTTTTGTGATTTAGCTACCACCAAGGGCCATGAATAGGGTATCACCATCACATTGGGAGAGCATGATTTCTCGCTCAGTGCTGCTGATCTTGTGAGAGACAGACGCTTCTCAAAAAGTAGTATAGCGTGTATGATTATAATAATATGCAGGTGGGTTTAGCACCTTCCAAACGGCATTGAACACAGTAATCAAAACGTAGTTTATTAGTACATGAAAGCGCTAGATCTTTGTCTTTGTTCTGAATTTCAGTAAAGGGGCCAAAATTTCCAGAGGGCCAGCCTTCTTGAGGAATTCATGCTAGTGATTCGTGTTAGTAGTGCATCAAACAGCACACATAAAGGCAGCTTACATTAATCAGTTCCATTGAGTTTGCTCTCGATCTCACATCGACGCAGAGACAGACAGCCAAGAATGACTTGAGTTCGCTTGATAATCTCTCTGGGTTCTTCAGCGTGGGTGTGCCGTTGGTTGCAATCAAATACAAGGCCTTGAGAGGCTCTTCGTCCAAGTAGGGTGGTTCATTTTCAATCATCTCAATAGCCATGATACCCAAAGACCAGATATCGACCTTGGCACCGTATTCCTTTTGCTTGACCACCTCAGGTGCCATCCAATAAGGAGTACCTACCATAGTGGCACGCTTTCTCTTTTGGTCAGTCAATTTGGCACAGAAACCAAAATCACTGATTTTGACATGCCCTTGCGAATTGAGCAGAATGTTGTCAGACTTAATGTCTCTGTGAATGATGTTTTGAGAGTGCAAATGGTGCAAGCCAGCAACAGTTTCCAGACACACGGTGGAAATTTGTTGTTCTGTCATTTTGCTGTTGTTGTCAATGACATCAGTCAAGGCACCGCCCTCCATGAACTCCATGACCACCCACAAATCAGAGCTGCCAACAAGGAACGAGTCAAGGAAATTGACGATATTGGGATGCTGTGATTCTTTCATGACGAGAATTTCATTGACAATGAGCTCTTTGCGTGGTTGATGAGCCAAATCCATCTGCTTGACGGCGACCTTGGTATTGGTAGCAAGTGAGTTGGCTACATAAACTGAGCCAGAAGCGCTATCATTATACCAGTTAATATACCAGTGAGATATGCTTTCATTAACGCACGCGTAATTACCCTTGACCCACACGCTTGATCTTTTTATAGCATTCGTTAGGATCTCCCTTGGACACAACAGAGCCTATCAACAAACAGACATGAGAAACGGTTAGATGTAGGATAGGTGGACTTACGCAGTTTCTCCATGATTTGAGCCTCTGACATGGTGCTAATTCTTTGCTCCACCTTCTTTTTGGACGACACTTGAGCAGCAGCCTTCTCTCTTTCTCTTTCACGATGTAATCGCTCTCTTTCCCGTTCTCTCTCTCGTTCTCTCTCCTTTTCGTTTTCCAGTTGCTGTTGCTGCTGCTCTCTTTCTCTTGACACTTGCTGTTGCTGATAGTAATCAACACTGCTGGTACGAACAGGAATTTGCTGCCTTTCTCTCTCCTCTTGCATCTCTGATCCAAGGAGCTTCTCGAGATGAATGTCCTTGATGGATTTGCCACCTGGAATCGGACTCCCATTCTGGTCTCTAGAAGGTAAGGCGTAATTACCCTATAAATTGCTCTACATCAGTAACCATCATCCCCGCGGACACGCGCAGTATTCTGTTTGTGTAATGTAGCCACTTACAGGCAAAGCTGGTGTAATCGCATTGTTGGTTGTATGCGATGGTCTAGGCAGTGAAGGTGATTGCTGCTGTTGCTGCTGCTGTTGCTGCTGCTTTTGCTGTATCTTTTGCTGTTGTTGTTGATCCTGTACATCAGTCAAAGGTGAGTCCCGCGTTCATGAATACCACTAGAAAAAGGCTTACCTGGATCTTTAGTTCAGAAAGAGCTGCTAGTGCGGAGGGTGGCGGAGGAGCAGGTCTTGTTGGTATATTCTTGGGAGGTAATTTGACGTTGGGCACAGGCTTCTTCTGAATGGAGGATGAAGAAGTGGAAGCAGTGGGTGTTTGTGGCGGTTGATGCAACGAGTTTTCTTGCATCATCTTGGCCCATCCAACGCCGCTCATACGTTCGACAGCCCCTTGAAGCTGCGATGTGCCGTATTCTTCCTCTTCACGCTTTGTCTGTTCAGCATAAAATTCCAATACATCTAGCACGGCTTGAGGATTCTTTGCTGCGTCTTCTGCTGTAATGGCTGATCCTTTCAAAAGACGAGTCCATTGATCAGGTAGCCCCTATATACATACATCATTTAATAAGGCTTCGTAATGCCATTTGAATGTAATGATTTACCGTAAATGCACCTGTAATTGGATCAAAGCCCACATGAACGTTATGAATGAAATTGGTAGGACCCGATGTGCCAACAGACGATCGCTAAAGCATAGACATGTCAGCCACCATGAGATGGTTACAATGGCATGTTACCGCCAGCACTTACATTGTATATTTCATCCATCCAGCTGTACAGTTCCTCATCGCTCTTGCAAGAAACATAGTATGTCTTGTCTTTGGCTGAGATTTCAAAGCAATAAGGCTTCAAATCTATTCTTGTTACTGATCCAATCTCTTTCAGAAACAACAGGCCGATACATTGGCCAGCCTACACAAGTAGTATGGTGTGAGCTGCATGGAGCACTGTACTGGAGATGATGCACATTTACCTCATTTCGATGGAATGTGAGTGATTGATCACGTAAGACACAGTATCTCTTGGACCAAATCCATGCTCTCAGACCCTCTTCTTTCAAAGAGAGATATCCTTCTTTGATAATTTCAGGCATCTTTAGGAAAGCAAATAAATAACGAGCAGGTATATGAACCGAGAAAGAAAAAAAAGGGAAGAAAAAGATCAGAAGGAAAGAAAAAGGAGGGGATGTTGCTGTAACAAACAGAGATGATTAGAACCTAATTTTCGTATATTAGTGCGGAGATGTGTGCCTCTGCTCTCTCTTTCTCTCTCTCTCTCTCTCTCTCTCTCTCTCTTTCGCTCGCTCAAGGCGGTGTTGGATGCAATTAACATGTACGACATCAATTGAGTATCCAAATTACTAAATATGTCGCTTCACGTAAATTAAAAGCGACCTTGTTAAAGCCGTGTGTGCATATAAAGCAAGTGCATTGGTAATTGCTAACTGGGGATGGCAGTCGTCATTGGGAGGTGTAGTGTATAGCCATCCCAGGTACTGAAAATGGGCCTAGCAACCAGGCACCATACTATCGACAATCGATGGCACTGTATAATCCCCCCCCCCTCCACTTTTCTAGGGACGCTTCTTTTTAATTGTCTTCAACCATCATATCATTTCGTACGGAAATTTTAATCGTTTATCATAACAAATTCAACAAGAAATAAAGTCTTTTTCAAATATACTTCCTTTTTATTTTCTTCCCTCTCTTTTTTCTTCTTCTTCTTCTCTCTCTTCATCTACTAATTCAATCATACAAGCCGGTCTTTTTTTTTTTTTTTTTTTTTTTTCTCTCTCTCTCTCTCGCCTTCTTTATACTCACATTTAATTCAATTGCATAACACCAAATCAAAAATGGCCATGCTCATGAAACCCGGTCAGCCCATCAAGACGATAGGTCAGAATTTAGCTGGACTATGGAGACCTTCGTTTGTAAAAGTAGATCAGCGATTGTACGTCTTTGGAGGTGGCGGCAATGTTACCGATGATTTGCACTATCTTGATCTCAAAAACATGCGCTGGGAGACTATACAAGTAGGTGAGACCATCTCGAAGCCATTGGTCCTTGTGCTCATTCGAATCCTGTAGAATACAAGTGGCATTCCACCATGCAAGAGATATGGACACACTGCAACAAAATGGAGAGACTCAATCATCGTTTTCGGTACATTTAGATGGATCTCCCACCAGCATCACTTGTCCAATTAACATGCACATTACTGAATTTTAGGGGGTTGCAATGAATACCAAGAATATTGTGGAGATGTACATATCTTCAACCTTAAAACATCGACATGGCATCAACCCAACATCACAGGCAGCGTATCTTCTCGCTATCTACACAGCGCTACCGTGTTTGAAGACAAACTCATTGTATATGGTGGGTTTGCAAAGAGCTCGGATTGCACCTACGTTTTGGATGAGCTGTGTGTACTGGATCTCAACACCATGGTATGGACACGGTATCACGATATGCCACCACGGTACAACCATTCAGCCACGCTTGTTGGCAACAAAATGTACATTTACGCAGGCAAAGATGAGCAGGGAAACACAGTGTCTGATCTGTTCATGGTGAATCTCCAGAAGCTGCCTTATACACCACATTTAGTGCTCAGCGGCAATCAACATCAACAGCAACAGTCATGCAGCAATCGTATGGTTCTCTTGAAAAGCCAACACTTTTGTGATACAGCGTGTGGTAAATTAATAGTGTTTGGAAGGTATTTGAACAGTAATAAACATCAACAGCAACAGCAAAATAGTCCCGAGTCAACATACAGCTTATGGATGTTGGATCTGGATACACTAGAGTGGGAGAAGCAAGAATGCGACGGACATTTTGAAGTTGGCGGTTGGAATTATTTCACCATAGTCAATGAAACATCCGGCGAACAGACAGAGGCTCAATCTCAAATCACTATCAACAACTTGCTTTTCCTTGGAAACACAGATCCTTATCGGCCTCAAGGATACGATCATTTCAGGTAATACACTCGTCTCCTCGGTAATTTTTTTTTTTCAGCATGATTTGCTAACAACATGGACAGAGATGCGTTGATGATACACGGGGAATCATTGGGACTCTACGACATTGCTGAGCCAAGATTCACTACAGAGTTTGTTCAACTACTCAACAGCCCAGAGCTATCTGATTTCTCCATCATTGCAGCAAACGGAGAGGAGATTTATGTGCATCAAGTCATCCTATTGACACGTTGGCCGCATTTCAAAAATATACACAAATCTGGCATGTCGGAAGCAATTGAACGAAAAATGACTATACCCGAACCAGTGCAAGTAATCATGGCATTCCTCAAGTTCTTGTACAGTGATCGACTGGATGAATCAGAACCTTGGCAAGTGGTCTGTGATCTGCTGGTCATGGCCAACATGTATCTGCTGCACAGACTCAAGAAGTTATGCTGCGAAAGACTCTACAGGCGCCATATGGCCATTGAAAGTTGTGGTCTGATCTTTGAGAAAGCCATTATGGCTGAGGAAACTGGGCTCAAATTGCTGACTCTTGGCTTTATGTTTCAAAACTATGGCTACATCTTGAAATCCAACATGCTGATGGAGTTGCCTCCTTCTGTGAGAGAGGAATTTCTCGAGGCTGTGCCAGAGGAGGCGGTGCTCGAGGTGGGACGATCCAGATACATTGCAGCAGCTGCTCCAGTCGCTCAGCAATCCCAATCGCAGCCGCAAAACGTAATATTCACCAGCAATTCTGCTCATCACATCTATGTTAGCAGCTCTCAGCCTGCAAGCGTTACTACGTCGTCTACAAGCTCTGCCACATCAGCAAACTACCATCACCATCCTCACCACCACGTTCATCATCATCGCCACCTACAAAATGTCAATTATGTAACATCCGACGTGATACTAAGTCAACGCAGCACTCAAACTCCAAATGAATTGATACCAATCAACAACACAAATTCTAATACTGCAACTGTTAGTACTGACATGACAGTAGAGGTTTAATGCTTGATACACAAATAAATACCACAATTTGATCTACATGTAACGATGGATGTCAATCGAGATGTTGCGCCTGGGGAGTATGAAACTTTTGAAATCAATTTGAGCATTAGACAGTGTCATGTCCTCTTCAGTGGAACAATGAACGATTAGCATCAAAGAGATTATAGTTTTCAACATGATTTGTAACTGAATAGGAACTTTTAAACCCAAGGCTTCCATATTTACAGAATGCTAGTTGAATAAATTTAAAAAATAAATCTATTAAAAGAAAAAGTAAAAGAAAAACAATCTCTCCTTAATTTCCTTGTTACAAAGAGGGCAAGAGAGAAAGAAGCCAAGAACCGAAGAGGGCCCCCCCCCCAGCAGTAGAACAAAGAAGCGGCTTGTAACAATGTATTTTTGTCTAATAGCTTGATTACACAAATCCATATAAATAGATATTTTGTGCTGGTAATTGGTCCCGAAGAATGTAACCACAAGTTATTAATAGAACCTTTAATTGGAGAAAGGTATAAAAGGACCAGATAATTTCATGAAGATCCCTTTTTTATCACCATCAAACAAAACAACAAACATGTCAAAATCTGTACGCTTTAATCCTGAAATCGCCACCTTCATCACTTATAGTGCTGATGAATACGATAGATCATGCTTTGCAGCTTGCAACCCTATCCAATACACATTTGCAATTCCCACTACCCCCATTGAATCTACCCCTACTATATCCATGATACCCACTCAACAACAACAACAACAAGACAGACCCACCATCAAGCCACTTGACTTGTCTATTATTCCCAATTCTCGTAGACGGGCTCTTGATTCACCCACTGCTGTACAGGCGCCAAGACTCAATAGCAAGAAACCAAAGCTAACCATCAATACTCAATCATTGACTCCATTGTTCTTTTCTGGTCTATCAACCCATTACAAATGCAAGAATGAAGACGATGAAGAAGAGCACGGTTACTTGATTCCCGTCATGGCTTGCTAGATAATGCAATCCATCAAAAGAATACCTATACATACAATCTATACATATTATAACCCCCTCCCCTCTTGTACATCTTTACATATAAGCACATTTCAAAAAAGCATTTGCTTTCTTTTTTTTTTCCCGTATAATTCACCTCATGTTCTGCCTTTGCTTCAAACAATAAAACTAGTACGTTTATAAAACAATCAAACACAATGGAAGCTATTCCGGGATTTCTGAAATGTTGAATGTATGCCTGATTTTGGTATACATGCACATATCCATCCCTAACCCTCCTTAAAGATGGTGAGTTTAGTAAATCATTCAATAAGGCTTATAAATTGTAACCGCAATTTATGATTCAGGGCACCATGGTTTATTATAAAGCGCATTGTAAGCTGGCATGTCCAAGTAATCCTTGTGTTCTATTTTAGCTCTGTATTGCGCATACCACCTGCAAAGCAAGGGCGTACTATGTAGTAAAAGAGCCAAGCAATCTCATGAAATTGCTTGTTTACTTCATATTGGGCGGGTAGGTGATGTGTGGCTGGTTGTGTTCAATTTTGTGATCTGATTTTCAATGCTTAATTTTAGATCTTTATACCAAGAATTTTGTCGAGTATGTAAATTATGCAATAAAGAAATCTAAAATTAAGGTGGACACGGAGGAAACTATACTCATCAGAGCTCAGCCCGAGCGTCATTCACATCAAGATCGCTTTGCCGTGTAATGCAGAGCATTGACTCTCAGTCATTTGATACGTGAAAAACCGCTTGGCAAACCGCAAACATCTGTACAAATGTTCATGGCTTAATGTGCATGGAGAAAGAAACAAAAAAACCTCTTTTACAAATATGCACGCGTAAATCAAGTACGTACATTTGCATGAAATGTCAATCTGTTGTTGGGTTTGCCTGTGGAATCTGAAGTGATGGGATGAGAGACAACTATTTATAAACCTGATACTATAATAAATCAAATGCTATTCTTATATTTGCAATGGATACACTTGTTCGTCTACATTTAGAATATATATACCACTAAAAGCTATTTATATGGCCCTGAAAATATATATGCCAAATCGAGAGAATATACAAAGCTCACTTTTCTGTACCTTTTCGTCTATAAATAATACATGTTTGGTGCTTGCTTTTATTGGTAAGAATTCCGCACATGTTGTTGTACAAGATGGAATGTATCGGCATCTGTTCCCAAGTACGTCTCAATAATAGATGGTGTGCAATATAAGAGAGGAGGCTTTGTTTGGGTTGATTAGACAGAAGCAGTAGGATCAAATGCTATACGTTTTGATGAGTCACCCCATGTGAGTTGGCCTCAGAACATGCGTCTCTAGTATGCCTCGGCATATTCAGTATGTGTGTTACTGGTCGCAATATGGTGCTATAGCTAGCTGTCTCGCACGAATGAATAAGAGAATAATGGATTACGCCTCTTTGATAACCGAAGCCTAGCATCTTACTAATACATGCTGGTTTAAATTTGGATCATCATGTTAGAGCCCTCTATAGCGATGTGTAACCGTGGATCTGACTCTTCTGTGATGCTCCGGGCGTGTATTAATGGCATCATTCATATACGGGCAGACAGTATAAGTCCACTTCCACTTACCACTCAAATATACGCAAATATACGCAAAAGACAGCGAAATTTGTATGTATTCGAACCGTGTTTTCTCGTGCTAGAAGCTGTCTCAGACCGCCAGATACGCGCCAAACAATCTCTCTCGTCTAGCGCCTACTTTTTGACACCTTTGCTCTATTTTTTGGGACCTAAAAAACATGGCCAAAAATCGACCAGAAATCTATGAGGGGTACCTCATAGATTTCATGAAAAATCAAACGATCGCGTTTTTAACCTCCAAAATGAAGACTTTTACTAAGGCATATGTTGAATCAAATTACTCCTCTCGATCCAAGGCAGCCCCTGAAATTACTTTTGTGGGGCCTTGCGTTGTAAAACCTTGACATTTTGGCCAAAAACGTCATTTCATATTTTTTCAAATTGCTCGATAACCTCGGTCAAAAAACTTCTTGTAATTAGCACCAGTAGATGCGTCTTGGAAAATACTACAAGGATGCATTAGGAAGTATTTTTTTTTGTAGGGGAGTCGAGCTCCAGGTTTTATTTAAAGCATTAGGAAGTATAGGGTGATCATGACAATTTATATAGTCGAATATGGCAAATAAGTCGAAAGAGATTCAAAAAGTTCAAAAATCATCAAATCAGAAAAGAATGTGGAATTGGAGATTAAAATGGCTCTGGCGGCTGGATGCCTCTCTCATGAAGGTAATTGATGTTTCTGGAGCTAATGATTGATTAATTTAGAAGTATTATAATAGCCTTGTTAGAAAACTTTATATAGCTTCTAATTTACTGCTATATGCTTGAGAGTATTTAGTTGCTATCAAGTGCGCTCGCAAATACGAAACCAAGTGTGAAATGCATGTTAGCATCATACGAACAATTGCGTACGAATCTCACTTTATGTACTGATACTTTGCTATTTGACCTGTTCCAATTTCCGCGGTATTGATAGCAAGATAACTAGTATAGAACAGTAAATTAGAGTTATCTGTCCCATCAAAATGATTTATTTACTTATATGCCGATATTTCCAGATGCTTGTCTCTTTACTTGTTCTCCCATGGGCTATAGTGTTATGGTTTTGTTTTCTCTAATGGAGCTGAAATACATGTTTATCAAGCAACTACCGATCGACATTAAAGTACTACGATTAATACTCTGCCTTCCGTCTTGAATCCATCCAAGTCTGCAGTGAAGCCTGATGTCTACTTGCTTGATGCTGGGCCTTACAAGCAATTTCTAGCAATCCTAGGCCTGCACACGTTTCAAGTAGGTCGCTCTAGTTTAATGCGAGTAATAGAAAATGTAGGAGTCATCTTTTCTGAACCAAACATATGCTTCGTGTCAAATAGTTTACAAATAAAGACACGGTTTCTATTTGGGATTAATAGTTCCACATTATATCTAAACCAATAGGTCCCTGGATCGGTAAGATAACCAATCGTATCGCTGTAAATGGAACCTAGATTAAGCAGAAAAATAGAAAACTATTTATAACCTTAGTTCTATCTACTGCATGTCTATTTAAGCATTGAAGATCTTTCTGTTTTTCGATTTACCTTTCTCTTTCTCTTTCTCAACATTCTTTCTTCCTTTCAAATGTCAAAAAACGTGCAGTTTCAAACAGAAGCGACTGTTCATCTCACCTATAGCTCACTCGAGTATGATAGATCTCGCTTATCCTCCTCCTCTCAACCACTATCCTCACACTCAACGGTCTATGCGACAGCGTTACCGCAAGGATCAGCTGTCAATATTACAAAGATTAATAGACCAAGCCAGGCCAGGCCCTTTATCAAACCGCTGGACCTATCATTGATCCCGAATTCCTCAAGACGAGCTCTAAAGTCAAATTTGAATGGAACAGACGCGCGGCCCTTTCTTTCCAACAAAGACCATGGACAAGCGCAGCAAGAGCATGATGGATTAAACGACTTTTCCATGGTGGTCATGGCCTTTTAGATGACACTCCCATATACCTTGAATAAAAATTGCATATATGCATATTTATATATATATATATATATATTTATATATTTATTATGATTATTTGGCTTTTTGAGTTTCGATATATGTAGTTCTATTGCGTGCGCATTTTTTCAATTGTAGATGTTTTAATCACAATCTTTTTGGCCAGAGGCGATTGTCGAGGTGATGATGATGGTGACAATGCAGATCGTTTTGCCAACACATCTTCCTCCTCATCATCGTCTATTGATCTTCTACGTGATTTGAATGGTGGTGGCGATAAACTGCCTTCTTTTTCTTTTGTTGCATCTGTTTCTGCAGTGTCTTGTTCTTGCTCTTCCAATTCTGGATCTTCATCACGATGTTTTCGCTTCAAGGATGTATTTGATGATTCCATTGCCATAGCCTCGCTCTTTTCCTTGTCCTTTTCTTCTGGCGACTTATCTTTGACGGACAAGTCTTCATCCTCGTCTTCGTCGTCTTCGTAATTTACTAGAGGCGTCTTCACCTTTGCTGTGTCTGATTTTGATGGTATCTGTGTTGCCGACGATGTTTCTTCTTCGTCTGAGCCATTGAAATATTCCTCTTCATCATAATCGACTGTCGATGAAGACCAGCCATCATGGTTATCTTTCTTTTCAGCCTTATCACTATACGCACCCAAATGCGTCAACAATGCGGATCATGTAAACAGCACTGGACTTCTTACCTTGATACGGCCGCTTCGTCCATCTTGTCGTCGCTTGATGCTGCAGTGTTCATATTTTCTTTGTGCTTTTCCCTTAATTGTTGGCAGGTTGTTATATATGTAATAGTGTCCAGCACTGTGCCAAATTGTGTGACCAGGTGATTTACTAGCATCTTGATATTTTCCTTTCTGATGAATTCTAGCAGATCGAGACAGGCGGAATTCAGCAGACAATCTTGGCCTTTTGTATCTAATAAAACACGTATTGTTGCTTCGAATATGTTGCTTTTTATCAGACTTCGGTTGTAGAATTCATCGCAAATCGACACACACACTCGAAAGAACCGTAACCCACCTTTTAGCAATAGAATATTAGCAAAATGAAGCCACTGATGCGTTGCATGAATTACCCAATTTGACATAAGCGTATTTTGATCTGTACAGTTGCATGACTCTGGTGAATATATCGGACGACAGCAAAATGTATTTGCTGCGGAATCCATGATTTCGAATAGCAAAGTACAAAAACTCGCAAATGTACAAGCATAGTTGTGCTTGATCTTGTGTGAGAACTAAAGGTTCAATGGGTCCTAGATGTGCAATGTTGCGTTGGCTTCCCTGACATGACTGGCGCATGCATCGGCTCTTACCCTTCAGTGTAATTGGTTTGATTTCTAGCTTCTCGATTGGATTCAGGACAGTCTTCACATACTTGTCGTAGAATAACTGCAAAAAGTCGTCTGTTTCTGGCGCTTGCTTCAAAGGCTAATAGAGTGCGTTAACAGGTGGCCATCGCTTAAGCATTCTCATGCGCTACATACATCACTCATCATAGGGCCACCAGGTGAGTTGCCACTGGGATCCAACAAGAGTCGCAAAATTTCGAAATACTGCACTTTGAGATCATGATGCGCATCAGACGCGAATTGCTCGACGATGGTACTGATCAAAGGTGTTGTAGTGCGCTCGTCTTTAGACTGAAGCAAGAGATGACTGCGGACACAATTCACATCCAAGTCTGTGAAGGCAGCTAGGATATTCAGCGAAGCGACACGGATTGATCTCTCTTTATCCACAAGGGCAAAATGCATCATGTCAAACAAGCCGTAATCTGCGAGCGATCTGTACAAACTGACACGCACTGAATTTTGCATTTGCTTGGTGAGAGCACACAGTTGGTGCACAAATCGTATAGTTTCGTTTCTCTTCTCCTCTGTCGTGTCCTTATTTCGAACAATCTGAAACAGCTCGCCCAAAAAAATGTGGTTGTTTTGAATGTGATTCACGATTTCAGCGTGGTTCTGGAAGATCATGTTATTGAGCACACCTAATAAACCCTCGTCTGCATCGCCTCCGCTTTGTAAAATGCCTTGAAGATACTCCAATCTGAATGTTTGGTCGATTTTTCGCTTGATGGACTCGTCAGCCAGGTCGACCACTTGTTTGGCGTTTCCATGTGATTTGATAAATTCTCGGTGCTTTGCTTTCATTCCAGGTGTGTTTGGATTATCTATTAGGGGGGCTGGTCAATTGCGATATCACACCAGCATTGAACAATCAAACCTACATTCCAAGATGCCCATAAAGCCAATAATGTACTCGTCTCTCAGCAACTGCTCAATCAGGCCCTGATCATTCAATGCCACTACAAAGAACACGGGGTAAGCATCTATACAGCTATAAAGCACCATGCTGATACATACACAAGCCAATGATGACTTTATACAAGAGATGCAAATCATAGATATCCTCTAGATCCTCGCAAGTTTCAAACATGGGCAGAATTTTGTCAAAGTAGTTCTAGAAAGACGGTGTATATCAGTACAATGGTATATTCAAGAGACATTCCTGCTTTTTACTTCAATGGTGATGAATGTGGATATTTTGTCCTTTTCGTTCAAGGTGTTTGCTGCAGTGAAGATGTCTGCAATTTCCTTCAGATTTGATAACTCTGGATCAGGTAAGCTTGTCATTTCAGGCGACTGTCTGGCTGGAGGTGTAACTTCACTGTCATCATCTATGAACCATCTGTATTTTAGTCCTATCCAAACGGCCGCATAAAATCTCTTTCCGCTTACCTCCAGCTATGTTGGATCTACCGCCATCTTGGCCCTTGCCAATGCATTGCCTAGCAACAACAAAGTTAACATGACCATGTCCTCAAGCAACTCGGTATATCGTCTCATACCAAACCTCTTCACAGCCTGCTGGATCTTGGAAACTCAAGGCCAAATCACTCGAATCACTTTCTGTCCAAACGATCAGTGTATCTAATATAGTAGCGTGGTAAAAAAAGACAATGAATTGGAGCGCAAGATCATGAGGTGTATCGCAAGTACCTTGCTGTCTTTGATACAATCGACGTTTCTCCACGATGGAAGATAGTAAGATGCTGTCTTCTTTCTCTTCTGCATGCACAATCAATTGGTCAGGTTCTCCAACTCTGCCCTAATGTGAGTACATGTTGGTATTTGAAAGTTTCAGGGACGCGTTTAATTAAATAAATTACCACTTGATAGACGCAGAAGCCTGTTCCCTTATCCTCCCAGTTAGTATCTTGGTTGAGCTGATAGAGCTTGACTCGGTAAGCTGGTGGCGAGCCTTCCTGTTCAATTGGTGATGTTGGTTGCTTTTGTTTATTTTCTTCTGTCATGATATAGTTGAAAAAGGGCGTATATGCTGTTTGTTTGCAAGCAAATGATCTGTGTGTGTATATATATATATATATATATATTGGTAGTGGTGAAATGTATAATAAGAGGAAGTTTGGTTGTAACCGTTTTGTATCTACGTTTCCTCTGGGTTTTTGTTTAGTGAATTTTGATAAATAATAAGAAAGGTTTATCAATAAACAGACTCAAAACGACCCACTGACTAAAATGAAATCCTTCTATCCTGTCTAATCAGCAAGAAAAAGCTTTTCTTCCCCATTCCTTGAAGGTACTGTGATTGGGCCTCACAGTGAGTGACGTTTCTTCCCCATCATGGAGTAACCTTGGCAACCAAATGCCATCCGATATCCACATCAAATCATTTTTCATAAGCATTTCTAATCAAAAAAGTGCTGCTACATTTATATAGAAGCATTCTTCATTGCACTATAACCACTCCAGCAGTTTCTGGTGCCCATTTTGCAATCCATTCCATGCCTACCTTGAGTGAGACCTTTTTAGATCTCCCGAATCAAATCAAGCATGCCAGCGATCGACATTTGCTCTAAATGCCCCTAACATTGAAAGCAATTTAATTGAGAATATCAGCTACCATGTACCTTCTTTGAACAGCCCTTTTATCGATGGCATTAATGGTCTGTAGTGACGCATTATTTATGATGTATTACTACAGCATTTCAATGAGGATTTTGCAAAAAAAAAAGATTCAGGAGCGTTTCCCGAATTTAACAGGATAATACCGCATGTGGTGACAAATAGGAATGGACCAAAAAGCCGCAAAAATGGATCATTGATACCCAAAGCAAAGTGTTTATGATGAGAAAGTGGAAGAAAAGAAAAGAAAAGAAAAGATACTCGAAGAGTGCAGGACTATATGGTCGACATCATTCCCATAAAGAGTTGATTTCCATGAATGCCAACTTATGCCTTTCCTGTCTAAAGCTACAAAGCCTTATACTATCTTTTGAGGTTATTGATTTTGATAAGGTGCTCCATCATGGGCAAGTTGAGGGAAGCATAGGTATCTTTTTGGGCCATCAATCCTAAAGATGTTGAAATGCACTGTTGAATACATTTGAACAGTAATGTTGTGCTAGTTATCGTTGAATTATGATAATGATATGTCCGTCTACTATGTTCATCTTCAATCGTTACTGCTATTGCACTTTCATTGAGAACCTCAATCGCCAAGTAACTGCAGGTGATGAAGTTACCTTGTGGTCTAAATGTTTGTAAGGGAGAATCACGACGTTTCATGCATCTGGCTCTGTTGTTGGTTAGTTTGACATGATTATTAGCACTAGACGAGTTCAGGGGATACCTTGAACAAGAAATAGTAGGTTACTATAGGCTCTGATGCGTCCTTCTTCCATTGAACTGATGGACAGTATTTCATAGACATAAGGCATCGGTTTAATACATCTTTTATTCGGTATTGCCACTTCATTTTGTTGTCTTGAAAAGGCCAAATTTTTTTGCTCATGATTGATAGACTTTTATATAGTCCTGTAAAGTCGTTGGACTAATCAGTGCTTTCGAAAGAAGTGAATCAGAATCAATCAATTATGAATAGACGGGACACCAAACTTTTGTTTAGACCACGTTGATTTTCAAGCAAATGCACCACTGTGCGGATCAAATGACCTCGTGCGATGCATTGCAAACCCCAGTTCTGTCAAGCTGCCAGCACATTGCTAGAGACATGCATTGCAAAATCCCATAACCTTAGAGGCTTTTGTGTTTGGCAAACATGTTTATACTACACCATAAACATAGATGACCTTGTTTTATCACCGTACTCTTTGTTTGTAAACCCAACATTTCTTGAAACAGCGTCTTATCAAGAAGGACAGGGAAGGCATTGATGGCTCCCCTTATGGAGTATATCGTTTGTTTATTTGTAGTGGCCCCCTGAAAGCTATCGTTCTGATGTATCATCCATCTGATGTAGGGACACAAACAAGACGACGCACCTTTTTGCCGGGTTTTGCAACAAATGTTCAATTTGCCGCTGATGGTGCAAGCATGATTAAGAATGCAATAGATGGAAAAAGTCTGTTTAAACAATCGAGTTATATATAGAAAGAACATGGCGAGTGGTAAATGGTGCTGATAATGATGCGTTGTTGTACAGAATTAAGATTTGAAACAATTAAATCCTTTATATGGTTGTATTTACTCTGAATAGAGTTACCAGAAATTATTCAAAAATGACGGAAAAAAGGCAAATCAATGACATGTCTATAAAAGCAGGAAAAAATCAGCTCTCAGTGCCAAGCTATAAGCGCCTTTTTATCTTTCCTCCTCATCACTTACTACACAAAAATGTCTACAGTAAAAGGCATTGGAAGCTTTGGCAGCACTGCTCTATTAGTATCATCTATGACAGTAAGGTGTAAACTATCTGCAGGCAGGAGTGCAATTTTGACATGTTACATGTAGGGGCCTGGATTATCCACCATTCCAGCATTATTCCAACAAGTAGGTATAGCAGGCCATGCTTTATGATCAGCAATTAACGTTAGTGCAGTCTGGTTGGGCTGCTCCTGTGTTTATTTTTATCGTAGTCGCATTTCTATCTGGTTGCTCGGCTCTGTTCGTGTGCGAAGCATTGTCCAATATTCGAGGAAATGAAAAGTTTCAAGCCAAAGTCGAATTAACAACCATTGCACAAGTCTATTTGGGCACAAAATACCACTATTTCTTTCAACTGATGCTCTTTTTATCACTGCAATCTGTCAACATTGCTAGTATCATTATTGCAGCACAAGTAGGCCTTGCCTTGTTGTATCTCACAGAAGCACGCATTAATCACATCTCTAGACATTTGATAGTATGCTCATCACCATCTTCAAAGGCACATGTGGCCTAGGCGTCTATCCTGGCGGATGGTTTTGTGTTGCTGAATCAGCTGGCATTGACGGCAATTCGCCATTTCCTACAGACGATTACTTTATCTTTACATTTGGCTTTCTCCTTACTGCTGTGCTTGTGATTCCTTTGGGCTTCTTTAGTTTAGTAGAGAATATTGCTGTTCAGATGACATCCTTCATTGTATTAGCCGGGATCTTGATTCAATGGACTGTGGCATTTGCTCAAGAAGGCTTGGACCCATCGCGCCTACCAGCCAGCGGAAGCAACTCTACCATGGTGCTCGGCATAGTCATATTCAACTACAGCTTCATCACCACGGTAAAGTATCTTGATGGCCATGCTAAACCAAGCAATACTAATAATTTCTTTAGATTCCCTCATGGGTGAATAGCTTGAAGCCCAATGTCAACATTCATCGCTGCATGTGGGTATCCGTGATTATATCTACTATCTTTTATTTGTTGCTTGGTAAGCCATGTGAACTGAATCAAGCAGCCAATACTGATAATATGTATAAATATAGGCATTTGTGGTGCAATGGCATATCAAATGGATGCATCCAGTGACATTTTAGCAATTCTGAGTGCACATGGTAAATATCACTTTCCCGTTGTGTACGACAGCCTTTTGTTTATTAATATAGTGCATGTTTGTTTATAGGGTCTACTGCATCCAAGGTCACAGCCTATTTGTTTCCTGTGTGTGCCTTGATCACCTCCATTCCAGTCTTCACTATTGTCATCCGTTCCAACTTGCTTCGCGGCGAAATTTGCAGTTCATCATGGGCCATCTTTTGGTCCAATTTGTTTCCTTGGATTATCTGCATGTACGTAAAACCTATCAATACATCATAGTGCCATTGACTCATCTTATCCGTATAGCCCATTACAAACTAAAAACTGGGTAAACACCATTCAAAATTGGAGTAGTCTATTTTTCCAATCGGTAAGTAATGCCACCACTTGTCTGATTTGCTTGAATGGCACTAAATTTATATATATATATATAGACTTGTAACTTTATTTTGCCGTTCGTCTTGTACTTTGTATCTCGAAAGTACATTGCTTCCGTTGAGCCGATCAACGTAGACACAGGCGAGAAGCAAACCTATCAAAACGGCAAGCACTCTATCGTGTATCCACCATTAGCAGCACCATCGCCCATACTACAGAATCCCGATGACAATGACGTTCGTATGTTCAATCCTGATGACAATTATTCAATTTCAATTAGAAGATCAAGCATCAGACCATCTAAACACAGCCAAATGGAGGTGGCCACCTCTTCTGCCTACTCGCCAGTCATGGATAAAAGCGCTTTGCCCACCATTGTTTATAGCAGTGATATCGCGTCAGTAGCACCCAACGAAAGCATGTTCAGAAAACCACCCTCCAATGGTCTAGGAATCTCGCATCCTCCCTCAGATGCCTCCACCAAATTGGCTTTTCCAGCTAGTGCCCCCGCTTCTCCAAATCTCACAAAGCCAGAAAACTACAATTCTGGAACGTCAGTACCGTCCACACCTCGCATGGACAAGCTATCTGTTCCCGTGAACCCATCCTCACCGCGCTCCCCTGAAATAACTGCTGCTGCTACTCCTGTGACTCCTCAGTCGCCTATTCGGCCTATCCATTCGCACCATTCATCCATGTTGGCAAGCGTATTTTCATTCAGATCATCTGCTATTGCTCCAAATGACGACTTGGATGAAGATAAGAAACAAGGATTACAGGAAGAACATGTGGAATTAGATCGCTTCGTTGCCTTTAAGCCGAAAAAATGGCTCAATCCTTTCTATTTAGCCATCATTGCCTGCACTGCATTGTCTATTTCTATTTTATTCATGATCATTTACGATTTAACTTTGCTTGGCCTTGGTACTGATGTATTCGGCTAAATCCTGTATATACACAATATGCATACCCATTACTTGTATTCGTATAAATATCCATCTCTTTTTATCTATATATATATATATATGCACCTTTTGCAACCCCCTTGTATGGCCTCCAAATAAACATTTATAAATAACTCCTTGTTGTTTCATCATGGCACGGTGTCTGATTTGACCTAGACTTGAAACATTCTAAACTTGGAATATTGATCTTTCCCTTAACTTACAGCTAGATGCGAGCACACTGCCAAGCGAGAATTAAAGCTACTGCTTTATTACATTTTGCAAAGTCGCCTGATTGGTGTTGTTGATGTGAAGCATCTCTTCTTTAATCGGATATATTTCAGTTGATGCTGTAGTATAATTTTTACTGGATGCAGACTCTCTATTACGTCCTAAAATGACCAGCTTGCCATCATCTCGCTAATAAGCTGTATCATTGTGCTATAATACAGCGATACAACAGTGCCATTCATCCTAATATTTCCAGTTGAACATTTGAATGAACAGCATGCTTTGAATCTAGATGAATGCATACAATGTCTTTATGCCTTTGTATCGTAACAAAAACGTGTATATTGGCAAGCAAATGTATGCAACGCAGCCAAATTCGATAACTTTCAAGCTTTAATATCTTGACATGTAGACCTTTCTGAGCCACTGGCATGACTCTAAACGATTGTACTCGAGTAGCAATAACTTCCAGACACCTTTGCTCAACTTTTTGAGGACCCCAAAAAACATGGCCAAAAATCGACCAAAAAGCATGAGGTACCCCTCATAGTTTTTTTCAAAAATCAAACGATCGCGTTTTTCACCTTGAAAATGAAAGCTTTCATTATGGTATGTATTGAGTCAAAATGCTTCTCTCGATCCAAAGCAACCCCTGAAACTTTATTTGTGTCACTTTCATATGCAAAATCTCAACATTTTGGCCAAAAACCTCATTTTATATTTTAGCAAATTGCTCAATAATTTTAGTTGAAAAATTTATTGCAACTAACGCCATTAGAAGCGCCTTGAAAAGTACTCCAAGAATGTATTAGGAAGCACGGGCTGATTATCACAACTTACATAGTCGAATCTCAGAAAATAGTTCAATCGAGTCGAAAAAAGCCAAAGTTTGGCCAATCCTGAGCAGAAAGCTATGCTGGGTTTGAATTAATTTTGACGCTGCTGGCTAACCCAAATGCTTTTCTGATCAGAATAATGCTGACTTTTGTTGGGCATTTTCATATCTGACAACGCCAGTCAGCCAGGCTCACCATTAAGATATATATAATCACAACTTTCTAATCATGACTTGCAGCATTTCAACATGGTATGTATGCAGTATGGGTTTCATGATTCGTTTAAAAAAGACTGTTACCACTGACTGACAACTATTTCTGTATGTTATGAGGATGTCTTAAAGCTTGTATCAGCATATTCATTGGAAATAATGGCTGCAATTTCGTTGACAGTTGACAGATTCTGAGTGCGTTTATCTTCGCCAATAGTTAGCTCCAACCTCATTTGATGGTTGAGTCGAATGCGAGTATCCTCGTTGTTGGTATGATTTCAGGCTTGTCGTTCTTCTTCTTCATTCAGAATCTCATGAACATGTATGTAGATACGAACAAAGGTTTTTTGAGCCTTGTCCAGTGTACTCAATCTTAAATAGCTGCCTAATATTGGCAAGCAGTATCTCCATATCATAACATAATAAATTATAGTCCCTAGACAATTTTACAACCCTGCTAATATGGAAACTGAGTTGCTTGACATCTGTCAGGCCGGGCTCATATGAGAATAATGATTTTACAATCAATCAACAAAAACCACTGTTAGTTTTACCCTCATTCCTCTGCTCAATGCTATCAGTGTTTTATTTGAACGACGTCTCAGAGCCTCAGAGATTTCACTCCTTACTGCAGACATCTTACGCAGCCCATGAATCGTCAATGTCCAGACTAACATCATTAAATATAGAATGCAAGACGATGTCATTATGAACGATATAGAATGAAATAAAATATTATTATAAATAATAGTGTCATGGTCTGCCACCTACTTTTTATACGCTTCAAGAGCATTTACTACTGTATTGCAGTATGAAAAGGGCATTGAGTTTGCCAGCTGGCCCCCACCAGCCAAAATTTATTCAAACCCAGTCTTACAGTCTGTTCCAGATTGGACAAATTTTGATGATTTTGAACTCGATTGAATTATTTTTGCAGATTCGACTAAGTGAAGTATAATGATCACCCCATGCTTCCTTAAGCTTTCCTGGAGTACTTTTCAAGGTGCATCCAATGGTACTAAGTAAAATAGATGATTTGAATAAACTTGTCAAAAGATTTATGAAAATATGAAAAGAGGTTTCTGGCCAAAATGTTGAAATTTTACATATCAAAGTCCCACAAAGATGATTTCAGAGGTTGCTTTGGATCGATAGAAACATTTTGATTCAAGATATACCATAGTAAAAGTCTCCATTTTCAAGGTGAAAAACGCGATCGTTTGATTTTCGATGAAAACCATGAAGGGTACCTCATGCTTTTTGGTCAAATTTTGGCCCTATTTTTTTTTGGTCCCAAAAAGTTGAGCAAAGGTGCCAGGAAGTTACTATTACTCAAGTACAATTGTTTGGCGTCATTTCAGTGGCTCATAAAGTTCTGCATGTCAAGATATGAAGGCTTGAAAGCTGTCAAATTTGGCTGTGTTGCACACATTGGCTTGCCAATAAACGCGTTTTTGTTACGATACAAAGGTATAAAGATATTGTATGCATTGATCTAGATTCAGAGCATGTTATTACATCCAAAGATTCAGCTGGAAATATTTGGCTGAGTGGTACTGTGGTATGGTTGTATCATAGCATAACAATACAGCTTATGAGTGAGATGATGGCGGTTGTAGGGAAGCTGATCATTTTAGACGCAATAGATAGTAAAAAGTATACTATAAAATCCATTGAAATATAGGTGATCCATAGCTTGGTAGCTTGAATTCCTAGGTGGTCCGTATTATATCCCATAATAAATGAAAGACTAGAGTTGCATTGTATAGTAATGTGCCGAGCGCAAACTAAAAATCATCATCATCCGGATTTCGTGCCTGAAACGATCATTTATATTTTCACTGCATCTTCTCATCTGCTGAAGCATACTTGCAATTGATAAATCAAACTCATCATATTGAAATTTACATTTTATTGATCCTTTTTTTTTTGCAGTTAATCAATGCGTTTTGACTTTCTTGATCTCAGTTCCGGTGATTTTGCTGTAGATGTGGATGCAGCTTTTTTGGTAGTGTCATTTGAGACGGCTGCTTGCTGTTGTAAGACTTCTGATTCTGCTTCCTTTTCTTCAGATCCTCTACTACTCAACATGACGGGCAAACTTATGGCAAAGATCAAGAATCCAGTAAGCACGCCAATCAGTGTCCATGGTGAATAAGCCGATAACTTTTTCACGACCTTGCCGGTATATCCCACCATTTTTCCGCTGGTATGATTTCATCAGTGACATGGTCCAGCACAATTGCTTCAAATACTTACAATAAACTAAAGGGAGAAATCAAACCAGACTTGGGCTCCACATCACGCCATTCCTCCATAGTGACAAATGAGATGATGTCGTTTTCTCTTTGAGTAGGCTTGAGGCTACGTACTAGCAAAAGGATATTGAATTACAATATGTCGAAATGCCAGGCTCATCTCTACCTTACCTTCATGATTTTTAATGTGAACAATCGTAGGTAAACGCGAAACAAAGAATCGCGCAGCCAAACCAGGATTTGTTTCCACATTAATAGCACCGACCTTGACATGAGAATGGCTACTCTTGGAGAGCATGCGCTCTGCAGCTTGGTATTTAGGTTCCAAACGCTTACAATAGCCACACCAGTCAGCATAGCTATCCCATGCGAATGAGTTGTCTGCTTCAAGAGTATCTGCATTAGTGTCAACTTACAAATCAATCAGCCATTCATCGTCTTTGCCAACGAGATCTGTGAAATTTTCGTCTGTAATCTGAACAACAGCAGCTTTACAACATGCCAAGCATGCAAGGATAACTGCACACAGTAAGCCAAGGTACTTCATTTGTTGAATTCAAAAGGGAAAGAAGCATCCATCATGTTGTTTCAAAGCATTTGAATTTCGTGACATGCGTTTGAGCTTCAAAACACAAGGAAAGAGCTGTACAGCCCATTAAACACCTTTCTTTCTTCACCGCAATTAAAGCAAACATGAACTCAAAAGCAGATTTGAAAGCTGCAAGAGAAGCCATTGGAAAGAAAGATTTCGGTGAAGCCGTGAAGGCTTGCAAACGAGTCTTGCTGTGGGAAGGCGAAAACTACAACGCGTATGTATGCCATGTTGCAACCATCATGTTTTACAGAATGACAAGCTGACAAGATGGCCTGTAGTTGGGTTTTCTTGGGCGTCGCATATACTGGATTAGAGAATGACGGGGAAGCGGAAGAAGCATACAAACGAGCTATCGAGATCAATTCAGAGAACATGCTCGGCTGGCAAGGTCTTGTCAGTTTCTATGAAAAGCGAAACAAACTAGAACCGTTGGCAAAGACCATTGTCTTGCTGATCCCTCGTGTGGTTGAAAGGTGAGTTTCATGCAGCTCTGGAAACCGATAGCGACGACTCAATTTGACATGACAGCGGTGATGGTGCCAAGCTAGCAGACTATCTCAAAAAGCTACTCCATGTCTATAAACAACAAAACGATCAAGACAACTATCTCGAGACACTGAAAGAGTTTCTACCTCAAAGTCCCCATTACAAGTTGATCAAAGATCAGCCCAACTTACCCTCTCAGATAGAGATTTGGAAGACAATCATTGCAAAAGCAGAGAAAGAGCAGAATCAAAAGATTGAAAGCGAAGTGGCGTCTCGACGATTCAGAGTGAGCGCAGGAACGCCTGCTCAAGTGCTGGCTGGCGTGGAAGCAGATGTGTTTGGTTTATCGAAATTGGGAGACATGTACGAGAACGTGCTGGATTTAGTGCCTCAAGACGATGCAGAGGAGCAACACGTTTTTAAGTTGAAATTGTTGCACTTTTACTCCAAGAGATTACTGGGAGTCAAAGACAAGGCAGAGGTATGTGGGGGTGTGGGTTTGCATTGGAGGAGCATTTTCACTAATGGGGCTGTGTTTGGTAGCTGTATGAAAAGGTGATCACTCTGGCAAAGGAGCTAGTGGATATGAATGATCCATTGCCTCTCCAGATTTTGATCGAGTCTGCCAATGTCGAATCACCAGGTAATATGTCGCAGCAATTGAGTAACTATTAACAACAAAAGTGCTTATTCAAATCCACCATACATAGACAGATACGACTGGACATTATTAGAACAATTGATGGAGCGATTCCCTGAACATGGATTATCCAAATTGGCACGAGGCTATCAACTGAGCAAACAAGGCGATATCGATGGAGCATTCGACTTGTTCAGCGAAGGATTAGATGCATGTCCCAACAGCTTATTTGGCTATCAATGCTTGAGTTGGATCTACTACGAGTCAAAGGAATACGAAACTGGCTTGGAATATGCTACACGTGGAAAAGATCTTGTCAAGAAAATCAAGGTGGAAACCGGCATATCAAAGAGCAATGCATTAGTGTCATTGGAGATTTGCATGGCCCACTGTTATCGCTTATTGGATAAAAAATACCACATGGATGCCATGGCACTGTACAAATCCGTCTTGCAACACTACCCAGATCAAACAAAGGCAATGGAGGGCATGGGATTGATCTTGATTGAAGAGAAGCGATTGGATGAAGCGCTGGATAACTTTGAAAAGGTGCAACAATTGGACCCCAAAAATCACACGTCTGTTGCAGAATTGGGTTGGATTTATTGCGAAAAGAAAGACTACCAAAAGGCCATTGACTACATCAACAAGGCTCTGGAGATTGCAGGCACCGACGTGGCGGATTACTATTATCGATTGGGCCGCATTCATTGGTCAATGCAAGGTAGCAATGGAAAGCGGCATGTATAGCGAGAGTGCGAGTGACTCATCGAGTAACATAGATTCTGACAATGCCTTCAAGTATTTCATGCAAGCGGTTAAATTGGATCCCTATTTTGCTAGTGGTTTTACATATTTGGGTCACTACTATCGAGAGATCAAAAAGGACGGCATCCGTGCCAAAAAGTGCTATCAAAAGGCGTACATTTTGAACCCATTGGACATAGATGCAGCTTTGTGCCTTTCCGATTTCATGATTGCCGAGAACCAGCAAGAAGAAGCCGAAGCCATCTTTCGTCAAGTCTCTGAATCAAGTCCAAAAACTGGCTGGGCCTGGAGGCGTCTTGGTTACGTCAATATGGTAAGCCGGGATAGACAATGCGTGCCATGCAAGCAAACATGCTCACATCCAGATGCAATAGAATTCTCAATCTTACAATGAAGCCATTATCTGTTTCCAGAAGGCATTGCGTGCAGATACAAGTGATGTCAGATGCTGGGAAGGTCTTGCCGAGGCGTATTCAAGAGCGGGTCGATTTGTTGCTGCCCTGAAAGCATTTGGTCGTGCAACTCAATTAGATCCTCAATCCGTGCATGCTCACAATGAGCAATCTTACGTCCAGCAAAAGGTGGGGCTACTAGATGATGCGATTGCTGGCTTTCAGAATACCTTGGCGATTGCTGCTGAACAGCACAAACCCAATTACATTCCTGCCTTGGCAGGTTTGGCTGAGACGTATCTGGAACATGCCAAGGAGGATTTCCAAGCAGGCTTCTTTGGCCGTGCTTCCGATGGCTGCAATCGTGTGTTTGAAACTGCTCTTCGTGGCCTGCAAGTGGATTCTACCATGCTGTCTTTTTGGAAACTGGTTGGTGATGCTTGTGCATTCTACCGTCATATACCCAGCTATCTCAACAACTGTGCCTATAGTCAGCTCCAAGCTGTGATGCAACTGATCAGTACGAAAAGCACCCATGATGTGTTGAAACTGGAACCAGATACCACAAGCCATTGGATGACTGAATTCTTGGCCTTGCAAGACGTTGATGATGATTTCAGTCTGCCACAGAAAACGGCCCTGGATGTCATTCTCTCATGTGCCTCTTACGCCTACAAACAAGTGATTGTATTATGCAAGAACCATCAAGCTATTGCACCTGCGTTCTGGCATGATTTGGCTATTATTTACTATCACTTGAGCCTTAACAATAACAACAAGCAGGAAGAAGCCATGATGGCAGTCAAATGCGCCCAGGTAGCTTTGAAATTGGAACCCTCACAGTACATGTATTGGAATACGCTTGGTGTGATTGCAATGACAGTGGCTGATATACCTAAAATGGCACAATACGCATTCGTCAAGGCCATGGAGTTCAATAATAGAAGTGCAATCCCATGGACAAACTACGGTTTCCTGTGCTTGTCCCTGAAAGACTACGAATTGGCAAATCAGTCATTTGAGATGGCCCATTCACTTGACCCCGAGTGGATCTCTGCTTGGGTAGGACAAGCCTATGTTGCCTCACTATGGGGTACTGATGCAGCAGCCATTTTTGAACATGCATTCGAGTCCAGCAATGGATCAGCGATGGAGGCCAGTTACGGTTACGCAGACACAGTGTATCATGCACTCTCCTCTGGACAGTTGAACGAGGAAACAGCAGCCATTACGCCCGTATTTGCATTGGAGAAATTGACCGAGAAGCGACTGAATGATGCGCTTTCCTTCAATCTGATGGGCTTGCTCTTGGAGAGATTGGGCCAATATGGCAGAGCATCCGAATCATTTGCATCAGCCATTTTAGCACTGGAGGCGCAAATTGAAGAAGAAAAGATCAGCCAAGAAGAAGGAATGGCACGTCTTGCCAAGGTGCATGCTAATTTGGGCCGTACATTATGCGCAAGTGGTGATTTTGAAGAAGCTATTTCGTCTTGCACAGTGACAGATGCATCCAGTGTGTATTCTCACTTGAACGCGGGCATTGCTTACTACTTTATGGACAAACTCCCTGAATCACTCAACATGTTTGAACTAGCCCTGAATGCCACGCAGGAGGACATCTCATTACGTCAAGACGTGGTCGTCTTGCTGAGCAAAGTGCTGTGGGCTTTAGGAGGTGATGAGCAGAGAACAGTAGCCAAAGATCAGCTCTTTTCCAGGTAAGTTACAGGTTGTGTGTAGGCAAATAGGCAAAATGATGCTAATTTTAGAATGGCTTAATAGTATCACTGATAACCCAAATTATCTGCCTGCAATCTTCTCACTGTGTGTCATGGGCATGCTACAAGATGATGAAACATTAACAGCAGCCGCATTACAGGAATTGGCTAAAGTGTCCATTTCCATTGCATGTAAGTTCCGTCTCGAGTTGTACCTGTAATTCATGACTCAAAGCCTCCCTGGATTAGATGACTCAGATAAGGAACAGCACATCTCGTGGTTATTTTACAAATTTCATCAATTACAGGTAACAATAACATCCATTACATTATCACGTGTCTCTAACGCAACTACTGCTTTGTAAAATGACGTAGGGAGACAGACTACAAGCAACTCGTGCCTTGGTGAAAACTGTTCATCAAACCCCTTGGTTGGCATTGGTGTGGGCCCGTTTAAGCAGACATCTTGTGAAATTAAATGATCCCAAAATGAATACAATGACATCAAGCACACTCGTTATTAACAAGCAAAAATCACATACAGCAGACTCATTATCTGAAGCATACCAATACGCTGCCATCTGTACCAAGGACAGAAAGCTTGCCCAGAAAGCTGTTCTGACAGCACCTTGGCGTTTAAGCGCATGGAAAACTCTTTAAAATAAACTTTCAGGTGTGATTAAAAAATGTTGTCATTGAAAATATATTTAGACGTGGTGAAATGACGTTTTTTGTCCAACCAAAGTTCAATAGAAAACAATAAGAAATTCTGCAACTATAAAAGGAGGCATTTTGATTTCTTTTTCTTTCCTCATTCTCATCAATTCCTACCAATTTAAAAAATGGCCTTTACCTGTTCTGATATCTTTAAAATCTTCTTTGGTAAGTTGGCATTTGCATGGATGCATCAATGAGGCTGGTTTGTGTATCTGTGCTGACTATCCACAAAAGCTGTCATCCTTCCTCCTCTTGGTGTCTTTCTCGAAAGAGGTTGTGTCTGTGATTTGTGCATCAACATTGCCTTGACTTGTCTTGGCTACATTCCTGGTATCGGTAAGTATTCTAGCGGAAAACAGAGGAATGGGCGGTTGTGCTAATAGCAATTTCAAACTAGTCCATGCCCTTTACATTATTCTGAAATATTAGCGAGTACGACGCATCGACGAAATAACCCACTCTTAACAACACATTGTACAAAGTCATTCCTCTCTCTCTCTCTCTCTTAATTGTATAAATAAACAATCAATCACACTTTATTCAAGACAGTCGGGTTGCTCTTTGATAATCATGTTGTACATGGGTTGGAATTGGGCATAACCAGCCTTGGGATCGCCAATAGTATGGTACGTCTGTCTGGCGACATCATCTGCAATCAAAGTGAGGCCCTTGTAGCCATTGGGATGAGCTGCTTCAGCCATCAATTGAGAGTGGCATGATCTTTCCATGGAAATAAAGGCCCAAATTGCCTCATCGATGGTTTTACCTGTCGTCAATAAACCGTGGTTTTGCAAGATGAGTGATTTGTTGGTGGAGCCCAGTGCCTTGACTAATCGTTGGCCTTCTTCTTGATCAAACACAACACCTCCAAAGTCTTCGTAGACGCCATGAGACTCGAAAAACGCACAAGCGTCTTGAGAAATGGGCAACAATTTACGTCCAAAGGTGGAGAAGGTTCTGCCGTAAATGGAATGGGTATGGACAGCGCAAGTAACATCAGGTCTAGCTTCATGAACAGCTGCATGAATGACAAAGGCTGCCTTGTTGACCGTATATTGACCACGTACGATTGCACCAGAATGATCCACAAGAATCAAATCGCTCGCCTTGATATGACCAAAGTATTGTCCAAATGCATTCACCCAAAAGAGATCAGGATGTTCAGGGTCACGGAATGTCATATGGCCTGCTACACCTTCATCCCACCCAAACTTGGCTAATAATCGGAATCCAGCGGCTAATTTTTGTTTCATGTGGACTCTTTGAGCATGAACATCTTTGAATGTCGGCATGGATGGAATAATCACTGCTTGCTTCTCGGCTGCTCTGGCTTCTTCTTCTGTTTCTGATCCGGTCAAGATGATCTTCTTTTTCGAACGAAGGAAAATAGAGCTTTTACGGTGCATCTCCAGATTCAAGTCATCTTGTTCTTGCTTATTTTCAGTGCTATGTAATCATCAGTTGACTAGCAAGGTAAAGTAATTGATTTGTCCTTGGCCTACTTACATGGGAGGTGACATTTTATCTGATATTCAAGTTGAATGAAGAAAGACACAAAGTACTCAAAACAAGATATTTATATCCGAAAGAAAGAGCTCCTTTAACGTTACACCGTGTGAACGCTGTATTCAGGACTTGTACATTGATTCCATCTGTATAAAAAAAAAGCAAGCTTCTGTCATCATCCATTTTTTTTTTTTATTCCTCGATTCTCGATATTTCAAGATTTGCAATCATTTATATGCATCATTACAGCACCTAAAGCAAAGATGTTGTGTCTTATTGCAATGTATGACATGTATGATCAGTTGCATAAGGGTTTGTTACTACACTACACAGCTCACTTGTTCACACGATGCTTGCAAAAATTCTCTCATACAGCTCAATCGATTATTCAGCATAAACTCTGTATGTTGATACAGGCTTTTCACTCTGAGCCTGCCTCATACAGCTGCTCTGAATAGC
Source organism: Mucor velutinosus (assembly GCF_035048745.1). Classification (NCBI taxonomy): domain Eukaryota; kingdom Fungi; phylum Mucoromycota; class Mucoromycetes; order Mucorales; family Mucoraceae; genus Mucor; species Mucor velutinosus. Next base: position 23,619 of record NW_027041896.1, on the reverse strand, counting down.
GGCCCCATTTAAAACTACTAGCACTAGACAAACTTGAGAGCTAAAGATAATGCAACTTTGTTGTTGAATCACAAGCATAAAAGTTCTAGCAAACTTTCTTCATATACAAAGCACATAGCTGCGGGATATTGTCATGAATTGATGTCTTTCTGTCCTGTAATAGACTTTGTTCATCAAGAGGAACACTGATCCCGCAATGTGGCGCTTTCACTTTTTCTCTTAATGATCTAGACGACGTGCTCCTTTCCAAATGCATCGTTTATTCCCCATTTGGCACAAGCGCAGTATATGTGTAATACTTACTATCGACACAGGCCTTGAAAACAACAATGGTTTAGCCTAAACGTCAAATCATGTAAATCATAAATGGTACATACAGTCAGAGTGCGTAGAAAACATATGTGTAGTACATATATTGTGAGTATGAAGTCTTGTTGTGGGAAACGCATTAAAATCAGGGAAACTGTTTGAAAATGTACAGGGATATACGATTAGCATCAATCTCTATCAACTGACGCTTACCACCTAGACACAACAAGTGTAATTGCAAACGGTTTATGAGCTGCAGCAACATGTGCATACCTCAGATTATTTTGCCACTATTAGAAAACTATATATCAAGCCCTGTATACGTCAACGGCAATATTACCAAGTCTTTACACCTTAGGTGCACTATTCTATATGCATTAAATATTCTTTTGACATCGAAAACCCTCAAATAGTAATTTAAATCAGATGTCCTATCTACACAGCTATATAAATCAGAAAATTTCTACAAATATCAGTGAATTCAAATAGAAAAGAGCAAGCTTTTCTACTCGAACACTTATAAGCATCATCATAACTATGATGGATGCAGATCAACAACAGTGACGGATCTAGTATTTCAGTAAAGTCTATCAAGTAAGAGTGGATTGTAAGTTGTAGTATATATAAAACCTCGTCAAGTAATACCACTGAATGATTTTTATTTCCTTGCAATACTTACTATATCATACACAATGTAAACATTACCATAAAGCAAGTAGTTTTATAGGCGTCACTATAGTGAAGTAAATACCACTCATAGTATCGAATATACAAAGGACATTGACAATGTATTTCCCTGTCTGCCAAAATATCATCTCAAACCTGATAATAATGATACTACAATCACGGAATCACATATACATATTATAGTTCGCTTTCCAACCCATTTTGTACATCTTGTCAAGCAGCTTCACTATAAACAGTTTGCTTAATTATATTTTACTAAAGCTTAAGGCTTTATGCAATAAATTCCAGGAACAGCTCAAGACTTATACCGTGATGACACCTTGCTCTTGTCCTAAATACGACCCTCATCTAAAATAAACTTAAACAGGCAATTTCGAGGTTAGAAAATTTCAAAGCCCTACTTCGGAGTTTTCAATTTTGAAGCCCCGCTATTGCCCTCGAAACGATGGTGTAGGATAAAAAGTAAGGGTGAGTCCAGATAATAGATAGACCGTGGGGGGTACGGGGCGTAGGTAGGGGTAGGATGGATATGGTGTAGCTAGCAATGGGTGGATAGATTACATTGCATTATATGTACATCCCCGACAGGGCAGAGCAGTAAAAGTTTTTGACATGTAGGATCAGGCACTTCATTTTGTTCATTTACCTTATTATATTTCTTCAATACTTTAAGCAGCATGGACAACTCAAGTTATGAAATGGAATATGATTTCTTCAATCAATTTCCTGACGAAACCGTTGAAGAAGTCCTTCCCGCTGTATTTGACCGCACCACCAATACATTCAGAATCAAAAGATTAAATATTGGATGGGCCTTGAAAAAAAGCCACAGCAAAGCTTACAACAAGTACAAACCAGTTGAAAAACTCGCTGAAGGTGAGAGCCTTTACGACAGAAAAATTCACAAAAAGTGCGCTGGTGCTTTGCGATGTCTCAGTCTGCAATGCAAAAGACCTGAATGGGTCAAGGATCAAAGACCTCCTGTTGACTGGAAAGACGAGCTTGGCTGCCTCAAAAAGTTTCAATGCCCATACTGTGAGGCGCCATTGAAGCGGATCGACTGTGGTGTTGGTGCAACTTTCACCTTCCGTGTAACTGATATTCGCAGAGAAGACAGAGGCAATACAGTTATAATGTATCAAGAGATAACCGAGAAAAACACACACACACACACACTCTCTCTCTCTACAACTCGCTTCATCTTGATAGACACGAAAAAAAAGAGTTAAATAATATGGTGAAAGATAGTAGACCAAACATCACTGCTGCTGCTGCCATTGCTGGCATCGATCCATCTACTGGCGCCATCGTGAAAAGCGTCAGAGAAATCAACAGTGTAATGGCAAATCATGGACGCACCAAGTATGAGATCCGGAAGTCGAAGATCCAACAAGATCTATACTCTACCAAGGGAGATGATGTGGTAGCTGCCTTTGAAGATCTTGATGAGAAGTATCCAGGCTTCATGGATTCAGCACGGATTGTCCCTAGCAAGTTTTTTGTGAGCTTCTGTTCACCTGAAATGCTTCAGCGTAATCTCCCTTTCGCAGATCAACCGATCATAACAAATGTCACTTTCAAGGCTGTCCCAAAGGGCTATTATCTATGCTCAAGTGTCATCTATATCGAGCAACTCCGGAAGCATGTCGTCTTTTATCAAGCGATAATCGAAAGCAACACTACACATGTTTTCAAAGAATACTTTGTTGTTGCTTTGTTTAGAAAATTTGATTTCAAACTGGAGAAGTTTTTGGGAGTCATTATGGACTTTTCAGCCGCCCAACGCGAAGGTTTGTTTCATACTAGCCCTCAGGGATAACTTTGGTGTCAAGCAGCACAATGCATTACCTTTTTTAAAAGGGTGCTATATGCATTGGATGCGATCAGTCAAGCGCATGTCCAACAACCACCAAGTTGTCAAGCCAGATGAGATTGATACCTTCTTGAAGCTAGTCCATCGGTTCTGTACCATAAGAAACAGTATCGAATTCTTTCGAACTGGTAAGGAGCTTTTGACCTTCTTTCCCAACTGTAAAAAGTGGTTACAGTGGTGGCTCCAACCTGGTGTCTTCAGTATGGTATTCAGATGCAAGTCTTTGATGAAGGACGACTTGAGACAACACAAGAGCCGCACATCCAATGCAATTGAGGCGTTCCATAGTACCTTATACAAGTTGATGCCAGAAAAAAGACAACCCGTTTCGACAAGCTTAAGACTTTTTTTGTTGTAGGTCGCCAAGCGTGATGGAATGATGTTGATGGATTTTTATGGCAATAATATCCGACCGCATTACGGAAACAAACCCAAGAAGCCAACAAAAAAGTATGCAACTCTGTATGAAATTAATGACGGCCGTGCGCCAGATAACAACACTGCACTCTTTGGCACCAAGAAGAGAAAACAAGAAGTGGTGCTCATTAGCGATGCTGAGGAGGATGGCAAACGCAAGGCCAAGAAAGCAAAAACCCGTGATGTTAGTTTGGATGCTGCCATAATTGAGCATCTGGATGAAACTGACGAAATGGAGAGGAACTGTCCCAAGACGGATGATTTCCGAGATGATGATATCAGTGATGAGAAACTGTTCCTTGAACTACTCTCAGACGACGAATACAAAAGCGATAAAGCAGAAAATGTATTTGATAGAACTGAAGACCTAGATGAAGACATTAAAAATATGTTTGATGGTAAGTATACTTACAATAGTTTCTAATTGCTGTGGCTGTAACGTATCATTGATATTTTAGACCTTGGAATTCCTGTTTAAGATGTTGTCGGCTCAGATGAAGAATCGAAATCGTCCGTTATTGATCTTGTATCATCTTCCTCTTCTTCTTCTTCTTCTTCTTCTTCTTCTTCTTCTGGGGAATACATCCACTATGATCTGCATTCCGACAGTTCATCCAGTTACTAGATTTAGATATAAACTGTATGTACGCTGGATTAGATGTACGATATCGATTTATACTATAAGAAGATATGGACTTCAGATACGCTAGTACTATAAGATTCATACTATATAAGATATAGGCTATAGATGGCACCACGGACATGGATGGCACTATAGACTTATACTTGTATTCCGACATTGACTACGGATGTTTACCATATCTGGATAGGCACCAAGATTAATGCAATATGAGCTTGTTGCTTCAGATGTGCACTTTATGATCCACGCTATAAGACACATGCTTATATCCGTGATACTAGCTACAGATACTTTATGTACTACAGACTTGTACTATATATGAGACATGCTATAGACATGCATACGATATGCTACAGACATGCCATATATCCAGATACATGCTAAAGATGTATGCTTAGCGATATACACTCAGATATGTACTATTAATATAGACTAAGAAGACTGTACCTATCGGATACATGCTACTAGATCGATATTAATTATCCTTATGGAAAGGATAGATCAGGGTACTTCGGATGAGAGTCTAATTATTCATCCAGACAGAGCTAAATCATGATTAGCTTGCTGGAGTTGTCTTTTAGCATGATTAGACATTAGTTGATCTGAGTTGACTTATTTGTCAATCTAATTAATAGAACTTTTATCCATTGTTATAGTATATAAGAAGGATCATCTACCTGGCCAGTAGAGAGACTTCAGTTTACTTTACACCTGTCAGTTTGATAATAAAATACACTATTTTCAGAAATTATTGGGACATTTTTAAAAAAAATTGGTACTAATTCTGAATAAATATTGGGTCAATTTATAATTAGATTTGGGACAAATCTTGAACTATTTTGGAACACTTGCCTAATTAATATTGGGACACATATAAAAAAAACATTGAGACATTTTCAGAGAAAGTAAAATTCATTTATTACAATGGCTCTTTCGCCAAACAAACATCGAATTTCTTAACAGAGTAGCGAGCAGAACCTTCAAGATCACTGTACAATACATCATTGCATGCATCGGTAATCCTGGTCGAAAGTGTTTCAGTTTTTAAGAGCCTCTCCCTCTTGAGTTTACTCTTGACCACATGCCAGAATTGCTCAATAGGATTAAGCTCAGGGGAGTATGGTGGGAGGTAAACACATCTGTAACCTCGCTGAATGATATACCTCTCAATATCCTTGGCTGTATGGATGGGTGCATTGTCCATAACAAGATAAAAATCTTTGAATTGCTCATGCTGGTCCATGATATCAATCGTTTTCGCAATAAAGTTAAAGTAGTGGCCAGTTACAGTACCCACAGTTGTTGTTGCTTTTCCAGAAGAAGTGCCAGCTAACTTTCTTTTCTTGTTGGATGTTCCAGGCAACCTCACTTGAACATTCAACACTCCCCATACGCTAGTTGCGCCAATAATAGTGGTAGTTTTCGCTCTTGTTTGAGGTACAGGCACTTCAGCTCGAGTTCCTTTCTCTGACCAAGCCATTGTTCGCTTCAAGTTAATATGGAAAGCTGACTCATCAATGAAAACACAGTTGGACATGTAATCCATGTCGGTTTGGCTCCATTTGACTACCCAGTCGTACCGGTTTTGAATGTTTTCAGGCGAGTTTCTTTCTTTGGAATGGAAATGAGCTTTCTTGAAAGTCAAGGCAAGATCATTGGTCATGTAGTTGTAAATAGTCGTTTGGCTGATAGTCAAACCCGAGAAAGCCCTAACAAGACTCTCATGAGCTTGTTCGATTGTTACTGATGGATTATCTTCAAATTCTAGTTTTAGGTGCTTCGTATGGTCTTCGTTCAAAATCTTTGGTCGACCTGCTCTCTTAACTGGCTCTTCATCGTCCTCAATTTCTTTGTTAACCTTTTTTTGATCCTCTGCGTACCATCTGTAAGCGGTTGTTCTTGATATATGGCCGTGCGCTTTCCAAGCTTGATTAGGATTCATGCCATGGTCGTAGATAAGGATAAAAAATCTTGCCTTGTCTTTGTCTGTGTAGCTGTTATATTCAGTCTTGGGCACATTTTTCTTATTTTTAATCTTTTTCTCTTTTAGTACGGTCAATTCTCTTTCAGGTGGCTTCCTATCAACATAAGTATTGTAGTTGGTAATGTTACCGAGAGGGAAGGCTTCGTTGTCTACATCCATCTCAACAGCTTCGTTTCCATGCCCATCGACTGGAGCATTTATTCCGTCTTCGTAGTAAATTCTGATATCTGACATGTTATGAATAACGAAGAAAGCGACTATGATTTCATCTCAAATCCCATTTAGTTTTGTCTCATTATAATTTCGAAAAGTGTCCCAATATTAATTAGGCAAGTGTTCCAAAATAGTTCAAGATTTGTCCCAAATTTAATTATAAATTGACCCAATATTTATTCAGAATTAGTACCAATTTTTTTTAAAAATGTCCCAATAATTTCTGAAAATAGTGTATACCTTTATCAAGTTGTCATTACTGTTTTTTTTATTCTTTTTTTTCCGTGAATTTTAGTCTATCAAACCTCAAATTCCACACTTACGTTGATAGGAAGCCACCTGAAAGAGAATTGACCGCACTAAAAGAGAAAAAGATTAAAAATAAGAAAAATGTGCCCAAGACTGAATATAACAGCTACACAGACAAAGACAAGGCAAGATTTTTTATCCTTATCTACGACCATGGCATGAATCCTAATCAAGCTTGGAAAGCGCACGGCCATATATCAAGAACAACTGCTTACAGATGGTACGCAGAGGATCTAAAAAAGGTTAACAAAGAAATTGAGGACGATGAAGAGCCAGTTAAGAGAGCAGGTCGACCAAAGATTTTGAACGAAGACCATACGAAGCACCTAAAACTAGAATTTAAAGATAATCCATCAGTAACAATCGAACAAGCTCATGAGAGTCTTGTTAAGGCTTTCTCGGGTTTGACTATCAGCCAAACGACTATTTACAACTACATGACCAATGATCTTGCCTTGACTTTCAAGAAAGCTCATTTCCATTCCAAAGAAAGAGACTCGCCTGAAAACATTCAAAACCGGTATGACTGGGTAGTCAAATGGAGCCAAACCGACATGGATTACATGTCCAACTGTGTTTTCATTGATGAGTCAGCTTTCCATATTAACTTGAAGCGAACAATGGCTTGGTCAGAGAAAGGAACTCGAGCTGAAGTGCCTGTACCTCAAACAAGAGCGAAAACTACCACTATTATTGGCGCAACTAGCGTATGGGGAGTGTTGAATGTTCAAGTGAGGTTGCCTGGAACATCCAACAAGAAAAGAAAGTTAGCTGGCACTTCTTCTGGAAAAGCAACAACAACTGTGGGTACTGTAACTGGCCACTACTTTAACTTTATTGCGAAAACGATTGATACCATGGACCAGCATGAGCAATTCAAAGATTTTTATCTTGTTATGGACAATGCACCCATCCATACAGCCAAGGATATTGAGAGGTATATCATTCAGCGAGGTTACAGATGTGTTTACCTCCCACCATACTCCCCTGAGCTTAATCCTATTGAGCAATTCTGGCATCATGTGGTCAAGAGTAAACTCAAGAGGGAGAGGCTCTTAAAAACTGAAACACTTTCGACCAGGATTACCGATGCATGCAATGATGTATTGTACAGTGATCTTGAAGGTTCTGCTCGCTACTCTGTTAAGAAATTCGATGTTTGTTTGGCGAAAGAGCCATTGTAATAAATGAATTTTAGTTTCTCTGAAAATGTCTCAATGTTTTTTATAAGTGTCCCAATATTAATTAGGCAAGTGTTCCAAAATAGTTCAAGATTTGTCCCAAATTTAATTATAAATAGACCTAATATTTATTCAGATTTAGTACCAATTTTTTTTAAAAATATCCCAATAATTTCTGAAAATAGTGTATATGGTTGCAGAAAAAAAGTCGATGTTACGAATTGTAACAGTACTACATACACTGCAATTTATATTGCGGATAAAAAATTTGCTCATTAACAGGGTCGAACTGTTGACCTTGGCGTTATTAGCACCACGCTCTAACCAACTGAGCTAAACGAGCTTACTGATATAATTGGCAACCTTAATTTTGCTTACATATACAAAAAATAATATATATAGAAAATTAAATGTTATATATTATTATTTTATATTCTATTTATCGTTTTGTTTTAAAATAAATAATATATATTATTGCTAACACCACCGATATACCTGCTGACATTACTCTCAGCACTACTAGCTAGAGTGGCCTTAAAAGAAATTTTTTAGCCAACTATTCCATGATGAAATTGAACCTGATCATGCAGCTGGCAGCTCAGTTCACAGCACTTTGATTTCCATCGCATTGTGTTCATACATGGCTACAAGCATTTGGCACAATCAGCTTGCAGAACATTACTCATTTTAATCAACTCGACACAAGAATATCACCAGTAACGTAGGGAGAACACTTGAACCGTCTATCCCTTCGGCTTATAGGTAGCGAAACAAACAGTGCAATTGAAGCAACATTCGAGATGACTATGAGTCAAGTGATTTACTTGGTCGGTGGATCGACATACCTGTGTACAGAAACTATATCTCCTTAGGCCACATCAAGCAGCTCAGGAGTTCCAAGCCAACGATTGGAACTGGTCTTACAGGTAATAATAAACGGGTGTTTGAGTCCATCGTCAATTTGGCAAAGAAGGAAGGTATCTCGAAAGCAAGAATTCAAGTGTCACCACAGCGAATCAAGGAGTTATCGAAGGGGTTAGCCGACAATCAACTCTTACAGTTGTTGGGCACCCTCGACTATACGCTCTCAACCTTTGCTATTGCCGTTTTGCTCTTCTCAAAGTCAAGAATGAGTGAACTGTCATACTATCGCCGATGTGCTCTTGTGCTGGATATCATTTTTCGTGATTGCCCAGAATTTCAGTTGAACGAGGGAGTGTGTCCCAAAATCGTGTAAAACATCAACACAATCCGATGCAAATGTACTCATGGCGAGGGTAAAATTATAGTTTAAGACTAGACTAGCTCTAAGGTCAAACCATAATTTTTCTCTCTCTAGAGTCTGTCAATTTGATAGTAGAGAAACAACATGCAATGCAATTAAATTGCTCGTATCCATAACAAGAAGCTATATGACGACCATGAAGAGAAAAAGACTGTTATAGGCAGAAAGTTTGACTTACTCATAAGCATACTATCAATGGACATATTGTATTTGTGATGTGCTTTTCTTTGACTCAATCTGTGTGAGTGTCCCTTTTTTTGCTTACATACTTCTATACTCCTATAGTAGTACTGTATGTTCTTTTCTTTCTTTTATTATGTTTCTTTGAAGCATACTTCTTACGTTGCGTGAATGTGTCTATCCGTGAATCTCAACAATAAAGTTGAGAATGCCAGGACAAATAGTGCCATCTTGAAGGAGATCCACCTGTTATCCATACCTAAAGATGACATGAAGGAGATTTTCGTATTGAAATGGACTGGATAAGCAAATTCAAAAGTAATACTAGAGAGTGCCATTTGATTAAATTTTGCGATCCAGGGTTCCATGAATACAAGCTAGCAGCGGCCAAGAACGAGATACTTCTCATTGGAGGCATGCAACTGCCCGTATCTCTCGCTGTCCTGGATGACTTCAGGGTTACGCTGTATCTCCTCTATGCATTCAAGTGCCATCGACTCAGATTGAAGGAGATAATTGAGCCAATACACCATCGAGTTCAAAACGCAACATTCCTTAATCATTACCACTTTAAAGACACACCTGAGCCAAATGAAGATGCCTCCGGCACCTTTTTTACTCGCGTCCAAAAAAGAGACAAGCACAAGATAAAGAAAAGGCTCCCACAACTCAAGATGATGAATACATCTGTGATCGCAACAGTGATGCTGACCTCGTCAATTATTGAAGCGTTTTTTATGAAATAAATTGTTGTATGCCGCCGTAGTTTATTATTTTGGTTATCATTATTTTATAAGCAGTTGTAGCCATTCTGTACAAGCAAAATCATTATATGTCAATTACTTGAATTCAGCCTTGGCATCAGATACGACTTCTGAGGGCACGCCTGCCTTGATTAGAGCTGTTTCAGCAAAATCATCACCAAATTGTGTGCACTGTGCTTGCAAGATCTGGTAAACGATATCTAGATGATAAAAAAAAAACGTTAATATGATGTTGAGAATACAACCCTGTCAAGTACACTTACACACTGGGAATGATGAGATGGATGGGAACAATTTCTTGGCCAAGGCATTTAATTTCGACTGTACTTGTTCTTGAGCTGCACTCGATGATTGAATGATATTCTCCCAAGCAAGTCGTGCAAAATCCCAATTATACTCTTCCAATATATCCAGCAAGCTCAATCCTTCTTCGTACAATGATTGGGTATAAGCACATCGCAACAAGTCGTATTCAGGAACAAGTCGAGCGCTTAGATTATCAAGTACCTTCTTGTCAGGGTGCTTTTGCTCATGCAGTAACTCGAAAATCTCATATTGCACTTGTGCCACTTTGTATTTGCGTTGAATAGCTTGACATTTCTCTTGGCTGAACCCAGCGGCTTGAGGTAAATATTCACAAGCTTTCTTCAATGCTTGTACGCGTTGTAATAATCCAACTTGGTCTGCTTCAGTCGCTAATTGATAGACAGCATCGGCAGATTTGGCAATTTCATTTCGATGGGCATAGTACAGCTCGAGAAGAATCAGTCGCTGACGAGGATCGAGCGTGCGTGTGTTAATAAAGTCAAAGAGTGTAGGTGCTTGCAAACAGGTTAAGATGTGGTTGTGTTCATTGTTGGTAAGCCATTCGTAAATATGATAATGATAGTCTTGGTTGCTCGTCATTTCCAGTGCACTGGCAATCACATCAATCGCATGTTGCTGGTGTTGTGTGTCAATGGCTTCCTTGATAATGTGCAGCACAAATGCTTCAAGTTGATCGAGTGTCAACCCTGCTTGTGAATAGCTTGTAAATGCAAGATCGACAGCAGAATGGTGATCTCCCAAGTCGCAGAACTTTTGTGCGAGCGCTTTAATACGAGGAGCATCGCAAATGCCGACCACGCTCTTGAAATGTCCAATAGCTAATGCCAATGCCTGCTTCTTGTCGTTGGCATCTGTATTATTTTGTGCAGCATATAAATTTTCGACACCCTTAAAGTAAATCACTTGTTCTGTGCCCAAGAGGTTGGAGCAATTGCTGTTTAAAAAGTTACCGATAAAGCTGTAGTTGTTGGAAGCATTTGCAAGTTTCGATGTCTTTATAGCCTTGTAAACAATATCCTGGATCAAGTTGGCGCCCTTCACCGTTGTAACGACATCACTAAACTTGCTGACAACCCAGTTTTTGTCAAACCTAGATCTATATATCAGCAGTCAGCTATTTGCAATACACCCTCTTCCATACCTTGCTACAATTTGTTCCCATTCTAAATCATTAGCAAAGCATATCAACGAAATGAATTCCATAGTCTTCAACACAAGATCCATGTCATCCTACAAGTGCTCGTCAATCGTTGTGTTCAATGTGCTTTTCACTGCATAACTTACTGCTGCTGGAATGTCGTATTGTTGATATACATCGGCAAGTGCTCGGAGGCGTTCCTGAACCACCAGAAACTTTTCTTTAGGGACTCTGTCAAGTCTGTTAGATTCGAAGAACTTCATCTCATGCTAGTCTGTACCTACTTTTCATTTTTGATATCGACCGTCCAGATATCCTGAACGATGCGAGCAAAATAGAGCAGCAGGCCTTCTTGTCGTACTGTGCATTGTCGAATAAAGTCAATGACATATGGAGTTTGCTTTGCTGAACAGGCCAACACATGAGCTATATAACCAGTCTCAATGGCACCATAACGCTCTTCAAACTTGTTCAAATGTTCAGGTGAAGGCGATTGCAATGCGTGTTGAAAATAATCTGTAATGTGTTGCTTATTGTAGTGGATGATGCCTCGTTTCGTCAATGCTGAAATCTGGCGATCTGAAGTATCCATAGGCTCTAATGTCGATTTCATGTTGAATCTTGTGTGTCTGGCTTTTCCTCCTTCCATGATAGACCACACTTTGTCGTCCAGCTTTTCATAATAGAAATCCTCCACCAACACAGGCTTTGATTCCTTGACCGATGCGACGCTTGTGTTGGTCAACACAAAGTACTTCTTTTCTGATTTGGCCAAGACAGTAGCAAAAACGCCTTGCTGATAATAAGCCAAGTCAGCATGTTGATCGGTCAAGTTGTTGAATAAAATGGATCCGGGCAAGGGTGGTGCTGGTCGGGTAAATATGAGCTGGATATCTAGACTTTCATTCTGTAAAAACAGTCTGTCGCCGTTGTTTGCAACTGCCATGAGACAAGGCTTTTTGGTATCTTGAACAAGGTGAATTGATTCCAAGTGTTGGCTCTCGTAGCGCTTCAATAACGAGTAGGTGGTGCCACGAATCTGAGCAACATGGATGCTGGAATCTGACAGCAGCATGTACAGCAATTCCCCTGCTTCATCCAATACCAGAGATTTCACACTGGCCACAGGTGGAGATTTGAAGAACATGGTCAAATAGCGCAGTATTGGGTTCATGGTAAGACAGCTAAGACTTCCATTTTTTGGTGTGTTGTCTGTCCATACAAGATGCAATTCGTACAAATGTCCATCATCGCCCTTCATAAAGACTCGTCTTAATTCCTTTGCTGTAACGAAATTTGACATGACAACACCCTCTGAATCCACTGCCACACCCTGCGATAGCTGTATGTTGTCTTGGCCTGGTGAAATGGTGTGGAGGTAGATGTGGTTTCGAGTAGTGACAACCAGCTCGTGGTGTGTTGTGAATGTTGCAATATCGACATGTTCAATGGCTTGGGTGGTGTCGTATCTGAATACTTTAGAATTCTTCTTACTAAAGTCCCATAGAAACAACGATGATCCTCTTGCCAACCAGACATGATTGATAGCTTTTAGAAACCCAAGATTGTAGTCACTGCGAGGCTCTAATGATCAATGTGTTAATATAAACTCGGTTGGTATGTAGTAAGTTTGTGCTCTTACGTTCAATTTGCCTGGCAATTTCCTCTGGAAAGTCTACGTGTGCGCTTTTGTAGAATGCATTTTCGTTGTCTGTACAGTATTGCAAAGGAGTGGACTCTATAGATTTGTGAGTCAATTTCATGCTTAAGCAAATCAAAAGGTGCAGAAGCTTACCTTGCAAATACAGGTCGAAATCCACATGTGTACCATCATTCTGCTTGCAATCATCGACTTTTTGGCTGAATTCAGTGAGTAGTGGGTTTAGTTGAGATGCAAAAGTCTTCTCCATGCTAAAAGTCGTAGTGTTGGTTTGTAGAGTAACCTTGGCCTTTTTGCTCTTGATCAAAGAGGCGCGTTTTATCTCTCAAATTTTTTGAAAAAGGTGACTTTGATATATGCAGAATTGCAACATGAACGGAAGAGGATCTCCTTGCCTGACAACATGGCTCCAATTCTGCGAAGGAGTCATATTCTGCTATGATGTCACCTAAATCTAATGCTATATTGTCAATGTTAGCTCAAAACAAAGCATTGCAGGTGCTATATTGCCGTCTCTGAAGCGTGTATTACCTACAGATGCATTTGTATGATTATCTGGACCTGAATCATCAGTTTTGAGAAGCATCATATATTAGTATATAGGCTAGAGTACATTGGGGAAGAGCCTTTGCGTTAAGCACAATTTGTCTCCACATTAGCGTCCTGTTTAACAATGAGCTCAACCAATTCAAATCTAGTTAACTCGGCTGCTCTAATGGATTAATCGCATACAGTGTACAACACGCAATCAATGCTTAAGAACAAGTGCCTATACTTGAGTGTCAACATCAGATCATGGTGCAGTTTTCTCTGCTGAGGCGCTCGACTAGTATTTGAAGACTCCATTCAAGGTATGGGGCTATCCATTATGTCAAAAAAAAAGAAACTATATTGCTTTGCGCTATAATGAATATATTTAGAGCAGGCCTGATACGGACCATCTTGAAAATTATGGACCACTTATTGACTCCATACTTATGGCACCTGAGCACAATATTAAGTATATTGAATAATACAGAATGCTATACATTTACACTTGTCTCTTTCCATGACGACGCACATGTCATTGTTTTTCATTGTTTATATGTATACGAGTGTTTATGCTTCGGGTGGCTCTCTACTTTCGCTTCGCTTCGGTAAGAACCAACCTGCGCAGCGGCAGCTCGCGCTATCGATTGCCCTTGCGTATCTTGTCAAAATACTGATACTTTCATTTTGACCCTCTACTTACACATGAAAACCCTTCATATTACCTGTGGATCTGATTCTTGTGTGATGCTCCACATCCATATACACGTAACTACTTCGTATACGGGCAAGTGCCATACGTATATTATCCTTTTTAATCAGGAGTGCGCCTAATACAGCAAAATCCGAGTGCATTTGAGCCGCATTTTCTTGCGTTCAATTGCCGTTTTAGATGGTCAGAATAGCCCTAAACGATTGTTCTTATCTAGCATTTACTTGCTAATACCTTTGCTCAACTTTTTGGGGATCAAAAAAACATGAACAAAATTCGACCAAAAAGCATGAGGTACCCCTCATGGTTTTCATCGAAAATCGCACGATCGCGTTTTTCACCTTGAAAATGAAGACTTTTACTATGGTATACGAGCCTTTCAGCACTTCGGGTGGTTTCCTGACCTACGCTTCGCTTCGGTGGAAACCAACCTACGTTCAAACGGCTCGCGCTGCCGCGGGCCTTTGGCTAATATCCCAAAATTAATAGAGCTAAAATGTTAGAAGAGGAACCCTGATTGTTGATTGATATATAATCACTAATCATATGAGTGTTTATGCTTCGGATGGTTCTCACCGAAGCGTAGCGAAGGTAGAGAACCAACCTGCGCAGCGGCAGCTCGTGCTACTGATTGCTCTTGCGTATTTTATCAAAATACTGCTACTTTCATTTTGACCTTCCACTTACACATAGTAACCTTTCATATTATCTGTGGATCTGATTCTTATGTGATGTTCTACATCCATATACACGTAGCTACTTCATATACGGGCAAGCAGCATACTGGTATTCCCAATTTTTAATCCTTAGTGTCCCTAATACAGCAAAATATGAGTGCATTTGAGCTGAATTTTCTTGCGTTCAAGGCCGTTTTAGATCGTCAGAATAGTCCCAAATGGTTGCTTTCATCTGGCAGTTACTTTCTGACACTTTTGCTCGACTTTTTGGGGATCAAAAAAACATGGTCAAAAATCGACCAAAAAGCATGAGGTATCCCTCATGGTTTTCATCGAAAATCAAACGATCGCATTTTTCATCTTGATAATGGAGACTTTTACTATGGTATATCTTGAATCAAAATGTTTCTATCAATCCAAAGCAACCTCTGAAATCATCTTTGTGGGACTTTGATATGTAAAATTTCGACATTTTGGCCATAAACCTCTTTTCATATTTTTACAAATCATTTGGTAAGTGTATTCAAAACATCTATTTTACTTAGTACCATTGGAAGCGCCTTGAAAAGTACTCCAGGAAAGCTTAAGGAAGCATGGGGTGATTATCATACTTCACTTAGTCGAATCTGCAAAAATAGCTCGATCGAGTCCAGAATCATCAAAATTTGTCCAATCTGGAACAGACTATGATTCTGGGTTTAAATTAATTTTGGCTGGTAGGGCCAGCTGGAAAACTCATGACCTTTTTATAAGGCAATACAGTAGTAAATGCCCTTGAAGCGTATAGAAAGTAGGTGGAAGGTCATAGCACTATCGTTTATAATGATATTTTATTGCATTCTATATTTAATAACGTTAGTCTGGACATTGACAATGCATGGGTTGCATAAAATGTCTGCAGTAAGTAATGAAATATCTGAGGCTCTGAGACGTCGCTCAAATAAAACATTGACAGCATTGAGCAGAGGAAAGAGGGTAGAAATTACAGTGGTTTTTGTTGATTGATTGTAAAATCATTATTCTCATATGAGCCAGGCCAGATAGATGCCTTGAAACTCAGATTCCATATTAGGGTTATAAAGTGCAAAAGTACTGAACATTTATTATGTTATGATATGAGCCAGGCCAGATAGATGCCTTGAAACTCAGATTCCATATTAGGGTTATAAAGTGCAAAAGTACTGAACATTTATTATGTTATGATATGAGCCAGGCCAGATAGATGCCTTGAAACTCAGATTCCATATTAGGGTTATAAAGTGCAAAAGTACTGAACATTTATTATGTTATGATATGAGCCAGGCCAGATAGATGCCTTGAAACTCAGATTCCATATTAGGGTTATAAAGTGCAAAAGTACTGAACATTTATTATGTTATCACCTTTCTTCCGCTTTTCAAATTTTTACATAGTTTGAATCACCACTGTAAGAAAAATCCCTGAAAAAGCGATAGTAACAACAAACATTGCAACTTTGATCAGCATGTCAAACATTGTGATCGATCAAACCACCATCCAGGCTCTCGTCGAGTCGGTGAAAGCCTTACACTCCCGTCTCGACATTTTCGAACGTGCTCAACAAGCCCAGCAAGCCCTGAACGCTCAGTTCCGAGAAGAAGTAAATGATCTTCACTCCATCATCAACAATCTCGAGAAGCTTATCCGCTCTCCTGCACCCGTAACTGCTCAACCCCCCATCGCCGCTATCCCAATTACACCTGTGGTCCCTGCCGCTCAGGCTCAGGCTCAGGCTCAACAACCCCGCAACAACCCACCCCAGTGGAGCCAAGTCCTCAAACGTCCCTCCGCTGCCTCTAACAAGCGCCGCCGCGAACATGCTCTCCGTACACTTCAACCTCCTCAACCTGCCACTGAAAATTCCAACTACACTGTTCTGCACCTCCATCGTGCTCATCGTATGACTCACACCGAATATCGTGCTACCCTCGCTGCCATCGGCATCGATAGCAAACGTATTCTAGATGTCACTTTTCCTGCTCGCAACATCTCCACCATCCTGATCCACACTGCATACAAGGCGGATATACTTCAACTCTTAGCCGCCGGTGAACTGACTGAAGTCCCAGACTTTAACCCGCTTGACCATACACATGTAGCCGATCCCCAATTTGCTGACATGCCTGCTCCCCAACTAACCCGTATTGCTGCCGCCCTTCACACTGACCGATGCATCCGTACTGTGCGCTACATCAAGAAACATACTGTCCCCGGCGTCCTCAAATTTTTCATGGCCCAAAACTGGATACCTCTCGTCACTGCTCAAGATCTCTCTGCTGAACTGCTTCCTCGTCCTGCCAAACGTGCTATGGACCCTCATTCTGCCGTTGGTCAATTGCTCCTTGATCCCGTCTACGCCACCAAGTTACGCTCACGCCAGTTGGTTGATCGTCTAGGCAACGTCGTTGAAACCAATGCAATGGAGATTACTGAGGAATTTTACGATGATCCCAACCACTCAGACACCGATGACTCTCTTGAATGAGTGAATCCTCATCACAGCCTTTAAATCAACGTTCTGCATCCCCTGATAATGTTTATGTCCCCCCGGTATCTGCTCCTCATTCTTCTAACAAACACACTAACTTGATTATTCGTAGTCTCAACTGCCGTAGCCTTGCTAAACCATCAAACGTCCCCAACAGCCAAGCCTTTTGTCGATTCCTACGTCAATCTTATGATCAACAACCACACATCCTCTGCCTTCAAGAAACCCACGCTTCCGATCCCAATACCCAAGCTCGCCTCGACTTACAACTCCAAGCAACATCTTCTATATGGTCATCCCATTGCGGGATAGTAAGTCTTCACCCTAATATTCATATCAATCCCATCTTCGTCTCGGATGATGGTCGAATCATATATTGTACCATTTCCCACACTACTAACCTATTTCCTCCCCTGAAGATCATGAATATCTATGCACCCGTCACTACTCCAGATAGATATATCTTTTATGATCAGTTACTTCAACGCTCCTTCTTCCAAACTCTCGTCACCAACATGAACACGGCGGAAGGTCTACACAACAATCACCTGTCTAATGTCACCGATGCCCCATCTATAGTCGTTGGTGATTTTAATTACAATTTCCGCCAATACCGTCCACCATCTATTGTCAAACCAGCTAGCATTCAATCACAATGGCTATTTCATTCGATGCTCACCCACTACTATCAGGAAAGTACTCATGAATTAATCCACGAACCTCAAGTACCTACCTTTCGTCGCAACACTACGTTCACTACCATCGATTATATGTTCTTGAATCCTCAACTGATGGACTTCCGTACTGACCAGTTTGTCCACTTTGTCCACTCGGACTGGACTGACCATGCGATGCTGTCTACCCAACTAACTTTTGATAATCCAGATCTCGGTAAAGGTCTGTGGCGAGCCAATCCACAATTAGTCCACAACGAATACTTCTGCCAACGCCTGTTCACAAAGCTTGACGATTTCCACACCCTTCTCGCTTCCAATGCTAATGATCTCACTCCACAAGTCATTTGGGATCAAATCAAGGAATTAACTCGACAGGTAGCCAAATCTTGTAGTCGTCGTCAATCGGAATGGCGTCGCCGTCTACTTCGTCGTCTCCAAAGCAAGCGGAACAAGCTGATACGACTCTACAAAACGACTCAAGTACGCAATGATCGCCTTCCCAAGATCGAATCAATGATAGGTAACCTACAACAAGAATTGGCTGATATTCAAGCTTTACGCTCCGGCATCAAATGGCGTGAACACGGGGAGAAATCCGCTGGTTTCCTCAAGCGTCTTACATCCCAGCGATCCCAACAACGAGCCATCCCCACTCTTCAACACCCCATCTCCTCCTCCGATTGTGCGACTACAAAGGACAAACAGGCAGCTGCGGTAGCTTACTACGAACGGCTCTACACTGCGGATATAGTGGACACCGAAGCGATTCGCTACTTTACTAATCAGATTCCTCATACTGACAAAATTCTAGATTCAGACCACCCGTCATTATGTGCTCCATTTACCCTCGATGAATTAGTCGAAGCCGGTACTCGGGCCCCTAAACAATCTAGTCCTGGCATTGACTCCCTACCATATGCCATAATACAATTGCTTTTCACCCACCCACTCACCGCTGCCATTGCTCTCCGTGTTTATTCTGACGCCTTGTCAAACGGCGTATTCCCGCAATCGTGGCAAGAAACTTGTCTGGTCTTGCTCCCTAAGAAAGGTGATCTTGCCTTGTTGCAGAACTGGCGTCCCATTAGTCTTATCTGTTGTGATGCCAAAATCTTCACTCGGCTGTTGAATGCTCGGCTCATGCTCCACTTTGGCACACGATTGACCACCTCACAATCCGGCTTCATGCCCCATCGCTTTATTGGCGAACCAGCCATGACCCTACATTGCGCTCTGTCCCTCGCCACTGCCACCCATTCTACGTCAATCGCCTTGTTGTTAGATCAAGAAAAAGCATATGACCGTGTCAACTTGGAGTACCTCACCGCTGTACTCACAGCTTTTAACATGCCATCTTCTCTAATCTCATCACTGCTTTCTTTGTTTACTAACACGCAGGTACGGGTCAACATCAACGGATTTCTCTCTGAAGCATTTCCAACCCAACGTGGTATGAGACAGGGTGACCCTATCAGTCCTTTGCTTTTCAATATCATCTTCGACCCCTTCCTCCGTGCCATCAACCAACATCAAAACATACTTGGGTTTGACTTTACACGCATTGCAGCCACTAATCCTCGTTTTTCCTCCCCTCTCGCTGACAATGTTCCTCTCGCAGATCCAGTCAAAGTCCTGGCATATGCCGATGACACACTAGTTTTCCTCAACGATCTTAGTGAATTCCACCAACTTCAACAGTTGATAAATAAGTATGCCGCCGCGTCCAATGCCTCTCTCAACTATCACAAGACGCAAGCATTGTCTCTCTCTGGTGTACCGCACGAATCCTGGATTCTCGGCCTTCGCGCGTCTGGTATCTCGTCTTGGCATGACCAGAATGCTACCGCTCCCATCATCTATCTCGGATACCCTATTTGTTCATCTACCGCTCAAAAGAACTCATATTTCGATGCTCTTCTCACTCGTCTCCGGGACTTTTGTCGCCTTCATTCGGTACGCAACCTTACCTTTCGAGGACGGGTTACTGTTCTCAATTCACTCTTGTTCTCTAAAGTGTGGCATATTGCACGCTTGTTTCCTTTTTCGGCTAACGATATTCACAAGCTACAACAGCTGGGCGCCTCGTTCGTTAACCAAAATGCCAAACTAACTCGATTCTCTTTCGCTACTCTCTGCCTCCCTCGTTCTCATGGCGGCCTTGGTCTTTTGGATCCTGCTGTGCAGATCAACGCCCTTCAGTGGCGCTGGCTTCATCCACTTTTGCACCCATCCGATCCCACTCCTCCTACCAAGACTTCTCTTCCTTATCTCCGTGTCATCCTCAACTTCTTCCTCGCTACTCCCTCATACCCCACCTACCACTGGTCTCTCCTCTTTCCTGCCTGTAGGCCATCAAGCGCCAGAAAGGTCATCGCTCCTCTCTACAACATTCTTCGCGCCGTAGATACCATTGTTCGTAAGTTTGGTGTCTGTCATGTTTCCTTCAGTACTTGTCTACGCCTGCCATTTTCGACCTTGGTTGAACATAACCTTCCACCCAACCATAGCTTATCGCCTACATTTCGCTCACCAAAGGAAGTGGTAAAACACTACCCCAGAGTGCTTCAACTTACAGGTAATGATGTTTTCATCTTTGATACCACCACTCAAGCTCTTCAACTTCGCACTTCGGTCATTGGCCTACCCCACCAACCCACCAGCTTACGCGCTATCAATTTTCTTCAGGCTCAAAACCTACTGCTCACCAACTTCATTCACTTCAACATGTTGCTCCTTGTCCCTCGTCCAAACATCACACATATCGACCTCTCCACCATCACCAACTATTCCGATAGTATCAGCCTCGTATCCACCCTTCTACTCTCTTTATTGGCAACTTCATTTTCTTTTGAGTCTCATTCATTCCTTTTATCCCTCCCTACTAATCAAGGATTCAAATCCCTCCCCCTTCACACTAACCCTTCCTCTTATTCGTCCCCTTTAGGTGTTGCCAAATGGAAGCAGTTTTGGACTCTCCAGATTCCTTTGAATGCTCGCAATACTTGGTTCCGGATCCTTCATGAAAAAGTTACTACTCGTCAATTATTACATCAACGGCTTCGCGATTCATTTACCCCGTACTGTCCTCACTGTCAGTCTTCGTCATCCACAATCCCCACCATCATCGAAGATACTGAGCACTTCCTCTTTTCCTGTCCTCGAAAATTGGACGTCTGGCGACAAACTCTCTCTCTTTACATCTCACCTCGATTCTCTTACTTTGCGTACGAGGAATACATTGCCATCCTCCACCTTCGCCTCGATATTGACCGCTCATCTCATGAACTTTTTCCTGCATTATCCGTGTTCCAGGTCTTTGCTTGCATCCAACAGGCTATCTGGTCTGCTCATTACCGCCAAGTTTTCCAGCACGTCCCTTTCATCCCGTCTACTGTCATCCACTCCATTCATCGTACTCTCCTCAATTTAGACTCCCAACTTTCCTTCGATACAATTATCTGAGCTTCCCCTTATATCCTCCAGTCTTTATATCCCCTCCCTCTATATTAGGTGACGATTTAAGGACTTTAAATAAAAACAGAAGTGCCTACTTCCTTATAAAAAAAAACATTTATTATGTTATGATATTGAATCAAAATGCTTCTCTCGACCCAAAGCAACTTCTGAATCCACTTTTATGAGGTCTTACTATGCAAAATTTTGACATTTTGGCCAAAACCTCATTTCGTATTTTATAGAATTGTTCAATAAGTTTATTCAAAACGCCTATTACAATTAGCACGATTGGAAGAGCCTTGAAAAGTACTTCAAGAATGTATTAGGAGGTACGGGCTAATTATCACAACTTACATAGTCGAATCTCACGAAATAGTTCAATCAAGTCGAAAAGTCCCAAAGTTTGGTCAATCTGAACAGAAAAGAAAATTCTGAGTTTGAATTAATTTTGCGCTGCTGACTGACCTAAAAGCCTTTTTGATGATGACAATGATGATTGAGATGTTGATTGTATGAGAATCATAAACTTACAGAATTATCGCTTAGCTTGAATACTTTCTTTTGATTTTGTTGGGAATTTTCATACCTGACAGCGTTAATCAGCCTGGGTCACAACCAAAAAAAAAAGGTAATCGCAGCTTCCTAATTATGATTTGAAGCATTTCAATATGGTATGTAGGCAGTATGCGTTGCATTGATACACTTTCGGGCTTGTCGTTTTTCTTCTTTGCTCAGAATTTATGAGCATGCTTGTACTGTATGAATCAATAAACCTGACGTTGCACTCAAGCGCCGTAAGTATGGAGTCAGTAGGTAAACCACATCAAGCCTGTTTGTTATGAGTCAAAACATAGTTTATTAAATGTTATATCGTTTAGTTTTGTTATCGCATAAGTTTGTATATAGATAGATAGATGAAGTGTAAGCCAACTACCAGATGGAGCACTTGTTGGCAGGATTCATGCCTTGTTCCTTATTGACACACTTGAAAGCTTCAGCGAAATCAGGGCTGTTCTGAACAGCAGCATTGACTCTGACTTTAGCAGGCGAGTGGACATCACCACGGATTCTTTGGACAGCCATTTCAGGACGCATATTAGAACACCAGACACGACCAAAGTTGATAAAGAACAACTGTTCGGGAGACAAGTGATCCAGTTGAGGAAGGATCATGTTTTGATCGGGATTCTGTTGCAAAGATTTGCGCATGGCAGTAAGAGCAGCATGGACACCACCATTGTCAGCCAAGTTTTCGCCGAGAGTCATCTGCAGGTAATAATTAGACTAGGGTACAAGCATGACAACATTTCATAATACCTTTCCATTGACATGTAAGACGTATTGTTGGGCCCTTGGACGGAGAAGGAGTTGTACTGGTTGATAAAGCATTGACTTCTTGCCTCGAAAGCCTCGGACGTAGTATCTGACCACCAAGTGTTTAATTTGCCCATCACCATCGTAAGACGGCCAGAGTTATCAAAGGCATGCTATGTCGTTTGGGTTAATGTCATCTTATAATAAGTCCATTCTATGCCACTCACTGTAAATTCATGGCCAATAACAGCACCAATACCACCGTAATTGAGATAGCTAGGCAATTCAGAGTGATAGAAAGGGCGACTGCAATATACCAGCAGGAATGACAATCTCATTAAAGACGGGAGAATAGTAAGCATTGACTTCATGAGGATCCATGTGCCAGACGGACTGTCCACCTTTTGACCGATTTGATTCCAATTCTTATTGATGTCCCACAAGAGAGCAGACTTTTGGTTGCCATAAAAGTTGATCACATCAATGTTGATGTGCAGCATAGTAGTTGGCCAACGAGTCAGCAGAACGCACGTCTGGAGTCACCACACTATAAGCTTCCTTGTGATTGATCTTGTTGACCTTTTCGACCGCCTTGGCCCGTGTAACAGCATCCAACCAGTCCACTTGATTCAAACGCTCAGACCACGTAGATTGAATGTTGTTGATAAAGGAAGCCACTTGCTCACGTTGGACCTCACCACCAAAGTGTTTCATGACAAAGTAGCGGCCCAGGAGTTGACCAAACGTATTGCTAGTGGCACGGACACAAACACGCGAACGTT